>NC_091132.1:75739605-76057105 GCF_040183065.1 Periplaneta americana
TATTAATTTAGGCACTGGTGTGTCCCAAAAAAATAGGCTATAATTTGTGTCGGAAATGTTTTAATTTATGGTTTCCAGATAATTGTTAATATGTATTTTTAAATATTTTAAAAAGAACTAGGCAATACAGTATTAACATGTCTAAAGCAGCCACTGGCCATTCTTCGAAAATTGGCTGTTAGTACAGGTGACCATTAAGGTTATGCAATTTTTGAATAGGATCTGATCTTATTTTATTACATGACTAGGTATATTAGAAGTAAAATATTAATTCACTGATTAATTGATTCTGTAAATTAATATAATATTGTAGTATAGCCCGACCACTGACATAAAAACCTGTGCCTCAAACCAGTGTTCGTTCCTGCGCAGGTTGTTATAGTGGGGGTCAGTTGTGTTGTAGATGTGCTCCCTGATCGACGTCTCGCAGCGAGTACATTTTAAACTATTCGAAACAACAGTCGTGTTCCCGTCCATTCTTTCACTTTTCAATAAATTAATATTCCATTTCGACTTATTGTATATAGGCTAGTTAAAACAGATTGTAATTTATAATAATGGAAGGGAAACCAAGTGAAAGCTCCGCTACATATACAGCTTTTGAATTGGATTCACAATTGGAGTCTGACTAGTGTAACATGGCCTAGCGAGCTGCTCGCATAGTGATGACGGCTCCCCCTCCATGGCCACGAGAGTATTGGAAAAGTTGAAGATCTTTTTGTAGTTGGTCGAGCTATAATAATAATAATAATATAATCATCAACATCAACATCATCCCTCCAAGTATTAGGCCATGCAGCCCATTACAGTCTTAAAGAAGAATTGTCCCTCCAGTGTTAATAATAATGTTAAATCAGACACACCTAATTTCTATATAGCCTATTTGTACTAGAATGACTTGTTAATTAACTTGTGAAAAAAATCTTTCATTTTTGTTTGCTTGCTGTTTGCACATCTCTTTTTACTGGTACAAGCCACCCATTGCTATCATCCCACTCTAGAGGTTAACGAGGGTAATTCTTTTAGATTGCAGCTATATTGACTCAACTTCGTAAACATTCTTGGAACACATCGAGGTAACGCAGGTCAGAGTGTTTTATTTTTAGTATACTCGGGGAGCGCTAATCACTCTTGTTGATAGTAAGACATGGCAGTGGTACGACAGTGGTAAGACATGGCAGTGGATTTATAGGTTGCTGTTTCATATATTTTATTTATATAAAACAAAAAGCAAACTGTGTTTTATATAACTTTTCTCTACAGTTTAGGTCACCAGTTATAGATTTGATACTCACTTGGGCTGAGTACCTAGTTGGATTTTTTTTCGAGTTTTTTCCGAACTATGAAGGGAATGTTAGATAATCACATGACGAATCTCGACCTTATCTCACTAAAATAGTAAATCAATTTAAGCACTATTCATGTGGAATTTCAATACAAAACCGATAAATTGTTGGCTGAAGCAGGAAACACAGCATTATAGAATTGTTAAACACGTCTCTAATTGAAACTGCATAGAAAATGCCTAATGTAAAACTTAATATGGTTTAATTTTGTAGAATTATCTGTAAATGAGATTTTGTAAAATAGGATAATATACCTTAACAGCTAGGGTCTAGTTGGCCAGAAATCGTAATATGGAAGTATGCTCTGGAGTCATGGAAATAATACTTCTCTTGATGTGAACGAAATAATAATAATAATAATAATAATAATAATAAATCAAATTACAAATTACAATTTCATTTAAATTAATCTAATTTTCATGTGAGAGTTTAGACATTTAATGTGTAATTTGTGATAAAATATGGGTTTTGCGATCTATTATGGTTTGAGATTTAATATCACCATATTTATATCTATATATATAATTTGAACAGGTAATGGAAATTACGGGAAAACGGCTGAACGGATTTTAATAAATGACTCCTCAGTTTGAAGCTTGGAACTCAAAGTTTTTCAGAAAAATAGTAGTTTTCAGTGAAATGTCAATTTTTCAACATAATTTTCCTATTTTCCAAAATCCATCTGTCGTCAGTTTTGAGAACTAGCTAATTGCATTTCAGAATAAAACAAAACACACACTACAGTAAACAATATTACACGAAGGCCATGATAGGCAAGAATGCTGACATATCGTCCCTCCTCTGGCAAATTAGTGAAAGTGACAAATTAGCGACCCTGCACTTAAGATCTATATTGCACTATTTAATAGTGCAATATAGACCTTAAGTGCAGGGTCGCTTATTTTTCACATTCGCTAGTTTGCCAGAGGAGGGACGAATTTATTTAGAGCTCAAATTAAATTGGTTATTAAAAACCTAACTTACTAAAAATAATTTACAGGTTCGATTCTGTGGTGTGTAATTTTCTGAGTACAGCTATGTATTGGATATTAAAAACTATAAAACTTGAGGTGGTTTGATGACATTATTACCATTAGAAATGAAATATTATTGTAGTTAATGCCATGATGTGACTATTTTTCATTAATTATACATATTAATGCTATATTGATGATATGAAAGTGAAACTTTTCGGGTTATGTAAGTAGATGTAGAGAATAACTTAAATTAGATTTTGATTTCTATATTTTACTGAGTGGCGGCTATATAGTATATATAGTATATGTTACTGAAAGCTATAAAACTTACGTAAGATAATAATATTATTAAAAATCAAATATTTTTATAGATATTAATCAAGTGGGATTGGGTCTTTTTCATATATTTAATGGTGGTGTGGTGTAGATATTTATATGCATGGTTCTCTTCAGTATTGGCTCGAGAGAGAGTATCTTTCATTATTATGGAAGCAAATAACTTTCAGAATGTCTGGTATTCTTCATTGAAAATAAATCTGAAAAATGTTTATTTGAACGTCTATTGAACTTAGTTTGCAGAATTTGCTGCACAAGCCACTAGTTAAATTAAATTTCAACACGCATTTGCAAAACTCAATATGTTCACAGTTATTTAATTTCTTATTTTTTAAGTAAGAAATAGTCCTGAATGGTGTTGCATAAAGCATATGAAGACTTGGTGTAAATAATGATAACCCACATATACAAATTGCATACATTTTAAGTTTTACTGCAAACACAAGATGATTGCCATATTTTTCAAGCAGCATGATCCAACCATTTGTTAACATATTCATATAATTCTTTAACCAAATCAAAGATAATGTGACTTAAAGGCTTTTAACAGCCAGAAAACTGTAAATCTCAATTTTAAGGGTTGTCACTATTTACTTCCGAGGTCTTCGTTTATAAAACGAAAAAATTCTGGTTTCATGTCATTTTCTTCTCGTGAAATATAACTCAGATCGAGAACTCTGCGGACAAAAGATATTAATTCATTAGTGACAATTGAAATTGTATTTATTTTGGTGCGTGGGTCTTTTCTAAAATAAGCTACTTTCTAGTGTTACTATATTCAACTGTAGCAGTTTTGTTACAGTACCTGTGAACTGCGCTCATTTTTAGTTGAGATCCTTCTTTTACAGACTTGCAGTGTGCAATCTTTAAATGAATACTTGGGAAAGATAGTTATCAAAATAAGTGACAGCTGCAGCTACTGGCTGTTATTGATCTCCAACAAGCGTTGTTGAGATTACAATAGGAGATATAATACTTTTATCAATATACAGTCATCCTGGGCACCTTTTGTTGTTGTACTTTTCTGCATTCCCTTAAGATAAGTCAATCTTCAATAGATGAATTTTAAAACGATTTGATATTTAACTTTTCATTGCGTATTTGTTGACAGTTTATAAACTTAATTATTAGCAGTCCACTTAAATTAATTTTGTGTAATCACTGAATGTAGAAGGGATAAGTTAATTGTTGAAAATAAAGTAATGCGTTTTTAATACTGGGATGTATGTTCAGCTTCATGGAATAAGTGGGGGATTAAGTAAGTTGTAAGAGATCTTATTAATGGCCATGGCAAAGAATGATGTTTTTTAAAATTTCATCTAGTCTGATTTTATGGCGAAAGAATGTACTCAGCATAAAGCAAACAATCTGTAGCCTTTATAAATTTCCTCCCAAGTATATAGCAATGAAAACTGAATATGAAATGAAATTTTAATAGCCATATAGAATATAAACATACAGACATTATTATGGATAAAACAACTAGGGAAAGATAAATATTCAAATTTTAAATTAGGTAATAGAAAAATAGAGCCATAAATTGGGAAGAAGATTGGATGCAAACACAATAATAAAAAGAATAATTTTGTTCTTCATGTCTACAGAATTAATGGTGATATCTTCATTGTGAGAGCATTTTACTGTACAGTAGAATCACTCTTATCCGACACCAAAAGGATACGGATACGAGATTTTGACGGATAATTGAATAAATACCAGTATATACAAAAAAAGTTCGTATTTCATGGTGTCAAATGTTGAAACTGCAGCCATGTGAAGCTTATTTCTCTATCACTTATTCATAACTGAATAAACATAAAAATTGTGTGGATTTTCTTTATTAAAACACATCACACAACACAAATAATACACTGATTTTAGGTTCGAATATTCCCTGAAAATTAAAGTTTCTTGCGAACTTCCTAATGTGGCAACATTGACAGCCCAAACATAACTAAATAAACATAAAAAACTGTGTGTATTTCCTTTATTAAAACACATTATATAACACAGATAATTCACTAATATAATTTTAGGTTTGAATATTCACTGAAAACGAAAGTTCGTGCAAACTTCCTAATGTGGCAACACTGACGGCCCAAACATAATTAAATAAACATAAAAACTGTGTGGAATTTCTTAATTAAAACACATCATACAACACAAATAGTACACTAATTTTAGGTTCGAATATTCACTGAAAATGAAAGTTCGTGCAAACTTCTTAATATGCCAAAACTGACGACCCACACTGTGGCAGATTTAAACATTTTTTTTTTGGCCCAGTCAAAAGTGCCATTGTTTTGGTATTGCGGGTTATTTGGGTGCCGGTTACGAGGGATTTTACTGTATTACTTTTCACTCTTATCTGCAAGCATCACAAATTCACATGAAAACTGAATAGGTGTATTATTTAAACAAGGGCATTATATCTGTTGGCATCAAATTACTGTTTTTCTTGTTGAATATAGTCTACTCCTTAAGTGTTAATATATAGTTTTGATATTTTGAATAAGCAGCAATTCAAGAGTGTGGTTGGGATATTGATGTAGAATGAGATGTGAATAATTTATTTTCCAGTATAGAAAAAAAATGTTTCTCGTTATAACTTTTGTTGTTGAAAATAACGTGCGTGTGTTCTGTTATATTATGTGAATTTGATATAAAGATGTATGTTGAGTATAGACCCTATGCTTTGTTCCATTTGGAGCACATTGAAAATGTAATGTTAGCTGTGTTTACATGATCACCGTCATTGTGTAACAATATATTGGTTAAATGCTCAGTACTTACAATCAGGCGCGGATACAAGGGGGGGGTCTGGGGGGCTATAGACCCCCCTATCAATTCAAAGACTTTTTTTATTTAAAATGTACAAAGCATTATTTTTTTATTCATATAACTTATATGATTTCTTCACTCTCTAAACTTAATATTATTTTGCTATTTTCTTTCGCATACAAACTCTCTTTACAGTTCGAGTGAATAGATCAGGTAAGTGGTCGCATTCCTTAGGGGTCGTTACCATGGGGTTTAACAATAGTTCAGACTTCGGAACGGAAATCTAACGGTAACCACCCCTACCACACTGTAGCTAGGCCGCTACCAACACCTTAATTATCGTACTTTACAATAGCCACTACATTCGACTTCTGAATTGAGACGAGAAGTGATCAGTCCATACAGGTGAATTATTTAGTGTAACAGTTATAAGAAATTATAAAATGTCGAAACGTAAGTTTCAAACAAATATCTTACAATTCATCAAGAAGCCGTGTGGTGAAGTGAAAGAAAAGTGCAGTACGGATGACAATGATACAACTGATGAAGAAAAGTGTATGCCTGTTAATACCGTAACAGTGGAATCGGTTATGTGCGGTGAAAGTGATGACGCTAGTTCGACGACTCATAATGTATTAGATATTGGTTGCTTAGTGGAAAAAGAAATATGCAGCGACGAGATAAAATACAAAGCTCTAACAAATCCGTGGGTTCCAGACGAAAAATATCTATTTCCGAAGACACTAGAATCGGGACAGTCTAGACAATTTCAGCGTGCGTGGCTTAAAAGATTTCCATGGCTCTCTTACAGTAAGAAGGATGAAGGTGCGTTCTGTCACGTGTGCGTTTTATTCGGATCTAAAGAGGGAGGGCGAAGCAAAGTGACGTTACAGAATTTAGTTACGAAACCTCTAAGAAAATTCAAAAAGGCCTCTGAAATATTCAGGAGACATTCAGAGAACAGTTATCATAAAACTGCTCTCTTAAAATGTGACAACTTTAAACAAGTGTTTGAAGGTAAGGTAGAGAACGTTCTGGTTCAATTGAATAATGAAGTGTTACAAGCAGTGCGCGAAAACAGGATGAAACTTGTCCCAATAGTAAAAACAATTATTTTGTGCGGCCGACAAAATATTCCATTAAGAGGACACAGGGATGATGGTGCGATTGACTTGGAAAGCGAAAATCAAAACGAAGGTAATTTCAGGGAGCTTCTAAAATATCGCGTTGATGCCAGTGATCAGATTCTGCATAGTCATCTTAAAAATGCCCCCAAAAACTCATCTCTAACAAGTAAAACAACGCAAAACGATCTCATAAACTGTTGTGGCACCATTATTGAAAAGAAAATTGTTGAAGAGGTTAACCAAAGTAAATATTTTTCTATCTTAGTAGATGAAACAACCGACATCAGTTCCAATGAGCAACTATCAATATGTGTGCGATTCGTAGACCGAGAAAAGTGTTACTTGCATGAGGAATTTTTGAGATTCGTAGTGGTGCAAGATCTAAGTGGAGAGGCATTGTCAAAAGTTGTTTTAAGTGAACTGTGGGACTTAGGTCTAGACATTTCGAATCTTCGCGGACAGGGTTATGACGGCGGTGCTAATATGTCGGGGAAGTTTCGCGGTGTCCAAGCGCGAATTTTAAAAGAGCAGCCTCTCGCATACTATATGCACTGTGCCTCACATTGTCTAAATTTGTCACTTTCAAAATCGTGCTCTGTTCCCAGTGTTAGACAAACTGTAGACACAGTAGCTGAAATAGCAAAATATGTTAGGGAGTCTAGCAAGCGGTCAATCATGATGAAAGAAAAAATTAGTCAAATATGCCCTGAACACAAGAAAACGAAACTAAAGACCTTGTGTGAAACAAGATGGATTGAACGGCATGACGCAGTGTTACAATTTTTAGACATTTTCTCCGCAGTTATATCATTCCTGGAAGATTTTGGATCCTATGGTACAAAGGCACATTTGATGCTTAACTCAATTCTAAAATTCGAATTCATAATTTCACTGCATATTTTAGCAGAAATATTTCGAATAACACTGTGTGTTTCGCGGAAGCTACAGAGCCCAAATCTCGAACTAAGTCAGTGCTACCAGATGGTTGAATGTGTCATGAATACTCTTCAGGCCTGCCGAGATAATAACACATAATTTTCTTTTTGAGAAGGCTGTTGCATTGGCTCAATCTGTAGATGTAGAAGTAAATGTACCTCGAGTTGCATCCAGACAAATCCATCGCAATGATGTTGCGTCTAAGTATCCTAAAGATTATTACCGCCTCAATGTATTTCTTCCTTTTCTTGATCACCTTCTAAGCGATTTGTCAGTACGATTTTCGCCTGCTAGGCACAGTCATGTAATTAAACTCCAATCTTTGATTCCTAACTTTTTACACGATCCTGATAAAAATATCGATGTCATCCTACAAGCTGCAACGATTTATGAACAGGATCTGCCAGGAACTATTCCAGAGCTTAGAGGAGAGCTACATTTGTGGTTTCAATTTTGGAAGGAGCAACAAAAAAAACCAGACACGGCTATAGAAGCTTTGCTGCATACTAGGAATAATTTCTACCCCAATATAAGAGAGCTGCTCGCTATATTATGTGTCATGCCAGTGACAACTTGCACCACGGAACGGTCATTCTCAACACTGAGACGTGTGAAAACCTACCTCAGATCGACGATGAACCAGGACAGACTGAATGGTTTGATATTGCTCAACATTCATCGTAACATTGACGTAAGTCCGGACGAAGTAATAGAACTTTTCGCAAGAAAACATCCCAGACGACTTCAGCTTCGTTAAACTGTAAGTAACATTTAATCGACTTTCCATACCAGTCACCATTTCCTTTAGAATTAGAACTAACTGAAGACTTAGAACCTAAGAGTGACAATATTGTTGTGGTTTATTTATTTGTTTTTAATTCCATTGTTCTGTGTTGTGATTATACTACTGTATTCATATGTTAATTGAGGGGTTGGGTGCAAGAAAGGCACTTCTCTCAAATGCAAGTTTTGAGAAAATTGATGTTGAAAATTCAAACCGTAATAATGTTATCTATGCACGCCTTTACATTTTGGGTACCGGTACTCCTGACCTCTATGATCACAGTACTAAACTACAACTTTGTGATCATATGCATAACAGATCAGAGAACACAATAAAGCGTTTTACTCAAAAAGGGCACATCCTCTAAAATGCCCTTCTTGCACCCAGCCCCTCAATTACTATTAGCCCCCCCTATTATTAAATTCTAGATCCGCGCCTGCTTACAATATATAATCATTAGTAGTGAGTGATTCAAAGTAAAAAACTCAAGAAGGCATATAAGTTTTTGTGTTAAAAGCAATTTTTTTAAAGTGCTATTCTATTTTAACTAATATTTGAATGAACAGCTTTCTGTGTTTAAATAATATATCCGAAATGTTTTCAGTTTGTGTTTAAGTGATTATTATTTGTAGATCATGAAGAGGTCGACGATGAGGAAGATGATATTCAGATACGAAGCAAACGACAGGCTGAGCAGTATGAGTACACTCCAACCAAAACAAGATGTCCATTGCTGCTTGTTGCAGATTATCGCTTCTATCAAGAAATGGGTGGCAGCAACACAAAGACCACCATAAATTACTTGGTAAGAATTTTGTCTTAATCTTATGTCTGCTGTCTCTTATATAATTAAGATAGAAGTTGGCCTATTTTTTTTTTTTTTTTTTTGTGATTATGTGATCCATATTGTTACTGTGTGGTGTTTTCTTTTTCTTTCTGAAAACCATTACCCTCATCTTCATTGTATTTATCTGTTAGCTATTTTCTTCTGTCTGGGTTGCTAGCAGGTTTTGTGATACCTCTAGATAATCCTATGTTTTAGATACAAGTAGCCTACTGTATTACCTGCATTGTTGTTGTTTAGTCAACTGTCCGAAGACAAGTCTGAACCTCACAAGCTATACCAAGAAGGCACCACATATGAGGCAACTAGGCCAGGAGATAATAGGGTAGGGTGTCCAGTTCCTTTCCCCCTTCATTGCATACATCACCAACTAGCTACATATTACACTAGTCAGACTTTAGATGCATACAAACAATTGTTCTTCCTCTGACATATATGTCAAGTGAGATGTATTACCCGATAATAGATGTACATATCATCCAGAATCTCAATCAGAGGATTATTATCTGCATATGCATATATATTTGTAAGTCCGCTCTCCTCTTATGTATAGTGTGATGTCCTTTGTTGTTTGAATAGTGAGGCTAAGGGAATGAATGGTTTTTCAGTACACATTTGGTTTGGGATATTTCATTGTGATCTAGTGGCTAGAGCACTGGACTTATAATCCTGTGGACCTGGGTTCGATCCCCAGCATATTCCCGATATATAACTGGGCAAGCCCATTGTAACATAGGGGTTTTCTCCAGGAGGTCCGGTTCCCCTGTGGTATCCCAACAAATCTCCATCTCATCTCATTGTGGGTGTAGCATAGACGGGCCTTTTATGGCGCTCCCTGGGTAATGACTCTGTTGGTAAATTGCTCTACACAACTGTCTTCATATGGATGATTGACGAACAGTCGAGTCATGTTTCTTATTGTATTTATTTCAGCTTTGGCCATAAGCATCAGCTAATTTATTCATTAGTATTGGTCTTATTTATTTTTAAGTTGTGTTGTATATCCTTTAGTAAATTTGAAATGGCATGTGTAGTTGATCTCCTGGATCTGAAGCCAATGTTTCTAGTAGGTTTTTGTCCGATATTTCATTCCTGTTGTCTTTGTCTTAGAAACTTCATACATACTTAAAAGTTGCAATGCTTCACTGCAAAGTCTCTCCATTCGTTGGTGTTCTTGATGTAACCTTTTTATTTGTACGATATCTCGATCATTGTCCTCATCTGTCCAGGTATTTTTCCTTTTATGCATTTATTTTATTTGGCGATTTATGTAGTTTATCTATTTTCCTGTAAATAATCGGCAGTTAATATCATTTGTTGGTTGTGGATGGTTGAATGCTCCCCTTTTGTTGTCTTTATTCATTGTTTTTCCAAGGTGTCTTTCCCATGTTACCATTTTTATTGCATAATGGGGAATTTTGGTTGTATTATTGCCACATTGGAAGTCCCTTCTATTATTTGCGTTATCTTTTCTTCTTGATGAGATATGGTATGGTGTCTTTTTTTTCCTGATTTTTTCTTCGCATCCTCGTCATGTTTCTGCATAATGTTGACTTTCCTTGAGTGGAGGTGTTTTTCTTGCTTTTTGTAATGTCTCGAGTGTGTTCTTTCGTAGTTTCTAACAGTGTTGCCAAACAATTCATTTGCCTGTCATGTTTTACTTTTATTTCTTTCTGTAATATTTATTTTGATTAAGGTTTCCACTTCATCAAGTGCATTGTTTAAGTTGCTGACTTCTGTTATTTCTCGTGTATTGGTGGTGGTTTTTTGATTCTTTTCTTGTGGATGAGAAATGTATGGCATTGCATGGTAAAATAAAGTATATTGAAATTAAATTTAAGAAAAATTCATATTATCTGAATTTGGGAATATGATGAAATTATAATACAATTCTTTTGTTTCAAATACAAATGTAGAATTCTATACAGAGCGAAGCTTTGAGGCTGTGTTTGTTATATTTTTTATTTATTTTCCTTTTTGTACACAGTCTTTCTATACCTTTAGATGTTATTTTTCCTTTGTTATAGATTAGTCTCATTGATAGAGTGCACAAGATATATAATGACACAACATGGCAAGACCGTCAGGAGCAAGATGGCTTCAAGGGCATGGGATTTGTCATAAAAAAAATTGTAGTCCATAGTGAACCCACCAGAGTGCGAGGAGGAGAAGCTCATTACAATATGGTACGAGAGAAATGGGATGTACGCAACTTATTGGAGGTGAGACTGCATGTGTAATATTGTTAAATGCAAACATAATATGTCCATTGTTCCTTACGTTCAAAGAAGAAATTGATGTGAGAGTGATACTAATAATTATTACATGTGTTGTAATTTTTGTTCTTTTCCTTACTCAGGTATTAAATTTGTTGTTGTTTAAAGCCTGGCATCTGGCAAAGAAGCCAATAGCACTCTTGCTCTCCATTACTTTTGAATTAGGTCTTTCTCTCCAGACAGTGTGCTGCAGGTTTTCAGATGTTCTTCGTTCATATCAGTTTGAGTGTTGCATAGAGTGCAGGATGGTATTAAATTTTAATGACATTAATTCTAGATGTGGCTAGGTATACACCAGAGAGAAGTAAAAATTCTTAATTTTGGATCTAAATCTATATTATAAGTGTGATGGATTTGGATGGTGCGTTAATTATTCTAGAATTACTATCATCAAGAAAGAAGTACAGTGAGAAGCATTTATTGTGATCCGGAGATAGATAGTGCCAGTCCCCACTGAGCTATGGCTTGATTACCGCAAGGTACTCACCTATATCCTCGGTGCATTAAGAGTTGTAGAATTTGTACTTACTTAGTTTACAGTCGTTGCTCAAAATATCTCCCATTTGCTGCAATACAGTGTTCACATCTTTTTATCAAATTGTTATTCAGTTTCACAAAAATTCTCACTTTTCCATCCATGACTTTGTTCAGTCACCACAGCACTGAAAAACCTGGATTTTTCTTTAACACACTAGCCCACTTATTTACTTACGGCTTTTAAGGAACCCGGAGGTTCATTGCCACCCTTCACATAAGCCGCCATCGGTCCCTTCCTGTGCAAGATTAATCCAGTCTATCATCATATCCCACCTCCCTCAAATCCATTTTATTATTATCTTCCCATCTATGTCTCGACCTCCACAAAGGTCTTTTTTCCTCTAGTCCACTAAGTTGTGCAATAAACAAAATTGACAATACGAGTATGTCATAGTTTGAGAAGTTGTGAAACAGCTGTTTATAAGCGAAAATGTTGATTGTTGGTAGCAACAGATACTTTGGTAGATAGCAAAGATGTGATAGAATGTCCTTGTGTGTGCATGTCCACACTTCACACTAGCTGCTTCTCTGTTTCTCAGCCAGATAACAGGCTGCTACCTCAGATCTCGATAAATGCTCCTCTCTGTATTAAACAGTTTTCAAATTGGTCTTTTGATAAGCACATGAAGGTTTGAAACAATGGAAAAGAATTGAATGGTTAAAATGGTAGTATTATATTATAATGCCTTTCAGGATAATTAGGGGACTGGAATGAATCGGTGGTAATTGATTTTCTTAGCTTTTATGTTGTTTCCAGTCAGTGATGCAAAGTTTTGTTTGAACTTATATTCCAGGTGTTTTCTCGTTATAATGAGCTTCCCAGCTTTTGTCTGGCCCATCTGTTCACTCATCAGACATTTGACAGTTCAAGTTCAGCAGTGTTGGGACTGGCGTACATTGCCTCTCCTCGGCCTTACTCTCATGGAGGAATCTGCACTCCTGGTTAATTTACGTTTTTATTAATAATTGCTAGAACAGATCTTGTTTTAAAAACAAATGGATAGCTGTGAATTGTGACTTTCAGTCAGTGTGTTTGTGTAGAAATCGTGTCTGTTTGAGTTTTATGAATGCTCTTGATTATTACTTTCATAATGAAGTGAAGAGATGAATTTTTGTAACAAACGGTTGTACATACAGGACTCAAATTGGAGTAAAGATTATCATTTATCATTATAGTGAGGATCACGTAAGTGTAGTTCCTAAAAGTCTAATTTGGCCGTCTCTTCAGTGTTGCCAACTAATACCAGTTATCACCAAAGAGGGGAAAATCACAATGCTACATACTGAAATAATAATAATAATAATAATAATAATAATAATAATAATAAAAACAACAATAATACAGTAATTAACAATAACTACATGTCTTATTTACCACATCTCATCTTTATGATGCGAGGTGTTTTCTACATGATTCAATAATTTATGAAATAGTATATTTTCCTTCTGCAATTCTCGCATTTTATGTTAGTAATTAGGATTAGTATGATCTAATATTAAAATTTATTTTGTCTGGCAACATGAAATTCATTACTTTAACCAAACAGTTTACGATTCGCGAGACCCAACCTAAAAATGTAGTTTGATCATGTGAAATGATTAGTACGAATTCCGAAAACAGAACACCTCTTTAAAATAATAATAATAAATTTAGCTTCCCTTATGAAAAGGTTGCCAGATTTGACAAAGCTTATTACATATAGCTTACTTAAAATACTTTCAAGCACTTTCTTTCTTGGAGAAAACGCTACCATGCTATTTTCTCTCTTGGACATTTTAATAAAAATCTAAACACAGAATTTCATTAAAATGTCAATATATTTACATGCATGTTTCATACGAAGTAGGTCTACAAGTTATTTCTTATTTAATTACACTTACCTGAATATACCCGTAGAGTTGAATTGGAATCACAACGAAACAGGACTGAATTATATATTAATATTAATACCGGTATTACTAATTATTATTAATTCACAAGCCTAGGTACTTGCATTTTCATCAGTTTACTTTACTGTAAGCCGACGTTATTGATGCCAACATAACAGATAGAAAATAACTGCCAGTTGTAGTATTTGTCAGTACCTGAAATTCGAAACGAAGTTGGTAAAAGAAAATTCAACCTGAGAGCTAGAAAATCACTATAATCCACTAGCATGTGTAGTAATAGGGGAAATGGTTAGATTTCACCCTTAGGGTATTAAAGCTGACCCGGACTATACTACTAGTTACTAACTAGTTTCAAGTAGAGTTGTTGCTTTATATTTCGGAGTTCTGAGTTTGATTGAAGTTACTTTTTAAAAATTCACACTGTCATTTTTATAATGAGGAGCAACTATTGAGGCATTAATTTTCTTAGAGGTGAACTCTAGCTGTACAGTTGCTAATTTAAAACAAGAGTGTTCATATTCTATTACAGGCATGCAAATATGGTGGTGGTAATTTCTGGATTTGAACAAGAGTGGTATGTTTTTAGATATAAAGTTGAATGTGCAGGCTGTTTTTCAGGGCTCAGAGTGTCTACCGAAAACGTGAAACAAAAATTAGTTACATTTTAGTTACCACAACTTAATAATAAAATTACTCATAAGCACGATGAAAGAAACATTAATCACATTTCAGTCATCTTACAATCTGTCATCAGATTTGTTTCTTAAGTTCTCTTATCTTCATTTGAATGGACGCACAGCCAACTTCTCTCCCAGCTTTCTAGACTATATTAGACTCACACATATATAATAATTAACTACCACCTCCGTAGCTCAGGCAGTGGCGGCATGATTAAATAAGTAAGCAGAACAATATGCACAATTTCGTTACCCACGACCATTCATTACATTTTGTTACTTTTGATACCCATTGCTTTAAATTAGTTATTTTTTGGTTACTTTCGTTACTGGTAGACATCCTGTGGCTTCAGTAGTTAATTTAAAATAAAACTGTTTCATGTTCTGTTGCAGGCATGTCGATATGGTGGTGGTAATTTCTGGATGTAGCACACTGTTGGGAATAGTATCTTGTAACTCGTATATATTTTAACTTAACTGTACAAAACAACTTGGAGAATAACAGCACTTTCACTTTTTACTTTCGCATTGTATAAAGTGTAGAGCAAATCTCGTTATGCTGCAGAATAACTACCAGTATTTCTGTTTTTTTTTATCTAAAAAAATGCACGTTTTCATTATAGGTACCACAAAGAATTTTTCATTTCTTTTTTGGTATTCAGTCTAAATCCTAATAATGGGACATCAGGAGCAGGGTATTATATTCCAAAATATCAAGAAAGTTATTTCATACCATGTTCATCCTCCTCCAGTCTTGACACTGAATTGCTAGCTATTGATGCTGCTCTTCAGTGTGTTACTCAAATTTCTGAAAAATCTATTTGCATACTTACAGACTCCAAGGGGGCTATATTTAATATAATTAAATATGTACCAAACCTATATGCACATAGAATTATTCCAATTCAGAAACAACTATTTAAACTAAAATAACTCCAAAGGGAAATAACATTTCAATGGACACCTAGTCATTGTGGTATACCTGGAAACGAGAAAGTCGATAATATTGCAAAACAGGCAACATATTTGCAACCAACACTTCTTCAAGTGATATCTCTATCCAGTGCTTTTGCTTCAGTAAAGTCTCATTTTACAAACCTATGGATCAACAATTGGCTCTCTTCTGACAAAGGAAAAATTTTACAGTCTGTACAACAGAAACAAAATGACCTGGAAATGTACAAAAACTTGCCCAGACATGTTCAAACATTTTTAACAAGAGCCAGAACAGGTCACATTGTCACTCAATTGTACCTACACCGATTTCACATTTCTGACAATCCTACTTGTCTGTGGTGTAATAATCATGATGAAGATCTCGAACACATTCTTCTATACTGTCCATCCATAAACCACAAAAGAAGTAAATTAAAATCATCAGTACTAGTTGCAGAAGACACAGCCCTGCAGTATATATTGACTACATCCCAACTCTGGCTACTAGCAACAGGTATCTATAATGAACACCAATCAAAATACCCCTCATTTCTCGTGAAAAACAACAACTGAATATACTACAGTGGACTATAGTGGACTTTATATTGTCAGCACACAGCTGGATACATTAAGAAGATTGATTGGTGTTCCGTCTGTCTTTGCCTGACAACCTGCCCATCTGTTATATATATACAGTTTTGCCAGTTTTGCGGAATAGAGCTTGAAACTTTGTGAACTACTAAAATAGATTTTGCAAGTGAAGCCATCTTTTTGTCATTATTAATAGCTTTGCTGATCATGCCATGTTTGCAGTTTTTCTTGGGAAAGATAAATGCAATAGCTTCCCATTGCTTTCTGCGTACCACTCTCTCTTTCGCATCTTAAAAAATCCCAGGGGGCGCAGAATGTAGGTGAAGAGAGTGGATTTGACTAATTAGGCCCTTCAGATCAAAATTCACTGCAAGAGTTAAATATCATGCTGATGATACGCCATTGTTAGCAGAAGTGGAGACAATACTAAGGGATATGCTAGGGACCTAAATGACAGCTGTGAGCAGTATGGGATGAAGATAAATGCAAACAAGACGAAGACCGTGGTCGGAAGAAAAATAAAGAAGGTTAACTTGCAAATACTAAATGAGGCAGTAGAGCAAGTGGACAGCTAAATACTTGGCATGTAACTATAAGCAGTAACATGAGCTGCTGCAGGAAGTCAAAAAGAGGATAGCAATGGCAAAGGAAGCTTTTAATAGAAAAAGGAGCATCTTCTGTGGACCTCTGGTAAAAGAACTAAGGAAGAGACTGTTAAAGTGCTTTGTGTGGAGTGTGGCATTGTATGGAGCAGAAACATGGACATTATGATGAAATGAAGAGAAACGACTAGAAACAGTTGGCATGGCATGTGGATATAGAGAAGGATGGAGCATGTAAAATGAACAGACAGAATAAGAAATGAATCTGTGTTGGAAAGAGTGGGTGAAGAAAGAATGATGCTGAAACTGATAAGAAAGAGAAAAAGGAATTGTTTGGATCAACATCACAGATAAATGCCATAGTCATATGTTGGCGATATTGTGTGCTTGGTTATCATTGTAATGGCACAGCTCAAAGCTGCTGTACTTAATTCTTCACTTGAGCGTTATTTTCTTCTTTTTATCATTCCTTATAACTTTCTGGTCCTTAAAAGAGCCTACTTGTTAATTGTGTGACCCATTCAAATCTTGACCACAGATTGTGTTGCTGAACTATCTGTGACCACCTATGCACTATATTGCTACACGTTCTGTGGCCACCCATCTGGGTGTAAGGCACTGTATTAATACTCGTTCTGCAAACCAGACTCACGAAAACATCACTGAGTTAACCAATTGCGACTTTTCTTTTAATAGCTACACCACCCTCTCCCCACCATATTACTCACCTTGAATTACACTCAACGTCTGGTCATGGTGAATAGTTCTTGGTAATGAATGTCACAGATGAGTTTATCTATTCCTCTTTCCGTTCTGTTGGATCCTAAATTTTACTCTGAAACATTGGATGTGTCTGCGAGTTTCTACAACTACGGCATGGTGCAAATATCCAAAAACCTCGCATCAAATTAAGAAACTTCTTAGGGTTGAAAAAAAGTTAAAATAACTGTTAAATAGAAATTGTTAACAAGAAATTGACTGGCAGCTTTAAATATGAAATACATAGAGCTGTGATATAGATGTGTGTGTGTGTGTGTAAGTATAAGCCATTCTTAATTTTTGAGTATGTCTATCTGTATTGAATATGATTCCTCAGTACATAGTTGTATTAAGTACATAAGAATATGCCGTTTTTCTCTTATTTATTGGAGGTTACATTAAACTAGAGTAGTGAGCTTATATTGGAATAAGTCATTCTTCATGAGTATATTTTTAAATAATTTTTATCTCTAAATTTAAGTTTCACCATTTTAACCACTTTTGGTCGAAACTAATTTTAACCAGGATGATTAAAACTATTGTTTAAATTGCTTTATGATCAAAACTTACATCCTGGTGTTAGAAATTAAAAGAAGTTAAAAATATCTGTGTAAATTAACTATGTTTCAAAATTAACATAAATCCAGCCATTTAGGATATAGAACAAGAAATGGCATATGTACCATAGGTTGTAGATATTATATTAGTGACTATTTCTTTGCAGTCACTTGCTTTTGGGAAGGCTTTGAGGGAGTGTCATAAGATTTTGACTTAGGTCTGGAATGAACTAAAATGGTTTCTCATCTGCAGTGAACTGAAATGGTTTCTCGTTTTGACTGCTAATATTCCTACTGTACTACACTATAAGGAGAGAACGAATTGTTATACCAGCAATAAGAAATATAATTACAACATTAAACATACATAAACCAAAATTTTTATGATGTTATTTTACAAAATTAAAAATTACATATAAATTATTCTGTCTTAAAAATAAATGATTAAATTAATTAAGAGAAAATTATTCTTATAGTAGCAAGTAGTTCTCCTGCAGCATTGTGTATTCATTTGTCATTACTGCTCATAATTGTTCACAGTCTTACTAACATGATATTCAGTGTTTTATTTCTTAAGGTAATGAATGTATCATTGGGTCTGGAATCGATTTCTGGTGTGGAAAATTTACTTGTAAGGGAACATAATCTGTTGTCTAACCCAATTAAACTACTGATAAGCAGTGTGGATAATTTGTAACAGCTTACAAACCATAGCTAAAAATATGTTACTTTTTGTGACTGGGAGATACTGTATTAGATTTTTAGTAGGCATCAAATTCGGAACTTTAACAGTTTTCTTTCTCATCCTAGCTAAGAACTTCTTGGGGTGTCATCTAGAGGATAGGGGTGTGATCTAGAGGTTAGAAAACTGCTTTTTATCCTCTCTTTCCTTTTCCCCCCACATTACTAAGACTCTGTAGTTAGTGTCATCAAATGGAAGAAGAAAGGCATAGTCTTTAATAACTTTGTTAGCACTTACAAATAATGAAGTACATTTATGTGGCTCGCTTTTTTTTAGAATTGTAAGTCATGCATAGAATGATGAATTTATGTGTTTATGTCTTCTGTTGCTCATTATATTTATCAAGTTTTAACAGTGGTGATATACATGTTATTTGTGATAAATGTAAGGTGATTTAGCTTATATAGAGTCGAGAAACATCAGATTATCCGGCATCTAACAAAGAATATTTTACTACAGATTAAAGTTTGCATGAAGTGGGTAAGGAAAAAAGTGCACGTTTTAAATTGCACTGGGTGACTAATGGATGCTTGTGGTTTGGGATTGTGTGCTTGTTATTCAGGTGTTCAGTCGAGAATACAGCCACAAGGACTTCTGCTTGGCACATCTTTTCACAGACCTCAAGTTTGAGGGTGGGATCTTGGGACTGGCTTATGTTGGCTCTCCTCGACGCAACTCTGTTGGGGGTATTTGCACACCAGGTCAGATAAAGTAATTTAGTGGTTTATTCCATCACAGTGTTTCATATTACATTCATTATCATCACATTACTCTCGTCGTAAACATCCTTTTACTTAGGCTATTATTTTGTTTAGACTGGATTATGAAGCCATGATATAGGCCTATTGCAAAAAGAATCTTGATGTTACGTATATCACTTATTGAAACCAAAATTTAGTGATTTATGTTATGCAGAACCACTCTGCATATTTTGATGAATATATGACAACATATTTTTTTTAGTTTTACAGAAACTCTTTTTTTTTTTATTTAGTACTTATATATTTTAAACACAAGGTTATATGAGATAATGGTTTTCATACTTATTACATGCAGATTCTTTTCAAAATGTGTCTTATGCAAAAACCTCTTTGTTTTCAATAGATAAGAGCAGTTTTAAGGATTTCGTGTTCAAATGAAAGTGAAAAATACTAAAAACGAATGTAGAATCTTTGTAGTAAGGAATATTTTCTGTCTAAAAAAAATAATAATAATTCAGTTATCTTCATATCATCATCTGCTAATATGCTTTTAGAGTTTAGGTTTGTGACTCGGCTGTAATTTGCACCTAACAAAATTGGCAACTAGCATGCTATAAAAGCTGTTTCTTTTTCATTCTTCATATTATGAAGTATATTACATTAAGTTGACTTGAAGGCGTTTATTGAAGGGAGAGGAAGTTTATCTATGATTTACTCCTGAATCCCTTAGGAATTTGAACACACTTGTAGCTAATACGTATTTACTGTTAGCTTTAAAATCAATTCATGTAATTTTTATATAACATTTACCTTCCCTTTGTACAATTTGAAAGATTGTTTTTGTTTAAATTGCCTCTTTGTCTACAATAAATTAATTTATATCTTACACATATACAAAGCTATTGAGATTTGTAGCAAGCACTATTACCAAAAGGAGTGAGTTTGTTGAATAAAAATTAGTGAAAGTTCTTATCTGTTTCATTTCAAGTTATACTAATATCAACGCTTTCTGATAATGTAATAGGATTTGTTTGTTGTCAGTTATGATCTGTCAACAGTTACATTTTCTAAAACTTGCGATTTAATTATTCGTCAATTTCTAATTTTGATAATTCTCATCCCACTTTTCTCTTCAAGAAATTGTTACATGTTGACTTGTTTTGACACATCTCACAGTAATATACTTGAATATAAGATTATTAAAATAGAGCAAAGCATGCCTATATTTCTTTTTCCGAATTTACTAATACATATCTCTTTCCTATAAAAGTGATTTAGTTTGAACCAAAATGTGTATGTTCTCATTAGGTAAAAATTTGTTGGCGAATTTTACTTTCTTGTGTTAAAAATTAAATTTTTAATGTATCCTCAAATGTTATACTTTTATTAGTTTTAACAGTTTCGAGAGCTTTAAGTCAAATTTTTAAATGCATTGTGCTACAAACTCTAACAAGCAAACATTCTGATGGGGGCAGATAAGAAAGTTAAATTTTTTTCTTCCGCCATGTTAATAATGTCAAAAGAAGTGCTTATACAAATTTTGGCCACTCGACTGCAATTACGAGGCCATCCAAAAAGTGATTTTCCCTGGGGCTGTTTACAGAAAAAAAATAAAGCACAATTGCATGGAAAGATTTATTGAAACAGATACAGCAATTGTTGTGCTATTTGCCAACATATCACCCACTGAAATTGAGGCATTTGTCATACCATGCAATCAATTTTTGTATTCTTGTGTTGTAGAAGTCAGGTGCCTGGGATCGGAACCAGCGTTTGACAACCGTCTGCACCTCTCTGCCGATCTCATGATATGACAAATGTCTCAATTCCGGTGGGGAATATGTTGAAAAATATCTCAACAATTGCTGTGATTTTTCTAATATATTTTTCCAATGAAATTGTGTTTTCTTTCTGTTAATGGCCCCTGGCGAACTTATTTTTTACAGCTCCCGTAATTGCGGCCGAGTGGCCAAAATTTGCATAAGCACTTCTTTTGACATTATTAACATGGTGGAAGAAAAAAAATCAACTTTTTTATCTGCCCCCATGAGAATGTTTGCTTGTAAGTTGCTTTTATATGAATTCTTGTATCTGTAATAATATTAAAGCATGAGTTATTAGATAGAATTCAGTATTGTACCTTCAGCTGCTAAACTATATTAGTCATACAGAAAAATTAAGATAAATAAGCACTGTACAATTATTGATATGATATTAATAAAGGAAAGGTTATCATTATACCAGACTTAATAAATAATGTAATGTGATGTACCGAAGTTTGTAATTAAAAATTATTTCTTTCACTCTAGAGTACTTCAAGAATGGATACACTTTGTATCTGAATTCTGGGCTGAGTTCCAGCCGGAATCACTATGGACAGAGGGTGATCACAAGAGAAGCAGATCTCGTTACTGCTCATGAGTTTGGTCACAACTGGGGTTCTGAGCATGATCCAGATATCCCAGAATGCAGTCCAAGTGCCAGTCAGGGGGGCTCTTATCTAATGTACACATATAGTGTCAGTGGTTATGATATCAATAACAAGGTGAGCCATCTTTCTATATATGGGCAGGCATGCATGTTTTTTTAATATAATATAATTAATTAATATAATTAAAAAAAACATACGTTGAAACAAAAATTATATTACATTAAAAAAACAATAGGCACTGCAACTCCTCTTTGTTAAATAATGAGATTCTGACATAAGCAGAGATGGGCAAAGAGAAAATGCTATTCTGCACATTTATCACATGACTCATGCATATAAATGAGCCCTCATTTCTTCTGGCAAGCCATGCTCACTAGCGTTATTGACTTTGTTGTGGTAACATGTATTTGGCTGAACAGCAATACTTCTGTTAAATATGAAAATTAGAGATGATGTCAAAGATATTTTCATAGAAAATTTCCAAATTTCCAGATACCCAGCAAAACTTCTTGTAAGTTAATAGGATCACTGCTGGATAGGAAACTAAATGTAGATATCTTCTTATTGAAGACAAATTGAACGAGATAGATGCCTGTTTAAAAGTCAGTCCAAGAAAGTTTATTCGTAAGTTAGCACAACAAACAGGGTAATCAAGGGCATTTGCACATTAGGTAACAAAATTATTAAAATTGAGGCTGTATAAATCAACTGTGGCTCATCACCTTCTGCCAGTAGGTGTAGGAGCAAGATTACATTATTGCACATGGTTTCAGCAGTCAGTACATGATGGGATTGTTGGTCCAGAACTAGTATCTTATAGTGCATAATATATGTCACTGTTCATTAACAGATAGAACCACAATTCAAATCACACAGAGTTTGTGTGCACTCAGTGTTGGGTTCTGGCGTCTTGTCAGCCCACTTGAGGTGTGTGGATATAGAGGGAAAAATTAAGCCAGTGTTGATTACAATTTCTGGGTAGCTCACTTGGCGCACTCAGCCAAAGGTCCCGGGTTCGATACCCGGCCCTGGAACAATTTTTTTTCTGAAATTATTCAAGTCAGCTTCACTGGGAGCTATATCTGAAAACCATATTTGCAAGAATTTAATATGTACATAAAGATTAATTTTTGGTCCTACAGAATACGTCTTACGGTAACAATTAATATTAGAGGAGAAAAATTCGCTCCAGCACCGGGGATCGAACCTGGGTCCTTGGTTTTACGTACCAAGCGCTCTAACCATTGAGCTACGCCGAAGTTAAGTCCACAGCACCGGATCGAATCCCTCTCCTTCAGTGTTTTCCCTTTGTGATTTGACTCCAAGTTCGACAAGTACTGTATGTTGACATTTTTATATTAATTGTTACTGTAACAGACGTATTCTGTAGGATCAAAAATTAATCTTTACGTATATTCTTCGAGCAACAGTGCATATTACTGTGAAATCCCGGCCACCAAGTCACTGAACTGAGTGTGCTCCTTGTATAATGGCATATAAAAATGTCAACATGCTTGGCCACAAAGGGAAAAACACTGAAGGAGAGGGATTTGGTCCGGTGCTTTGGATTGAACTTCGGTGTAGCTCAATGGTTAGAGCGCTTGGTACGTAGAACCAAGGATCCGGGTTCGATCCCCAGTGCCAGAGCGAATTTTTCTCCTCTAATATTAACTCATATTTAGAATTTTATAGTTAATAAATTTGGTCAGTGTATAAGAAGAATATAACATTAAAAGCATTGGTCATTTCTCTTATAGCGGTTCTCACCATGCAGCTTGAGATCAATTCGCAAAGTCTTGCAAGCCAAGTCTGGACGCTGTTTCTCAGAGCCAGAAGAGTCATTCTGTGGAAATCTTCGTGTAGAGGGTGATGAGGAATGTGATGCAGGGTTACTTGGCACAGAAGATAATGATGCCTGCTGTGATAAGAACTGTAAATTGCGTCGCAACCAGGGAGCTGTTTGTAGTGACAAAAACTCTCCTTGCTGCCAGAACTGTCAGTTCATGCCAGGACAGATGAAATGTCGCGATGCTCAGCCAGCTACTTGTGAGCAGGAGTCTCGCTGCACTGGGGCCTCTTCAGAATGTCCCCGCAGCTTGGCAATGACAGACGGAACTCCATGTCTGGAGAGAGGGCAGTGTCGACGAGGAAAGTGTGTTCCATATTGTGAGACACAAGGTCTGCAAAGCTGCATGTGTGATATCAGTAAGTTTGCTTCACTGTTTTATGTTGGTGACTATACAGGGTGGAAGTGAAATAGCTCATGTTGTATGTAACAAAAAACTGTAATATCATATTGGTGGAAAGTTAATAGTTTTTTCAGAAAAAAAATTTTTTCTCAAATGTTTAACAACCTCTTATTCGGTAACTATTGCGAGTAGGATTGATATCAGTAGGAAAACTAATGAAGAATAATTTATCCCTCTGGCGTATTTCAATAGTGTGGACGGTTTTCGTGTAAATTTAATTTTAAAAACTTTAATTTCAAGCCTCTGCAAGATGCGAGTTTGTTGAACACGTGCCAGAGAACAGTTCATCTATACTAAAAGCCAGGTTATGAACCGACTAAACAGGAAGTAGTTGGCAGGGTGAGAGGAAAGTGCAGGTTAGAGGGGTAGCCTGTGCAGCGATGACACATTGAGTATGGTGGGGTGGAGGGGGGAAGGAGAACGGAGCTTTTCATTGGACCTCACGTGAAAATGTCGTCTGCTAAAGAAAATCTGGCAACGGAATCACGGAGACAGTGTAGCCAGACTTCCCAGTTCATTTGCAGTAGCATGTGCATTGCGAGTAGCATTTTATACCAGTGTCTTTAGCTCGTGCTTTCTTAAAAACAGTAATTTTAATTACTAATATTGTTGATAGTGTTATTGAGAACTATAGACAGTAGTTATTTTAAACATATCGGTGACAAACGCTGAACACGCTTTGAATCTCGCGCCACTATGTGGCAATAGAGCTCAGAAAGAGAGCAGCAGAACGTTGCTTCCGGTTTAGTTGGTTCATAACCTGGCTTTTAGTATAGTGAGACACACAGAGCTCGTTGATCTCTTACATCTGTATCACGAGAATAGTGTGTTAACGGTGATGTTGCCAGACTGCTGAAAATTCAAACTTAATTTTCTAATTAACAGTGCATTTAACCACAAAATGTAATATAGATTTTCTATTCATTTAAGAATACCCTATCATCCCTCTCAATCTGCAAAGGTATTTCACTTTCACTCTGTATATTATCATGGTGAAAGATTTCCTTATGAATAGTATTATAGTATAGATGGCATTGTTTATTGTGTGTGTGTGCGTGCGTGCACGCAGAGGGGTGCCAAATTAGTAAGAGTGCCAGATTACTGAGAGTGCATAAAAATGTTGTTTAATGCTTCATTAAATTTAATGTTATAAGCTGCACCAACCACTGCACTTTGAACTTCTAAATCGAAACTAGAACATTCAACACGTGGTCAATGTAGTGTGCCTCACAATTCGTGATGTCACAAAGACTAGTAATTTTGCCTCTCTTATGCCACTCACTGCAGTTACTAATTAATATCCATTGCAGTAACAATTAATACAAGCTCAGACTAATAAGAGACTCCCATAATTTTATTTGCTTAGAAGTTAAGGCTTTCCCCCAAATTCCCCGAGTTGTTTGAAGAAATATAGTATAAGTAATACAGTACAACAAAAAGCTATTACAGTAGAATGATACATACATATATATGTACGGACATGCGCACGCATCCTCCTTGCTGCATGGCTTCCTTCAAATTATATCTAGGTAGTCCCCATTTGTCTTGTTTCTGTACTTTGTTGATGATTCCCTTATTTATTTCCATAATTTTTCTTATTGTTGTAGTTGACATTGTACTCTCGCATGTTTATCAAAACATCTCTTCCCTTCACTTGTACATCAAAAACAGCTCTTCTTGTTTTAATGTGAAGTATGACCTGCACACCAATTTGTTTTGAAGAGCCTCGATACTTTGACCGTGTATAGTTAGCATAATATTGTTCTTCTAAATCATTATCTCAGAAAATCTGTCTCAGTTGCCAGAAGTTTCTTCCTTTTTCCTCTTTTTTACCTTCCATATGTTAATATTTCATATATTTGTATTTCGCTGATTTCGTATATTCTTCTCACACAAAATAGAATTTAGATACCTTGTTATATTCTTGCTTTTTATCTTATTACTATTACCATCTTCATTAAATATTGCTTGTACCTAATTGCATTTTTTCACTTCCATTATTTCTTCATTTTCTACCAATGGATTGTTTATATTATTGCATACTACCAAATATTCAGATTTTTTCATATTAATTTTTAGTTCAGCTGTCTCGTCTTGGTAACATTGTTCCGTTTCCTTAATTTTAGGTGATTTGTAGGTATGTTTGCAATATTAGATTGAAATGTTTCTTATAGGTGCTCTACTGTGAAGATTTTGTGAGATGGGCAGCATTCCAATATGTCCTGTACATAATTTTAAAGTTCTGTGTATAAATTTCTGCTTTGTATATACCTTTCCTGTCCTGTGCCGTAGTGTCATGGTCTAAGGCATCCTGCCTAGGACTCGCATTACAGAATATGCGATGGTTTGAGTCCTCATGGGGGAAGAAATTTTCGCATGAAATTTCAACCAGTGTATGGGACTGGTGCACACCCAGCATCGTGATGCACTTGGGGAGCACGATAGGTAGCAAAATCCAGTTGCGAAAGCCAGCTATAACAGCTGGGGGGATCATCGTGCTAACCATATATACTTCCATTCTGGTTGGATGATCGTCCACCTCTGCTTCGGCATGTGGCCGTGAGGCCAGCAGCCGGCTGGTCGTCTGAGCCCTTCATGGGCTGTAGCACCACGGATATACCTTTTCTGTACAAGATTTTAGAAGTAGATAACATTTCATTATTTGTGTTGTAAATTCTCATTTTGAAAAGGAACCTTTCCACATTGGAATACAAATTATATGTGATACAAGAATTTACATACAAACACTTTCTAATATGAAGTTAAGTATAGTTATATGTAAAATCAGTAGGCCTACTTGATTAAGATGACTGATATATGAACAGGCGACAGATGTCTTGGTTTAGCAGTGAACCATTGTGGTGATTGACTTGAATTAAAAACCTTATTTTATACTTTATATAAATGAATAATGATGGTGGTGTTTTCTTCCAGTTGCAGATGCTTGTAAACGTTGTTGCCGCATGAACTTGAATGATACATGCTTTCCTGTTGATCCTCAAGACATTCTACCTGATGGAACTCCCTGCATACAGGGTTTCTGTAATAAGGTATCATGTTCATTCTTCTTTTATGCAAGTAAAATATTTAATGTTATGTGCAATGTCTGAAGTAGTACTGCATAACACCTGTTCTGAACAGTTAATCACACCAGAAACACGTAGTTAAGTGTTGTGTCGTATATTTCAGGGTATGTGTGAGAAGACAATACAAGATGTGGTGGAGAGATTCTGGGATATCATAGAAGACATCAATATTAATAAAGTTCTAGTATTCCTGCGAGACAATATTGTTGGCACTGTGATCCTTGTGACAGCTATAATCTGGATTCCAGCAAGCTGTGTAGTTAGCTACGTTGACAGAAGAAGAAGAAATGCACAGGAAGCTAGTTCTAAGTGGAGGAACAGTAATGAATTCTACAGGGCTGATGATCGTAGAGCCATCAATATACATGTTCCACGACAGAGGGCTCCTGCCGCATTGCACCTCCAACCATCAGTCCCTCCCATGTGATTTTAGGTTTACTGATACAAGAAACTTACAAGTAGAACACAGCATGTGATGATTTGTGCCCTATTTGTGTAATTTACAGGTTTGATTGGTTTTCTGTCGGTCAAAATATGTGCCATCTGAACATTTTGGTTGTTGGACGAATACAGTGACAATACGTAAAGATAATGAGATAGACTGCATACAGGATTACTACACACTGAGAGAGGTAAGACGTATTTCGTTTCCTTTTTACAAGGAGAAGATTCCCACACATTGTACATAGCACAGAATTACATTGTCAACATGTATGAGAATTTCTCTCTTCTGACAAGTATTTGATATATTTGATCAGACTTAAATCCAGTGTTCCAATCATTTTTAACATATACGTACAAAATTTATATTTCATTTATACCACAACTGGAGAATTGTGTAAATATTTATATTGTACTGCAGATGTTCTTCAGATGATAATTGTCATTTACTGGTATGATTGATCTTCATCAGTACTTGTAACTGCCATCAGTATTTTTCGTAGTATTGTCCTTATAACGCAACTCTAAGTCTGGTTATTCTTTGCTTTATTATATTGTTTTCTAATGCCAGGCCTTTGCTTTATTATATTCTTCTGTAGATAGTAGAAAAATTGTGCTTACAAGTGAACAACCCATGTTCGTGTATTTTGTCTTAATTTACACATATGTTTTTTTTAAACTAATGACAGACATTTGACTTGCGTCATTCACCCAAGTGTCCCCATCTAGTGGATGACGCACCGAAGCATGTAGTTCTTTCAGCTACCATGAAGGCGTTGTCATTGGTGTAGTGCACCATAGGAGGCAAACTCAGAGTCAGTATATATTGGAGAGTACTGTATTCTCAGTGGCAGTCATATTTACTCGTTGCTCGGTGCAGAAGCATATCCAGTAATGCTAGAACGAAGGTCATTAAAGCCGATATCATAGATATTGTTGTGGTTTGTTGAATACAGAAGACATGGAGTAATAAACAGTATTGTCATAATGAAATGACTTAGTAGAGATAACACTTTATTATTTACTGTATGTTACTGTGTTCTTTTCAATAGGGATAAAATCAGCAATTTTCTACTGCAATTCTCATACCAACACTTCGACTGCCACATTTAGCAGATTGTTATAGTGCATTTGCTGTAATAGACAATTTTCTTAACAATAAATACATTCTAGTCCTAAAATACAGTGATAGACTTTTTCAAAAATATTGTAAGTTGGGAACAGCCTATGTGTTGAAGTGTTAATGAATAAAGATGTCAAAGTCCTTAGTGTCAACTCATTTTGCTGGTTCTTTCCGTGGTTTGGGAATCTTCTTATGTGAAAATATTGTAAGAACAGCGTCTCAGCGTAACAATCTCTTTCTGTCAGCTCGATTATTTTCAAACATATCATATGTGAAATGTTTCTATAATTACAAATTACAGTGACCATAAATTGCAACACATACAAATAAAAATATAGGCCTATATTGAAATTCAATATAATTCAAATGTAGTAGCACTTAACCTTGCATACATAGGCCCACTTTGGAAGGCAACCTTTTCTTTTGATGTTGTTTATCCATTTCTTTCTTCTTTCTTTATTTCTGTCTTCATGAGGCAGCAGAAACAATCTAACATTTTTTTCTGACCTTTGAGAGCACTTAACTGCACAACAACACGGTATTCTTCAAGGTAACAATGGAATATCACACTAGAAACCTGTGTTCCTACGCAAGTCTTGTTTTGTACTGAGTCTCCTCTGGAGTAAATATGGCCATCAAGTCTGCATTTGTCAGATCAAAAGAATGCAGATCTCTCCATATATACTGACTTTGGGCGAACTGTGTAACACTGTATTATGATGATGATGATTAATGGATCAATGTTGGAATCCCCATAGGAAAATCACTATAAATTCCAGTTGGGCCCACCAGCATCCGAACCTGGTTTACCAACATGGATAGTCGATGCTCCACCTGTTTGGCTAGTAGTACGCCTGCCACTTATAATGTTAGAATAGATGATCAGCATGTAAGAATAATGGTTGGGAAGTGCAAATTACGATTGGAATACATTCCATATGGATTGAAGCAAATATGACGAAACATCATTTAGAAAAGTAGATGTTGGCTTGGCCTTGTTTATGAGAGAGAGAGATTCATATATTATACCCATGAAAGAAAATTTTTGTGGCTGTGACAAAAATTAATTCTGCAGTGAGGAAGCTATACTTACAATCCATATTTCAGTAAACATGAATCATTGTTTAATTTCTCCAAATATACTGTAAATTTCCTTGAAGTCTTATATGTTGTTTGGTGTAATCGATAGGGAAGAATTACCTTGCTCTTAACTCGGAAATACTTCAAGTTCTTAATTACATAATGAGTTAATGCAGATAATGTTGTATGAGTTGTTTGCACTACTATCATGCAAGCATCGTGGATTTTTATTTCTCTAAAGTGATTTTACATCACACTAGTGTATTAGTTGTAGTAAATGTATATTATTTTGGTATAATAATCTTTATTATTGAGAAGCCATATTCATTTATTACATCACACTTCATAATATTGTGATAAGTAATTTAGTCTAATATGTTTAAAGTAACCAAAATGGATATACACTGTGATGTCAGTAAGTATCTATTTAAAGTGTACAGGAGTTCTTTTATTGTTTTACCTCTTTTAGTGTTCAGTGCTACATTGTCGCCTTTTAATATTTATCAGAGAAATACATAATGTAATGCAGTATAGGCAGTGCCATTGATTTTAACGTTTATCCTTCAACTTGAATCGTATGGGCCCTGCTGGCCCTCTTGTCGCATTTCAAATCTCACTTCCCCAGTTTTGAGGAAACAAAGCAGCTTTATCATTTTAGTTTATGTTTATGAATATACCTGGACCACACAGTACAGTCTGTGTTGAAATTATGTTCAAACATGTGTCACAAGTTATGTTAGTTAATTGGGAAGATGTGTGATTTCTACATACAAAATGTTACATAACTAAAGCTGGAAAATTTAATGTTTAACTTAGCAGTGAAAATTATTTGGGGACAAACCACAATTTTGCTTTATTCATATATATATATATATATATATAATATAATGCGGGAATCATCATACTAACCACATGGTACCTCCATTCTGGTTGGATGATCGTCCACCTCTGCTTTGGCATGTGGATGTGAGGCCAGCAGCCAGCTGGTCGGTCATGGTCCTTCATGGGCTGTCGTGCCTCGGATTATTATTATTTCATGAGTTAATATGTCAGAAATAAAGGAAACGTTATCACCAACTTTTTGCAAAGAAATTTAGAAAGTGCAACAGAGAACTAGCAAAGCGAATTACATATCAGTTGGTTCAATTTGAAGAATATTAAGAAAATAACGGACGTTTGGTACTTCCACAAGAAACATTATGTCCTAAAAAAAGTTAACGAACTTGATTTCAACAGAATGGTTATTAATCTACTATCCATAACTATGTGAAAAAAACTTCAGTGCCATCTGTAAAGAGATTGTTAGTATAATTGAAAAAAATACATTAATTTCCAATATAGTTTCAAAAGTGTGAGAGAACTCATCGAAGAACTTGAATTAAATGGGGAAAAAAATAAAAGATAATAAAATCTAATAAAGGCATTCTCATTGAAAGCAACATAGACATATATGCTTTGAGCAGGAGAATTATTTGACCTGTTTTCGGAAACATAGGAACAAAAAACAACAATTATGTTGCAGAAGATATTTCGGGAGTAGACGAACTGGAGGATGGCAGAATTTTATTTTAAAGTATTTTTTACAGTATATATCCAACATGTCATGTGTATCACACATCAGAAGTGAAGTGGCTGTACAGTGCAATAAAATTGGCTTTCAACCATATATATATATATATATATATATATATATATATATATATATTAGTTACGCTCTGTCAGTGTGTAATGCCATCCCGATAACTTAATGATTAGAAACTCGCATCCAAGCTTTGAATAGAACAGTTCCATATGTTAAAATCACTGGCACTATCTGTAACATGCTGTTCACATTGTTTAGAAATGCTGTTTAAAATCTTTTAATTGTTGTTAATTCAGATTTTAGTTCAACCATTAGGAGGGGTAAAAAAGAAAAGGCAGATAATAATATGAATCATAAATATTTCACATTGATGTTATTTGTAATGCATTTTCTGTGTACATAGCGTAATCTTGGTGAGTACAGTACATTTCAATTTTTGTGAAAATTGTAGTTTTACATGTCGACCTGCAGCTTTATAAATTGATGTGTGATTTTTTTTAAATTTTATTTTAACTGGATTAATCATAAAGGTATTTTAAAATATATGTATGATTATAGAATTGCCCAGGAACTGATGCAAAAATAACATAAATTTATTTTAATGTTATGACGACATTGGCTGATATGGCTGAAGCTAAGAGTAAATTTGTTTGATTATTGTTTAAACTTAGAGATATTTTGGTTATGTAGGTGATGGTTGGGTTGGATAGATGTATAGTGACGTCTATGTAGATGCATAGTGAATCTGTGAATCTGCAGGATAATGTGGCTTTTACCAAAGATTTTGTATTACATTCGTTCTGTATTTCGGTGGTAAAGTTTGAGTTACCAGTGGTAGGTGCTCTAGTGTTAGGTATTTACAAGATTGAGAGTATTAGTTGTCAAATATTGGGTTTTCTAAACTTCATCTTATGTTAATATTGAAAGATCAACTTTTTTTTAGATGTGAAAGAGTAAAATATAATTATGAGAGATAAAAGATGAAGTACCTGAGAAAAGCTAGCTACCTCAGCTATTTTTGTTTTTTGGTAGATGTGCTTTCCTTCAGATGTTGTTTAATTATACTCTAATTATTTTGGCATTCTGTAATTTTATTGAAATCAATGATGAAGATAATTTATTATTCTCATTAATGAAGCTGGTATTCTAAATGACCACTTTTTTTTTTTTTTTTTTACACAGCTGTCTAATTCTTCTTGGATATCAAGGTTTTAAATAATTACATTGCAGTTTTTCACATGCTGAGAAATGCCTTGCATAACTCATAAGAGTATATTTTCTTTAGCATTATTAGTTAAACAGTACAGTAGAGCATCTCATTTAGGCAGTGCATTCGAAAGCTCGAAATCATGACCTGCGCCCAATAGAGCACTGTCTGTCGGGGCTGTCCATTCCGCTTAACAATACAGTGTATACTGGTGTACGTTGAGTAGAGAACATAGGGAATAGGAAACTCAGTCTTACCACAGTCTAGTATATACAGTCGCGAAGCTCAATATGTAGTAAATATGCAAACATTAGGTAGTTGCTCACCACTAGGATCGCTAATATCGCCTCATTATAGGCAATGCAAAATAGTACCATCACAGTCTATTGTTTCTAGCACCCTCAAAACTCAAGCTTCGTGACTGTATATAGTAGACTGTGGTCTTACCGTACAACAAAAGTGTGACATTATAAAATGCTTACAAAATGGTAACGTTGTGTCTGATGTAGCGAATTGGTATAATGTTTAGAATAAAACAAAATGGAATGGAAATTCTAGAAATAGCAGAAAAAGTTAAGAATAGTGATGGTGATGTAGGAAGACGAAAAGTAATTGAAAGTAGTACGTCTGCTTTCCACGAATTTGACAGTGCAATGTTGCAGTGGTTTAAAGTACAAAGGGCATGGGGAATTCCTGTGTATGGATCACTATTATGTGGAAAAGCTTTAGACTTGAATAGAAAGATGGAAGGTGATACAAATTTCAAAGCCAGCAGTGGATGGCTGAAGACTTTTAAATCACGGCATGGCATCCGAAAACTTGGCATACAACTAAGTGCCAAGAGCAAAATCTGATTTGTTATACTGAATTATTTCAACGTTACAATTGCTTGTTTATTAAAATGCGTATATGATAACGTTATGCAATTTGTGTTCTTTTGTTTTGTGTGCTTTTGGAAAATGTAATTTCAATTAATGGTCCACCATAAATGTTGTAACTAAAACCTTGTGCTTCCCTCGTGTTTATCATACAGTTCGTCCTTCCCCCACACATTACCTGCACTTTGTTTACATTTTCACTGTGCCTAAACGAGACGCTCTACTCTATGAATATGTTTGTTTGTTGTTGAAACCATAATAGTTCACTATATTATGAGGTGTCTTATAACCTTTTAGCTTGACTGAATTGGGAATGAGTCATGCTCTAGCAACACAGTTATGGCTGGAGTTGAGCGCATGAAAATTGCCACACTATGGGCACTATAACTAGGGGTATGATTTTTTGGTATTAATGATATACGTGAAATACGTTAAAAATTAATTTTATCCATGGAAAATGCAAATCACGAAATTACTTAATAATCACGATATTTTCAACGAAAAACAAGTTTCATGGAGAATTCGCACGAAAGATTACTCTTTCTTCCAAATAAAAAGTGAACATTTTCTTTGTTACAAAATATACATGAACATTTCTACATATTTGATCATTATCTGGCAACGATGTACACATAGTTTCAGGGACTACTTCCAGGGAGCAGCGCAAGCAGACCAGTCATTTCTCTTTCTGGCAACAACTGCCTTCGAATGATAAAGAAGGCATTGCCATCACTCTCTCACAGTCGAATTAAATTAATTAATTTTAATTGAATTAATGATGCAAAAAATTTCTTTAGGGTGCGAAATATGCACAGAATCTTTTTTTTTTTTTTATGAAATAGTCACTGAAATCAAACCATTTTAATCACCGAAATCAGGATAAAATAATCACCATATAATCACACCCTTAACTATAACTCTGAACTGTTGTGATAAGATGTGTTTCTTTCTATTCGCTACTTGCATTTGTCAGTAAAATATGAAATTCATTGTCGAAAAATGAGTGTTCATTAACAACACATTTGCAAAATATGAATTGTGGGGAAGAGTGCAAAGAAAGTTTCGTAGGAAGTATTATCCAAATTCCCTATTGCTATGCAAGACAATTTACTGTGTAACGTAGCAGGAAAATTCTGCACTACATGTACCATATCAGATATTAGGTCCCTCTATTAAAATCCCAGCGATTTTTATTTACTGGGTACTTCGAAAGAGAAAGTTTATGTAAACAATCCTTGTTCTTCAGAGAAATTTAAAGAAAACATTAGGCAGGAGATTTGTGCCATTATAGGACACCCGTATCATTGATCATTTAAAAGGAATCTCTGGGGCTAAAGAATAGACAAATCGATTGTTGGGTGTCTTACATAAAGTCCTTACTCATTTCGTTTAACCAAGTTGAGGCAAAACATTTCTCAGTAATTTTGTAGAACACAAATATCAGTTTCTTTAGAAGAGTGGCTAAATCTTGCTTCCAGTCTTTTTAGAAAGTATAAATTTTAAAAGATAAATTACTAACCACTATACTACAAATTCGAAGGACAATACGATTCCTGATTTGGTCATGATTTTTTCAATTGACCTAATTCTGGCTCACAATGCCCCTGAGTGGACTCATCTTTTAACACAAATGAATACCAATGAGTTTTCCTTGAAGGGTAAAGCTGGCAAGATATACATCCCTACTGCTACTAATACTGCTTCTCTTAATTTCCTGCTACTCTGTAGGCCTTCATGGCCTTTAGTTTGAAAAGAACTGCTCATTTGTCTTAAATTTGAGAAAAACATTTATAATATCCTTACATCATGTAAAATAATTGCTTTATATGGTACTGTTTTTTAATTGATGGAAATAATCTCGATTAAAATTGTGTGTGTGTTTTTTGTGTAAATGAGATGATTACTAATCACACATTGAACTATATTAAAATGTCAAATCGAGTTTTTTTTCATCACTCTCTGTGACTCGGTAAGGAAAGTTTTAAGAGTATGTTTGTCCTGTTGTTCTCATTTTGAAACATTCTTTCAGTTTTTATCAGCACTTCATTTATATCTACTTTTTCAGTATACATATATTATGCAGATTAAAGTTCACTTACAGAGTACCATGTATATTAGTATATCATTTGGTCGTTATGATGCATCACTTTAACCTAGTCTGAAAAAGTATAAAGAAAATTATTGTAAATATTTAATTTTCACTGTATAATGGTTTTTGAAGTTACTACAGTTAGTACATACCTAGTTTTAAAGTTCAAAACGTAGTACAATTCTTATTATTGCTAGTGAAGACAAACTTTCTTAAGATGAAAGTTTGTTAAATATTTATAAAATAACTACATTTGAGTAAATTTTAACCTGAAAACTGTTGAATGTGAACTTCAAACAGTAGTATTTCCAAGTATCTATAGGACATTGTTCTTTTGGGTGATTTTTTTCAACATAACTTCTCACTTAATTATTTGTCGAACAATAATTTGTATTTATGTGTTTTTTTTTTTTATTGTGCCATGAACCATTTCGAAAATGCGAGACTTCATAAAAGTATGTGTACTATAAATTCACTATTTATTTATCACAGTACACATCTGAGAAAAAGTTTGGTGACTGTTAGCTTAACTAAAGAAATGTATTGATACATATTTAAGTAAATAGTATTAAAAATAATGTACATTAAAGGTACGCATGAAATTACTCTAGTATTTCATACGCATTTATCTATATTTATAAAAGGTTATAGATAATTGATTTGTTTTTTATTGTAATTTAAAATGTAGTTGTGCTGGTAAAAGTATTATGTACAACCGTCACATTATTCTGCTGTTTATCTTGACTCAGTTCATGGTCTGAGAAATTATAATTCATACGTACTTTATTTTTACAAATATAAATTCAAATTTTCATAACAGGTGAAGTAATTTATTTACTTACCAACCCAGCACCATCCTTTATTCCTGAAATGTTTAAGAAATAAGTCTGACTGTTTTTATTTTAAATTTCTGAATGAGAAAACATGTGGTGCAACTTGTTCATTTTATTGTAACCATAACAATTCTTCTAAATGACTGTGGACCTCAAATTTCTTTTCCTGGGAATTAAACCTGGGCTGTCTGGTTCTATCATTGTGAAACGAAAATATCTGAAGTTGGATTAATATACAAGGGTTACATAAGAAGTCTCAGTAGCACCTATAGCAGACATGGACACAATTTTCCGTTAAGTGAGGCACTCTATTTGAAATAGTTTGTTTATTAGGAAAGCAGACTGCAGAGTAGGGTGGGAAATATAAACTGCTGTGACCTGCGTCACCTTATCATAATCACTAAGGCAATCAGTAGTGAATTATTAGGAAAGTGTCTGGTTAACGTGAAACTCTCGAAAACTTTTATTCATTTTGGGAAAATTAATTCGGCAGCTTTAATCATGAACACTCTACTGTTTCTCCATCACTGAATTGATTTAAATCACAGGCGAGTCCCCAAGAAATTGTATAACTAGCCAGTAATATTCCATCACGTTGTCTACATTTATTCTCTTGAATATTCTGGCATCTCTCAAGATTACTTAATAGATTTGCACGTTCTTGACCTAAAAATAATTAAAAAAAAATCATATTTCGTTTTCTACGCACATTTCATATTTTTAAATTTCCTTGGGAAATAGTACATACAAACAATATTTAATTTCTCATACCTTTTAATCCAGCGTGTTTTTATGTCGTGTAACATTTATTAGTGCGTATTAGGCAGATGTGGGAAGTTGCGCGCAAAATTAATTTCTACACAATGTGTAAAATTCGCGTAAATGTGTAATTTGCTATAAATGTAAAAAAAAAAAAAAATGTAATAAATTCACAACTTTCTCTAACAAATTAAATAAACGAAGTGTTCTTATTCCAATAGGAAACAAATAAAATGCTGACATTAGAAGATAATTATGGTGGTGTTAAAATACAATTTCACAGGCCTTGTTTCTTCAAATAAATTAATGTTAGGTGTTGTTACAGTACGAATTTGGCAGTCCTTGTTTCTTCAAAAATATTCTAGTACCCATGTTTATTAGAATTTTTTCTTGTTTTTATGAATAGGCCTACTACACATTTCAAAATATTATAATCTTTTTCTTAACATCTGTATGTACATTACATTTCACCACTCAAATTATTTTTTTTTTCTGTGTTTATAAATGAAATTATTTACAACAAATGCTTGCCAGTTATATTGTGATGGCATTTTATTAAAATGAAAGTAATTTATTACTCTGCATATAAAATCGTATAAAAATTAGTTTTTCGACACAATATAAATTACGTTTAACATATACATAAAATATGTGCCATGTAATTTATGCGGTCAAAGATGATACGATTTTCGAGCTTAACATACAATACATATTCTCTCCCTCTAAACAGCAAAATAACTTTTCCTGTTCCACATGAGAGTCTTTTTATTTCGTACACACTACTTTGATAAGCCATGATTCCGCCACTGTTAACTGAATATATATTCTGCCCACATCAACGAGCTATGAGTAGAGGGGAAAGGGGAGTAAGACGCTTATGTCATACAGAGCGATAAGCATTGCCAAAGCCATTGAGGCACCTTTGCCCATGTATGACCTACAGCATGAAAGTATACTTCCGTTGTTTGTAGTTTGTTATTAGCATTTTATTTTTTAATCTTCAAACGTATGAAGAGTTGAGAGGTACGAGAGATGTTGCTAGTAGTGTGGTTATTATTTATTAATGGAGTTTATCATGTAACACATGAGTCAGCACTTCCATAATGAAGTTAGTATGGGTATGTCGTTGGTAGCTTCTATCCTAATACTTTTAAGTCATAGTCAATATTACTATGATTCTTCTGAATTCCTAGAGAGATTTCTGAGTTTGGAAAGTAATTTCACTTCAGGATTGTATTCTGTGCCGAGTTGTAGTGGTGTAGAATTGAAACATAATGCATTTCCATTTTCACCTTCAAACAACAGAGCACAATCAATCAATTGTTTTGATGCATATGAATGTAATTTGACACATGATATTGCTTGTATATGTGCAGAAGTACATAACTGATATAAACATACGAATGCAGAACATGAGTGTATGCTTATTTTAACATAATGCAGACCTTTTTGTCTTCAGATACTTAATGTACTGTAAGTGTACCAAAATGGGATGATGCTAAATTATTAAAATACCTGGTATTGTTGCTACTTTTGTAAGAAACAAAACAGAGTGTCAAGTTGAAATTTTAGCCCGTGTCAAAACAACTTTTTCGATATACATTATGTGTAAATGGGAAGCACTTGCCTTTTTAGGCCTATTCCATACCCATAAATGCCGCAAACACATATACAAATGTATAAAAACTGTTTAAAAGTGTATGTTTAAAGCTATTTTTAAAGAAAGACTAGCATTTTTCTATATTCCAGTTTGGTTAGAAAACATATGCTATTGTACTTAGTACTTACAAGCATGCAGGTCTGTCAGTGTTTGCAGGCAGATGTTTAATAATAGTTCCTGAGTTAGAGTAGCTTACAGCTTATAGTGCGTGTGGGTCATTAATTTATCTTTATTAATGAAGCATTTAAAATGTGGAATGTACTAACACTGTCATCAGTCGACTTAAATTCTGTTCCATGCTTCAAAATCACTGAACCAGTCTCAATCATTTAATTTTAATTCTTTTAGAATATTTTCGGTACCAGTATATTTAGGATCAAGTTATAAAAATGTACGTATCCACGTCTTTTATTTTCCTTGAATGTCAAAAATACTAATGCAAATATTTCACTCAGAGACATGTTTCTTAGGTGTTAATACACTTTCAAGATTGGTGCAAATATTTGTGAGGTGTCACAAACTTTCCAAGCAATTGTGTAGAGGACAGTTAAGGGCAATCATACACTCATTCCTATGAAACTCTCTTTTTCTGTTATGATTTTGAAATAAATAATGAAGGTACAGTTTTAAATAAGGAATGTATGTCAGAACATTAGTTATATACAAAAAAATACAATTAGATAAATTACTGGCAGGAGAAAGATTTGATCACAAGTCCACAGATACATTTTAATGTACTTATTCTTCACTTTCCAATCACTGTTCTAAGTCACAATTCAATATCAAGTTTTGTCTTTCTTAGCCTTCACACCAACTCATTCCTTGAATATAACATTGCACATTTCATTGTTCTTTCTGTTGAGTGCATACGTTCTTCCAGGAACTTTCATTGCTTTGTATTTGGCCTTGCGTAGCCTGTGCTTGCTTCCAGGAATCCGTTCCACCTTGTAGATGTTATGTCTGCATAACAGTAAGACAAAATGTCTAAGTGGCGTAATTCGCTTATAATGGAATTGTGAGATTGACACATTGTACATTATTAACAGTTATTCTTGCATGAAAGTTCTTGCAAACAAAGTGTAAAATGAAGCTGAGATGACTTTACAATTGAGGACCGTTTTTGCAAAACTTGCTAACTGCAAAATTTTCAAAATTGAGATTTTGATGGATTCGTTAACATAAGACAGGCCTCTACATGATGTTCAAGGCGTCTTAGTACAATTGGGTTATTTCTCTTCATTGCAGTGTGTCAAAGTGTGATCGTTTTTCAAACTTGCTCTCTGTTTAAGTAAGAGTTACAGCAAAACTTGCTTATTACAGTGTTTTGTCTCGCCTGTAAAATTTAGTTTTTTCAATTTGCAAGTTTTGCAAAAACTGTCCTCAATTAATAGAAAATATATCGTCACGTGAATGCAAGAACTAGGTAACTCGAAATTTGCGTTTTTTAGTTACCTTTTTTTATAGCATAGCAAAAATCGCACAAAATGTAATGCAAGAACTAGGTAACTAATTGAACGATACATCTATTTTCCAATATAACAAATAGGTACAAGAAAATGAGACTTTTCCTTAGTGCAATAAATAAGTAAATAGGCAATGTCACAAAATATGAAAAATCAAGTTACCTAGTTCTTGCATTCAGGCGACGGTATGATATAACAATAAAATATGTCCAATTCGAAGTTAATTCATGATAATAAATACTAGTAATATAAAAATGTGTATTATATCAGATTCATTACTCTCATACTTACTTAACTACTGAATCTGGAGATCGTAGTTGAAGACAGAGAGCTACATTACTGTAGAAGTCAATATTTGAAACCAAATTTAGCTTTGCTTCTGTTGCAATATTAAATTCCACCTGACTCCTTACAAATGATGAATCCACCCTCATGATGCCCTGCACAGTCACACCAGCACTGCAATAAAAACAGAAGTGTACATATATCTCGTGTTATTTTAAGTGTCTTCACCAAATATGCTTTATGACAAATTTATTTTCAATATCAATTAAGTTTGTTCTTGATATAGTTTTTTTTTTTTTTTTGTTATCTTTTACATGTGTTTACATTATGAATCATTTTCAGTGATGTCCAGCCTTTTCCTCTAAATCCACTTTATGTGAGAAATATTGGAGAGAAAGAAAGTTAATAACTTCATTATCAAGAACTCAGTATTAACGACATTATGAGCGAAGCATTTTATAATTTTGTCATGCTTGTCTATCGACATGAAACATTTCTGGGTAGATGTTTATAAATATCTGTAAAATTGTTTGAAAAAATTTTAATTTGACTGAAATAAGTTATTTCATATTTGAACACTGTATTTTGAGTGCAGTAAATGATGTCTGCATTATTTCAAGAATCTCATGTTCACTGTACGAGGTCTGTCCATAAAGTTCCAGAAAGTTTTCCTTTACATTTAAATGGACTTACAACTTATTCACTCTTGTCACATTCAAAGTATTCTCTCCTGTAATACCATAATCCCAGCATTTCTTTGAATTTTCAAAACATTGTTTAACTCTTCTTGCTGGAGCAAATACACAGATCTTCCAGAAAATTTTCCTGGATCTCTCTTTACTGTCCGAAAATGTTGGCCTTGCAACATTTTTTCAGCCTTGGAAACAGGAAGAAGTCTGCAGGTGTAAAGTCAGAGGTTGTGAAAAAATAAGAATTAACATTTCCCATGTAAAAGAGCATTGTCGTGGTGTAGTATCTACTTATTCTCCTTTATGAGTCAAACTTTTTTCTTCTCACTGCTCTTGCAGACATTTCATTATTCCTGAAAAATAATGTCTGCTGACTGTCTGAACCTGAGGAAAGAAATTCATGGAGAACAACTTCAATGTTAAAGAGTATATTCAAAACGATTTTTACATTGTACTGACTCGTATTTTTGCGTCTGATGGATATCTTTGAAACTCACTGAAGACTGTGCTTCTGTTCCATTGTCATATGTGAACACTGTTTCATCAGGTAAAATATTTTCTCATGAAATTTCGGCTAGTATTTAGGACCAGTGCCCACCCAGCATCGCGATGAACTTTTAGAACTACAGTAAAATCTTGTTTTGAGAGTCAGCTATAATATAAAGGCTGAAAGGATCATCTTACTGACCACACTTCACTCCCCATACTGGTTTGGATGATAGTTTACCTTTGCTGAAGCATGAGGAATGAGGCTGGTCGGCCTAAATTTTTTTTTTCTACTTGGTTATTTAACGACGCTTATCAACCACTAGCTTATTTAACATCGATTGAATTGATGATATCAAAAGGAGACCAAAGATTCGCCATAGATTATCTGACATTCGCCTTACTATTGGTGAAAACCTCTGAAAAACCCAACCAGGTAATCAGCCCAAGCAGGAATGAACCCATGCCCGAGCGCAACTCCAGATTGGCAGGCAAACACGTTACCACCCGAGGCATGACGGTGGCTGTTGCACCACAGATAGAAGATGAAGTAGAACATCCATAACAATTTCCTTTATAAAGTTCAAATAGGGATCTGCATTTCTTAACTGAGAACATGGTTCTCTTTCTGCTCATCCAGAAGATGCATAGCACAGTTTTGCTGTGACAGTATATTTACAGGTTTTTTTGTTAAAATCTCATGACACAACATCTTTGAGATGCCATGCTCTTTGGCTACTTCCCACAGTGTCAGATACCAATCAGCAGGAATGATTTCAGAAACTTTTCCAATCATTTAATCATATTGTGACATGGAAGATCGTCTTGAACTTTGGTTATCTTCTATTGATACTCAGACTTCTTTGAAGCATTTGTACCATTTGCAGAACTAAGTTACTCATTGATTCATTACTGAATGCTTGTTTAAATGTACCACATTATCTCACTTCTCTACAAAGATTTTTTTATTAACTTGAGTAACACCTACTCCCTGCACTAGAGTGCTTTACTTTCTACAAATCACTGTACAGTTGTGTTGGTGTAGTGTCACAAATGTTGTAAATTCCTATCACTATCTGTTTCAAACTAGTAGGTGTGTGAATTTTGGATGTATCAAAAGAGAATTATGAAATGTTATATGAATGTAATTTATTAAAAGGCAAATAATTTATATTCCAGGGATTGTTTATTTTGGGGTAATGTTTGAACAGAGCCTTTGCTCTGTGTACAGGTCTAAAATTTTCGTAAAACCTTACAGCAAGAAAGCTATACGACATAAATACTTGATAATTCAGTATTGGATATTGAATTGAAATGTGACAATTTTATGTAGAATTAATTTTGTTTTGAAGACAAAAAAGAAATAATTTACTGCTTTGTGTGTTTGCATGAGCGGACAGTTGTGCATTATACTTACTTACGTACTGGCTTTTAAAGAACCTGGAGGTTCATTGCCGCCCTCACATAAGCCCGCCATTGGTCCCTATCCTGAGCAAGATTAATCCATTCCCTATCATCATATCCCAGATCCTTCAAATCCATTTTAATATTATCTTCCCATCTACGTTTTGGGCCTCCCCAAAGGTCTTTTTCCCTCCAGCCTCCCAACTAACACTCTATATGCATTTCTGGATTTGCCCATACGTGCTACATGCCCTGCCCATCTCAAACGTCTGGATTTAATGTTCCTAATTATGTCAGGTGAAGAGTACAATGTGTGCAGTTCTGTGTTGTGTAACTTTCTCCATTCTCCTGTAACTTCATCCCTCTTAGCCCCAAATATTTTCCTAAGCACCTTATTCTCAAACATCCTTAATCTCTGTTCCTCTCTTAAAGTGAGAGTCCAAGTTTCACAACCATACAGAACAACCAGTAATATAACTGCTTTATAAATTCTAACTTTCAGATTTTTCGACAGCAGACTGGATGATAAAAGTTTCTCAACCGAATAATAACAGGCATTTCCCATATTTATTCTGTGTTTAATTTCCTCCCGAGTATCATTTATATTTGTTACTGTTGCTCCCAGATATTTGAACTTCTCCACCTCTTCAAAAGATAAATTTCCAATTTTTATATTTCCATTTCGTACAATATTCTGGTCACGAGACAATCATATACTTTGTCTTTTCGGGATTTACTTCCAAACCTATCTCTTTACTTGCTTCCAGTAAAATTCCCGTGTTTTTCCTAATCGTTTGTGGATTTTCTCCTAGCATATTCACGTCATCCGCGTAGACAAGCAGCTGATGTAATCCGTTCAATTCCAAACCCTCTCTGTTATCCTGGACTTTCCTAATGGCATACTCTAGAGCAAAGTTAAAAAGTAAAGGTGCATTATAATAAAATTAACTCACTTTTTCTCGACAAGTGAATGTGCATTTCTGTTCCATAAGCTGAGTTGTATCTGTCCGGAGAGATCAAACGACACAACTCCCATAAGATTCAGTTCTGCAATGAAGCCAGTCTGTAATGGCAGATACTGCAGGTGGTCCTGTAGTAGTGCAAGTGTCTGAAATAAAGAATAATCATGTTAATTCTCATGTAACATGTTCAATTTTATTTATGTTAAATAGTGTCTTTGAAGATTTTCGAAGTTCATGTATCCTTACTTGGAAGGCAGGTGTTTTTTCTGATCCAGTTCCTGACCAGACGTGTCCCATGAGCTCACCCTGACCATTGAAAAAGACAAAAGGTCGGATTTGAACACCTAGTGCTGTCACTTCCATGCCAGCAGTAGCAGATTCCTCTGGTTCTTCAGGGTCAATTGGTTCCTCGTCAGAAGAGATGAAAGAACTCAGACCTCCAGCAAACAGATAAAGCTGTAAATGCCAGGTAAGTTTATAAATCAAACTTTTATAATCTTCACAGTATAACCTACATTTGCAACCATATTCTACAAATATGGAAAGTGCTTTTTAAGTTGGAAACATTTTGCTAACTGTTTATTAAATGTATGAAGCTAATACTAATCACTAATAGATTATGCATCAACAGTAAAACAATAGCAGGGCAGACATTTTTATGTATCTGAATATTCACAGAAATTCTTATTCAGAGCTTACCTAGCTGTTCCAGCCTGTGACCTTTCTAGTATTAACTAGAGTTATTAATATGTAAGTAAATAAAATTGAGTTATCTGTCTTCTAAATCACACATTTTTAAATTTTATCGCAGTAAGAAATCTGAGTAATATTTAAATATATTGTACACTCAAATTATATTATATGCCTTAATGACTGTAAAAAAAAAAAAGAAGAAGAAGAAGAAGAAGAAAAAAAAAGAAAAAAGGCAGAGTTGAGTCTTGTGTGGCTGATATTGACGTTAATTTGCTGCTGTTAGTATGTATGGATGTGTGCAGTATAAAAGAATATATTCCAAATCTTCACGATTGTTACACTATAGACAAAACTACCAGAAAGGTCAAGTAGGTGTAGATATAATTGTGTAACAATATGACCTGTTCTGACTCTTGTTAAAAATATTTGAATATGTCTTGGTAAATTGTATATTTTGAGGCCATTTAGTTTATACCACAGTGGCTAACTATTATCCATTGAAATATTGTTTTCTTTTGAAGATTCTTGAGTTTACTCTGTTGCTTTTGTGTAGGACTATTTCTATGCACATACAGAATTGGTGCGCATTTGATTATATTAAATATAGCCCTCATGGAATGAGTAAATATGTAGGCTAGATAGATTCATTAGAAATTTGGGAAAAACAATGAAGAGCAGCGTCAATAGCCAAAAGTTCAGTATCAAGACTGGAGGAAGTTGAACATGGTATGAAGTAACTGTCTTGATATTTTGAAATGTAACCTCCTACTCCTGATGTCCCATTATTAGAGTTTCTTGATTCATCTGTATAAAAGTGAAAATGTCCTTTGTAGTTTTACGGCAAATTAATTTTCATGGCTTCTAAAGGAAGAAGTGCAGAATTATTTTTAGAGTGGTTTCCTGAAATGTAAGCACTATGTTTCGGAACCATCCACTTCCAAGGAAAAATTTCATTGACAACTGCAGTTTAGTAATAAATGTATATTGTACTATACAGTTGTTTACTTTATAAAACTTAAATAGGATATTGTTGAATAAATTAAAGAGTATGTGATATCTGGATGAGGTTTGTAGTTTTAAATTTAGTTTTTTATTTTTTTAAGTACCTAATGTACATAGTTTTTTATTAAATAGTTTAATATTACATTCAATTTCTAAGGAAACAGTATTTGTCCGGCAATGATAAATGTGTAGAATATGTACAGCTTACAAAAAAACTAATTTATATTTTAAAAATTTAACAGAATGGCAATTTACTCGAAATCATCTGAAGAGTCCACTGCAAAAAGGAGGAATGTCGAATGTATTGCATTTGGCAGGAAATGCAATTTAAACTTTGACATTCCCACTCTTTGTGTGGTATATCAATTCTTCAGTACGATGTAGATCTGGAACCACCATCTTTCTTGAAGTGGAACAAAGTGAATTATATTCTACTCCCTTTTATCTGTAGTACTGAACCTTCAGCTCATTTTTCACTAATTTACGACATTCCCCCTTTTTGCAGTGGACTCTTCGACTGTAATGATTTTCTTGAAATTTCTGCTTTCATAAGATAAAGTGACAAATTGAATGGCACAGATTGTATGTCATAAAATATTTGCTTCAAAAAAAATATAATTGCTTAGAAAAAAGAGAAAAATAGCAAAAATATAAATTTAAATGTGTGCCAACATGGCAGAGTCGACCTTCCTCTGTAAGATAGACAATCGGTTGTAACATTTGTGAAGACCATGGTCACTCACCTGGTAAACAGCCAATCCTTCAACGGTTGTAAAATAGAATCAACAGATAAAATTATAATTTCATTACAAATGCAAATTCCTTTTGATATACTAGCCTATTTTAGTGAATAGTGAAGTAATATTAGAAGTGATTACGTATATGAGAAGCTATTCTATTTGAATTTGGGCATAATTAATTACATCTATTTAAGTCGTATAATTTATAAATTAAATCAAATTTCTTACTTGTGAAATTACAAATAATTTGCCTTAATGAGTAACGAGGAAAAGAAAAATTTAACATTTTATGTAGATACACACTTAGTGAATTTATTTTTGTATATCTTTTGAATGATAGTTTAAGAAAATGAACTGCAAACAAGAATATTATTGATAAAATGATAAATTAAGTGTTCTGAAACGCGTAATACATGAAGGATGGAAGTGAAATAACCCTGCAGATTTTTAGAGCGAATACCTCATGTTGTATCAACAAAAAATGTAATACCATATTGGTGGAAAGTTCATTGTTTTCTCAGAAAAAAATGTTTTTTTCTGAATTGTTTAACACTCTCTTATTCGGCAACTATTGCGAGTTGGATCGTGGTTCTTGTCCATATTGTAAATTTAATTTAAAAACTCACTAATTTCAAACCACTACATTGCAACGTTGTAGCTAGAGGAGGAGGCACAAGGCAGTTCATATATGCCGAGTTCGTTGACCTCTTACATCTGTATTATGATATGGAAGAAGACTTATTGGCGAGGTTGCCAGACTGTTGGAACTTCCAACTTAATTTTCTAATTAACTGTACAATTAATCACAAAACGTAATATAGGTTTTCTATTCATTCAAGTGTAGCCTATCGTCCCTTTCAATCTGCAGGACTATTTCACTTCCACTCTGTATAATGAGAAAATATATATTATCTTCCTACATTATTTATTTTACGTGTGAAACATAAAACCTATTTGATATTCTACAGAAAGATTAGATGCAATAAACCTATTTCCATTGAACTGCTAGTATTTGTAAGCATACTAAATGAGTTACTTATGCTATGTAGGGAAACACAAGGAATATATAAAGTTCTCTTATAAATTAACTCGTAAAACCTAAATATTAAGTCATGAAATAGATTAAACTGTGTGAATTAATAATAATATTGGATGTCTTTGGTGCCAATATTGGGTTGCATATGTGGAGATCATTACACTAATGACATTACGCAAAATGATATTAATTTAATTCCCTTGCAGGTGAGGCGAGAAGGAAAGAACCTTACTGGATGTCAATCAAATAAGTTTAGTTATTTGGCTTGGCTTGATTTTTCCAAGGCTCAATCAAGAGCAGATCCATGCACTTCGATCTATTTTAGTCCATTGTGTGTCCTATATATACGATGATTGTTCAGTCCGACAGACGACCTTGGTAGTATTCGCGAATCCAATGTTAACAGATGGGCCATCCTGCCTCAGTCCTGACAGCCAGGTCCCATCCTCGAATGAGTAGCCTAATAAGCCCTATGCCTGGAACCCCAAGTCTTATCAGAATTGAAAACCCATATTACCCCTAAGACTTCACCCTAGCCTATTTTTTTTAACTCTCGAGATGATAGATGAAATGAGGATAAGTGAAATGTGTTGATGAATGATAAGAGAGAGAGATGGGAGTACTTAGAGAAAACCATCTGCAACATCTGCTTTGTCCACCACAAACTACCTGGCCAGGGATCGAACCTGAGCCGCCTGGATGCAAAACCAGCGCACTCAAGCCACAATTGTGGCTGGGTTTAGTCATTTATAATGGCTCCAATGAGTAGGGTTCCTTATCCTCTGCACCTACATAATAAGGTAGACCTGATTATTTTTCAAATATAAAAGGTAATACTCAAAACAACTATATTTAAATTATTGAGCTTTTATTCCAGCAAGTGAATGCTTACGTAAAAGAAAATCTCAAATCTTATTTCACCTCTAAAGAGACAAGAGCCGAATTTCAAAGACTGCATAAAAATTAGCAAAGTTATGAGGAATTTGATGTCAATTTAACTTTTAATTTTCAACAATGTTTAATATATTTATATTTATGACAGGAAAAGCTTTTAACTCTGCAAACTCATATTGGACTTGTACAAGAATATTACGAATGTGGGTTGCAAGGAGTAGTGAAGTGCATTCCATAACCTCTCCTACTCAAATCCCATCCTCACCTTCCCGTGGTGCAACCTGTTTTTAACAAACGAGGCTCTGGGGACCAAGTCACAGCGGTATAACTGTTCCATCAAAAATGGAGGAAATGCCATTTCAGCATGTTGACTTGTCATGGCATGCATAAGCTTCCCCTAAGTGGTGAAGAGGGGATATGGTCAGTGGAGTTGTCTGACAATCCTCCTGGCTATATCATATGGACCCGCTAATCAATACCAGTACATTAGTGTTCATCTATCTCATTATGTTGGAAGCTTGGTAATTTCAATTGTTTTCATTTGGATAACTACTCACGGTGAAGATTTGTTGTGAAATACCATCCGTATCCAGCACCACATCTACAAGTCCTCTCTTGAGAAGACCTCCAGCCATTTCTTGTACAGTGACCAGACTTCCATTTCCACTAGGACTCGAAAAGAATGACCGTGTAAAAGCAGTGGAAAGACCTCTCTGTGCCATCACGTTGTAGTTATTGAGTCGATCATGTTCCTCTAAAATAATAGATTTTATTTGGACTCTGAAGTCTGGATCCTTATCACTAATCTGATGAATTCTTTGAAACACATACTGTCGTATCTGTAAAATATTATCAGTATTAAAATGTAGCAGTAATATTGTCCGTACATTAAACTGAATAACATATTTCCTCATTTCTTTATACTTTAATTTGGAGTTTCTCCTGTATTTTAATTTATATATTGCACATTATTTAAAGGAATATGAAAATACTAGAATGGGTTCCACTTGATAGAAGAAAAAGGTGAAGACATAAATATATGGATGGATGGCATTTCATATGGTATGCGGGAGAAAGCACTGAAGGATGAAGATTGGAATAACAAGGATGGAGAAGCACTGCAGAATACAGTATTAACTGGGCGCAGAAAGATGTTACAAACATTGTAAAACTTGCTAAATAAAAGAAAATAAAGAAAAATGAACATTGCTAAACAGAGATGAAATTATTAAACTCGTAGATTACAGTATTTTCTTTGTTCAATTCTAAGCAGAAGTGAAGGTTTTTTCCTTACTATTACTAGTATTATTTTTTTTAACAGTACTCTTGGTTTATAAAAATATGACACTATTGTTGTCCATTCATACTCTAAGTTCATGGTTTTTTTATACTCATGTCCTTCATCTAGCACTAATTTCTGCACAAACGCTGGTACATTTCTTATGTTGTGACCCAGGGTATAACTACCCTGTAGCACTTTCTCTATTGGTCTGTGATCTATGGTTATCTTAGGAAGTATTTTAGAAATATTGTAATGCGTTATAAAAGCCTCGAGAAGGAAGTTAATAAGTTGTAAAGAATGTATTGTCTGACCAGAAGGGAATTCGCTGACATATATATGAACTCTGGTTAAACGTCAGAAGACTTGACACGCACATGGATAAGAATCACAGTCTTCAATAAGTGTAGTCATTCACGCCACATCAAAGTAAATTGGACACGTATGGTCGTGTTTCAAATTCTAGTTGGCTTTCGATGATGGAATGTTAACAGAACTATTTTCTGAGCAGAATTCCATTGTTTTCTCTTATAACGTTATTGCTGTTAAAGATAATCCGATGTGGTAATTTGTATTCTGTGTTCATTATGATGATTCTGTAGATTTTCTTAAGACATTAACGTCTTAAGGGTATTTTACCGACTGAAGGTGAAATGCAGTTGTTGAGAATACAAAACCTGTTGCTTCAAGTTCGCGAGGATCATTATTATTGGACTATTATTAGTTTTTTGACAAACATGGATTGCTGAAGATATTTCAAGAAAGTTCGGAAAAAATTATGGCATCAGATGGCAAACATAACAATGAAGATATCTATTTTTATGTAAGTAAATTGTAAATTAAATAAATCAAGTAACTTATAGTTTTGTTTTTAATTAATTTAATCTTGAATCTGAATAAGGAACCAAGTAGATTTCCTATATATCCTGATTAAAATTAGCATAAGAAGTAAAACAAGCGATATTAGATAAATTAATTACTGGTATGACAAGTGAAATTAACTAAACAAGTAAAGTGTAAAGAAAGTTGGAAACAAAGTACAATAATTCTTTTTACATTATAAAATATTATAATGATTGTGTCAGAAATCCTGATAAGTTTGATAAGTAGCCATCCATACTCCAAGTCATCGACATTAAGTGTAAAGTAAAACTTAACTTGTGTGCAATAAGAAACAAATACAACAAAAATTGGTGTTCAGAAGTGCGACGTCACAACAATTTGGTGTCAGAGAAGCAATACGACACAACACTTACATTATAAATACCAGTATTAAAAGTTATTCCCATTTCTAAAAAAAATGTTTATTCCATTTTGAATCTTGCGTACATTACTTTTAACACTTGAATATAAGTAATAGATTAACTAGCGGACTTACTCATCCTGAGGATGGTGTGATGAAGCACCGAAACAACTGTAAGCCGCACAGACTTACATAATTAACACGAGTAAGTCCGCTAGTTAATCAATTACAAATATTTATTCCCTTACCTCATAAGCTGAATCTGACTTTACAGCTAAAGAAAGAAGTAAGCCCTTAAGAACTTCCCGGCTTGGATCAGACTCAAGAAGAATATCTGCAGCAAGTGTTCTAGCGCTTGAGTCGAATCTCTTTCCCAGTTGATAGTAGATTCGGATAGCTGCCTTCTTCACAGTGTCATCCCAGCTCTCAGGAGGCAGTGACCGCAAGGCCTTCATCGCAGTAACACTTGTCTTCTTTGTTCCATTCAAGGCATGCTGTAGTAGCACAGGTATAGTGTCTGACAAGCCCAAATTATTTAAGGCACGCAGGTATTTCTGCTTGCACTCCTCATTTGAGCAGGTGGACAGTCCATTCACTAGTGATGTTTTCACCTCTCCAATTATCTGGTTACAAATACATATTCACTTAAATCAGATGCAAACACATTGATTTATAGTGAATCACATTCAAACCAAATTTTCAGGAATAATATTAACAAAAAAGAAAAAATGTTATCATACATAATATCATTTGACAAAAATATTCAGCTTTATATAGTACCGGGTATAGAGTTATTTCAGTTCAGTGGTTTCTTTGAACATACTTCCATTTATGCCCAATGTTTCGTAACTTAACACTTGTTGTATTTTTCATTATCAAAACTGAAGGTTTATATTTTATGTTTCTTTGAAATTAGTGTTATGTAATGAACGCCAACATCTGCATGAATGCTCTGTTCTGAAGAGTACTCGATACAAACCAACATTTATTTTAACATTTTCATCTTTCTCTCTTGTTCTTTACGAATTTGTATTTGAACAATGACAATGTTAAACTTGTTATATTGCAGGTTCACTTCTGCTCAATCAGCAACCTATGTAGTACTAGAATTCCTTTACATTTTCATTTTATTTTAAATTTCATACTTAAAATAATGTCTGTAATGATGTTTCGTTAGGTTGAAGCCCACAGAAAAACGGAAAATCGCAACAGGTCATTAGGCCTTTTACTCAACATGCTGATGATGAAAATCGAGCAAGTCAATTGGAATGTTGTAGGCCTATTACATATTTATTTTAATGAACTGAATATATTATTTTCACAATTTTATTGCTCTATCATGAGGATTTGTATGTCCATTATGAAAAACCAAAGTTATGTACAGTTTCAACCAATGAGAAAAAATTAACTTACAAGATAACAAACATAAATTTGTAATCTAACCTTGTTTTGACTGTTTCCTGGTAGTTTCATGAATCTGTTAGTAAGAGCTCCTACTGTAAGCACTAGAGTTTCCGACAGTTTCTCGGGAAAATCTTTGTAGGTCAATTTTAGTACATCTGAAAATAAATGCAAAATACTTTAATACTTTTCAGTAATCAGGGGTTTTGTGAACCTGATTTTCATGAAAATCTCCAAACAAATTTTCTTTACAGCATCACAGTGATTTTTCTGTACATTGTATATTGAGAAAATTAAGAATTAGCCTACAGGCAAACGAAGTCCTAAAACCATTAATTAAACTTATAAATCTTAACGTTACGGTACGTAGTAAACTTAGCTATTAAATGTCAAAGCTACCAGAACACACAATACATATTAAAAATTATGTTGGAAGATTTACTTCCTCTGTTAGCAATATATAGTACAATTATGCATTGTTTCTAACCTTTTATAACTTGCTGTTGTGGATGAGAACCAAGCGAAAGTGCCCAAAAGTAGCGTTCATTCACATCAACGTCTGTTTCGGAGTCGAGATGAAGGAACTTCCTAGCAGCCTCATGAGCTGCAACGGTTTGTGTGGCACCCACCAGGTCACATAGCTGCAACCTCAAAAATGTACATTTCATTCTTATTTCCATCCTATATTTTGATTCTGGTACATTAAATCATTTGTATTTACACATATTCAGTAACTTTGGCCCATCAAAATCAACAAAATAAATAAAGTTCTCCATCTGATCTCGTCCAGTAGGTTTGAAGTGCACCACACGTTCTGTATAAAAGATATTAAATATATAATTTCATTCTTAAACAAAATCTGACTGCATGTATGTGAATCGCAGATCCAGAGGAGATCGAGGGTTTGACGAAGTGCTTATAAGATCAAAAGCTACAAGACTGATTTACAATGGAAATAGGAAATAATTGTATTATTGTTGGAAAGAGTGGGTGAAGAAAGAACTATGCTGAAACTGATCAGGAAGAGAACAAGAAATTGATTGGTTAGAAGAAACTGTCTACTAAAGAATGCACTGGAAAGAATGTGAATAGGAGAAGTGTTCGGGGCAGAAGAAGATATCAGATGATAGACGACATTAAGATACATGGATCATATGCGGAGACAAAGAGGAAAGTAGAAAATAGGAAAGATTGGAGAAAGCTTGGTTTGCAGTGAAAGACCTGTCCTTGGGCAGAACACTATGAATGAATGAATTATTTATTCGTATTAGCACTATTACACAAACTGACATCAGAAATTAAACTTTGTTAAATGTCTGTATAACTTTATGACTCACTCTGTGTGAATGCTTAAGGGTAACCATTACTAAAATGAATAGAAGCAAGATTCCAATAATTTTGTTGCACTAGAAGGGCAACTAATTAAGTACTGTACCGGTAATGTATGTGATATTTTAAAGATAGGCCTACAGAGAGAGAAAGAGCTTTGTTCACTTTTTTCCAAAAATGAGTTATTCATATTATGTGGAATCTGATTCCATGTAGTTTAATCTTACACATGAAACACTGTGATAATATGAATGATGTAGGTTCTATGGCAGATTTTAGATTTGGCACACTAGGATAGAATATGCTAAAGACAGACTCTGCTGAACAATTTGCTAAAGTGGACAAAGTTCGTTCTTTCCCGGTACCCTTCACTTTAATAATAATGAGTACGTACAATATGTCCTTGTTCTTTGAGCTCTTTAGGACTTTGTAAATATCTTCCATCCTTGATTCTCTTGCAACATTAAGTAGTTTGATGAATATTGCAGCTGAGCGGGCAGTTCCTAAACTCTCATCCTTCAGATGATCACGATTATCTTTCACAAGCTTATGTAACTAAAAGAAAAGAAAACAAAATATTTTATAATTACAAAAGAATAATTATTTTCTAGACTAAACAGGAAACGATTAGATTAAAAACAGGAGTTCCATTATTACATTTCATAAAACCATGGAATTAAAAAGATACTAACATCTAAATTATAATGATAAAAATATGCGAGTTTTAAAGTTATAAATTTTTCAACTATATTAAGTACTAGTTTGTCTTTAAATTTTTCTCATTTTCTAGCTCTGATATTTCATGGACGTGTATCATTTTTTTTCTTCCATTTCATTTATTGTATTCCATAGTTCTTAAATCACAACTGAAGCTTTAGAACGTGCGTTTTAAGTAAAGAGTTATAGCCTACTTTTTTTTTTTTTTTTTTTTTTTTGGAGAGATGAGGTGAGATGGAGCTGAGAATGCACCATGGATTACCTGACATTTGCTTTACTGTTGGATTGAGAAAATCTGGAAATAAATCTGGAATCGGGCTAAGCAGGAATCAAACCCAAGCCCAAACTCTGGATCAGCATGCAAGTGTGCAATAAACAATAAAAGTACCAGTACATTTTACTTTATTGTTATATTGGTTATTATTATTATTATTATTATTATTATTATTATTATTATTATTAACTCCGCCATTGCCGGTCCCAAGCCCGGATGAAAAAGGAGGAGGGGAAGGAGTAACATCTTGTAAAAAAACCTTGGTTCAGCTGGCTCCGGCTGATAGTACCTTGTAAGGGCTCCTTGCCAGGATTACGGCGAAGACCTCAATGGCAGAATCGGCAGAGAAGTAGACCATCAACATGGCGAAACTGGCGGAAGAGGCAACCCTCCTGATGGGGCTAGTACACAGGGAGTAATGATTATAATATAATGCTCTGAGATGGCAACCTCATCATGATCTTACCCTACAAGAGGTTGGTAACCTCTTTAGGGGACATTATCTTACTCAAAGTCTCCAATGGTGGGACCAGTTTTGATTTGACTGGAGTGGAACGGATCTTATGGTCCATACCGTAATGCAGATGATGATGATGATGATGATGATTATTATTATACTTGGGGTGTACTGAAAGTAGTAACATGAGCTGCTGCCGGAAAGTCAAAAGGAAAAGCAATGGCAAAGGAAGCTTTTAGGAGAAAAAAAAAAGCATCTTCTGGAGAAACAACTAAGGGTCCATATCTGTGGAGTAATGGTTAGTGCGTCTGACCGCAAAACCAGGTGGCCCGAGTTCGAATCTCAGTCGGCGCAAGTTACGTGGTTGAGGTTTTTGCCAGGGTTTCCCCTCAACCCAATATGAGCAAATGCTAGATAACTATCGGTGCTGGACCACGGACTCATTACACCAGCATTATCACCTTCGTTTCATTCAAATGCTAAATAATCTGGCATGTTGATACAGCGTCGTAAAATAACTCCCCCCCCCCCCCAAAAATACGGAGAGACTAGTGCAATACTTTGTGTGGCATGTGACATTGTATGGGGCAGAAACATGGACATTACGATGAAGTGAAGAGAAGCGACTAGAAGCATTTGAAATGTGGATATGGAGAAGAATGGAGCATGTAAATGGACAGAGTAAAAAATGAAGCTGCGTTGGAGAGAGTGGGTAAAGAAAAAATGATGCTGAAGTTGATCAGGAGGAGAAAGAGGAAATTGTTGGGTCACTGGCTAAGAAGAAACTGCCTACTAAAGGATGCACTGGAAGGAATGGTGAATGGGAGAAGAGTTAGGGACAGAAGAAGATATCAGATGATAGGCATTAAGATATATGGATCATTTGCGGAGACTAAGAGGAAGGCAGAAAATAGGAAAGATTGGAGAATGCTGGGTTTGCAGTGAAAGATCTGCCCTTGGGCAGAATACTATGTATGTACGTACCACCACCACCACCACCACCACTAGTATATTATTATTATTATTATTATTATTATTATTATTATTATTATTATTATTATTTTGTATTAATCGGCATATTGTACATTACACGAAATTTTAAATCCAAGAGCAAGCAGGAGTCTTTGTTGGATTATCTGATCTTTTCATCACAATTCAATAACAGAGATTTTAGTTATATCTCTTCCATTAATAAAATCAAAGGAATCTCCCGTCTGTTCTACCAGTATTTGGAAGATAGGTCCTCTGTATGTATTTTGATGGAACTGATTTTATTTTCTCTCTATTCCCAATACTTTCTCTTTATGTTCCCAATAAACGTTACTGAAGCACTGAATATAAATGTTGCATTTAATGTTTCATTTACACATTAATATTAATAAACTTACTTACTTACTGGCTTTTAAGGAAACCGGAGGTTCATTGCCGCCCTCACATAAGCCTGCCATTAGTCCCTATCCTGAGCAAGATTAATCCAGTCTATATCATCATATCCCACCTCCCTGAAATCCATTTTAATGTTATCTTCCCATCTACGTCTCGGCCTCCCTAAAGATCTTTTTCCCTCCGGCCTCCCAACTAACATTCTATATGCATTTCTGGATTCGCCCATACATGCTGCATGTCCTGCCCATCTCAAACGTCTGGATTTAATGTTCCTAATTATGTCAGGTGAAGAATACAATGCGTGCAGTTCTGTGTTATGTAACTTTCTCCATTCTCCTGTAACCTCATCCCTCTTAGCCCCAAATATTTTCCTAAGCACCTTATTCTCAAACACCCTTAACCTATGTTCCTCTCTCAAAGTGAGAGTCCAAGTTTCACAACCATACAGAACAATCGATAATATAACTATTTTATAAATTCTAACTTTCAGATTTTTTGACAGCAGACTGGATGATAAAAGCTTCTCAACCGAAAAATAACAGGCATTTCCCATATTTATTCTGTGTTTAATTTCCTCCCGAGTATCATTTATATTTGTTACTGTTGCTCCAAGATATTTGAACTTCTCCGCCTCTTCAAAAGATAAATTTCCAATTTTTATATTTCTATTCGTACAATATTCCCATCACGAGACATAATCATATACTTTGTCTTTTCGGGATTTACTTCCAAACCTACCTCTTTACTTGCTTCCAGTAAAATTCCCGTGTTTTCCCTAATCGTTTGTGGATTTTCTCCCAACAAATTCACGTCATCCGCATAGACAAGAAGCTGATGTAACCCGTTCAATTCCAAACCCTCTCTGTTATCCAGGACTTTCCTAATGCCATACTCTAGAGCAAAGTTAAAAAGTAAAAGTGATAGTGCATCTCCTTGCTTTAGCCCACAGTGAATTGGAAACGCATCTGACAGAAACTGACCTATACAAACTCTGCTGTACGTTTCATTGAAATACATTTTAATTAATCGAACTAGTTTCTTGGGAATACCAAATTCAATCAGAATATTATATAAAACTTCTCTCTTAACCGAGTCATATGCCTTTTTGAAATCTATGAATAACAATATTAATAAACACCAACATAAAATAGTCGTCTTATTTTATTCCTGAGCACTAACTCTGCACTTGCTTAAAATGACAAGAAAACCACAATTCAGTGTCCACTTTTCATAGGACTGTTCATTTTGCTTTGTAGCATTCATGCTGCTCCCTCCTAAACTACATTTTCCCATTTTCTAAGAAATGTCTTATCCTTACAGTGGGACAATCATCCTGACAGGCAGCAGGTTCTCTCTCTGTCACCAGAATCTGTTTCGTGAAGGTCGTCTTCGAGTTCTTTTCAACCTCTTGAACAGCTTCTTCGAGGGATGAAAGCTTCAGTGGTACAACTTTGACAGAGGAACCTAGAGGAAAAAAGTAGAAATTACACTGTACAAATTTTCTTTTATACTCTTCCACTTCGTTTATAACTAAGTCCCTATCCTAATGACAGACACATTAAGAGAAATCATAAGATAAATACTTTTCAGAGAGCGTCAGTGTAAATAGAAGATAAGTGACGCACCTGTCAAAGTTAACTGCTGGGTTGCTCTAACAGAGCCACCAGCATCCTGCCGCATTCCCACCACCATGTTGTGGGTTTCATCTGCCACAACAGTCTGCAAGACTGACATATCATTTGATAGCCTATACTTCGCTTCTCTCTTCGAGGTAACTATAGTTCCCATTACCTGCAAGAGGAGTATCAAAATCAATCACCTAATGTAAAAATACTTTCAAATTAAGTAAGCTTTAGTAAAATCAGAGAATTATATGAACTAACATATTTCAATTAAAATACATTTATATGTTGTTGTTATCTAATGCTTGGAATTTGGCAGTGAAGCCATTAGCACTCTTGCTCTTCAGTATCTTTCTGTTATGGATCCAGAAGATAGAGCTTTGCAGGTTTGGAGGTGGTCTTTGTTTTTCTTGGGTTGCAAGGTGGTGAAGTTCATTTCATAACCTCTCCTATACAAATACCATCCTCAACTGCTCGTGGAACAACTTACTTTTATAAATGAGGCACTGGGGACAGAGTATTGGTGGCATGACTGTAACAGCACAAATTTAAGAAATACTATTTCATTAAAACCTATCCAGACGTTTTAAGATAGTAACTCAACTGCTGGTTAAATTAATGCCTAGCCTGTCACGGGTAGAAAGATGAGCCACAAGTAGTGGTTATGGGGATTGGTCGGTGGACTCAAATATTTCCTCCCAACTAGGTCCAATGAATTTATTGACCAAAGACAGGTGAGGGGGGTTTTTGAATGAGTGTGTGGTGTAACCACCATAATCAATTAAAAAAGTGGTGCCCACTTAAAAACGGTTACATTCATACTTAAAATGGAGAATAATGACAGTTCTTATAGATAAATATTCTGGAGTTGAAAGTCTCTCATTCGAATCTCCAGGAGGGAGTATTTGCAAAACAATATCATGTTCATGCCAAGTACTCATATTAAGCAAGTTATTTTTAGCCTTGTGTAATAGATAAGAGTTAAAAGAATGGGCTGTAATCATAATTACCTAATATTAATATTTATTACTCTCTTCACTCACTACTTTTATAATTGGCAAAATTACCATCCTCTACTATAGATTTTATCACTGTTAGTAGTAATCATTTCCTTCGTCTCAGACTGAAGCAAAAGGCTGCAACAAATCTTTGTTCCTCTGCTATTAGAGTTTTATTTAACCCTTAAGCAGTCTCGTGAGGTGTTGTCAACACCCCAGTCACATATACGGAGCTGTTAACTGCATACTGAGTAAGTCTGTACTTCTGAAACTTTCAGTACCTTTCTTAGAATTGGTAAGACAACAATAATCGTAAACATGTTTGAAATCAGAATTCGCTTACTGGAGATAATAACGGTTTAATTGGTGTGGGGTAACGCCAACTTACTGCACTTCTATTGTAAACAGTGACAGAGACTAAACTGACCATACTTATGTAACAATAACAACAGATGTTGAGTACCGGTAGTGACAGAAAAATCAAGAAAGTGATCTGGAAAGGAAGATAAGTATATCATGATTAGGAGTGAATAGACGTTCGAATATTACATGAGAAACCAATATTGAAAAATTACCATTGTGATAGGTATTAAAGTATTTCATATAGTTGTATCAATTTAAAAAGAGCGATTTTTTAAATGTTCACTAAAATAGAGCCCATAAGAATCCATTATATTTGCGATGTCAGCAACACCCTGCATGACTCTTAATGTTACCAAGTTAGGCGCGACTCCTTAAGGGTTAAGGACTCTTTCAGTTAAATACCATAATTCTCTAACGTGTGCTTCCCATCTTTTCTTTCCTTCCAGAGGAAGCCAAAGCAAGGATTTTCTCTTCATTTAAAATCTATCACGCTTGGTCAAGTTTGAATCCTTCCTTCTCAAAAAAAAAAGAAGAAGAAGAAAATAAGAGCAATAAAGAAGCTGCTAGTTGTAAAGCAAGCCAGAGTGATAATGCTACAATTGAAGGATCCCATCACATAACATTCAGAAAAACAAACACATCCATCGCATTAAAAAAATTGGACTTTGGATTGTAGTTTTAATGAATGTGTTTTAACAATAAAATTGTGTGTCTACAAGTAAAGAATACGTGTTTTTATGTAATTTATTTAACTTATTTAACTAGCTAGCAAGTACAAATTAAAATTATAAAACAAAAATGTTTCTAGCCACTACCATAAGAGCCAGGCTCATGTACGGTGTGGTCTTAACCAATAATATAAGATAAAATTTACAAGGACAGTTTACTAAATACAGTAAGTAACTTAATTCAAACCAATAAATAACACATAACACACAAGAGCAAAAAATAAATAAATAAAATAAAATAAGAGAAAAAGAGAGAAAAAACACATTTAATATAAATTGACAATCAGAAGAAGCCAGTAATATTCAATAAAAACATGAATATAGTCGACAGAAATAAAAGGTACAAAAATACACACATTTGTTAATATTATATACCATGAATAATTTTATAAATTTCTTTTTTAAAAGCTTCAATTTTAAAATATTTCAAATTTGGAAAATGATTTGTAATTTTATTATAAAGTCTTGGGCCGAAACTAGCACTATGTTAAGAGCTGCACTTGTATGACATTTAGGCTCAATTAATGGGAAAGTAGACTTTTGTCTTCGAGTACGATATTCATGTCGATTAGATTTATGTTTTATTTGATTTCTGTGGTAGTAAGTTAGTAAACTATATTTATAAATTTCTTCAATAGTTAATACTTTAAAATCTGTATAAATTAAATTTGTTGGATAATCCATATTTTTGGTTAGACAAATTTTTATTAATCTTCTGTGTAATAAAATTAATGGATTAATACAGATGACGCTACTCAACCCCAATTTATTACACCATATTCCATTAATGATTGTACTAAAGCTAAAAATATTATTCTCAATGCCTCCTTAGTGATAAAATTTCGAAGTATTCTGAATTTATAAATAACATGCACGTTCATTTTTCTCAGAAAATGTGTTTCAATGTGTTAAGTTATTTTTATTTCGCACCTTCCTTGATACGGTACATTGACCCCCAGTTTGAGAAATGCTGCTCTAGACCAATGAAGACGACTTATTAACGTTTTTCCTGCATCTGTGCTTCTTCATTTTTCTTCTGTAACTTTCTTTTGCCTTCTCCTGCTTTAGAAATGTTGCACAAGAAATTTGAAGTTTATGTTCATTGTAAGTAGTAGATTGATAATATAATTACCTTGTCAGGATGCAGGATGAAAGGCACTGTTTTTCCTGAGATGCAGTCAGTCTTACTCTTGAGGAATGTCTGTGGATCCAGTGACTTATATGAAACCTGACATTTGCCAGATGCATCCTTCTCTGTTTGTGTCACATCTAGAATCTGAAACTGTATTTATTTCTTGATTAATAGAGATAAGCATGTGCCCAGTATCTATCTATATGATTTATAAGAATACATTTCAGTTATGAGGTACATTTCAAGTGACAAAACAAAAATGTACTATTCCACCCTTTTTTTCTTATTGCTGTATGTATGTATGAATAAGATATAATTATTGCTATTTCATTATTACATAGGATTAAATCAATAACGAAGGCAATTTATTTAATATTGGTTATTGTTTAATATTGTACTCAACTTTAATTAATGTGATGAAGAAATTTTATTTTCTTAAATCTAGTTTGTGAGCGATATGAAGGTCCATATTTTGCTTGATATTTCCTATTTTGGGCACCTATAAGAATAAAATAAGGAAAAGGAAAACTCTGTCAATTGTAAATTGTTATGCTTAATTAGGATCTATTATTGTAAGATAAGTAAATACCTGAAAGACACTAGCAACTCCTTTCTTGAGATTCACCATGGAAAGGTCCTCTCCTTCTGCTAGAAACACATGTTCAATCTTTCCTGTGTTCCAATGTACCAAGTATGGCAAGTTTTTCAGACTCTCAAGTTTGGAAGTATGAACCACAAATCCTTCTGGTTCTGGCGCTTTTCTTGATTTGATGTGCAGTTGTAATGAGGACAACTACTGGCAAGAAAAAAGTAACTGTTAGCATCTTGGCAAATTGAAAATACGCCATTTAGATATGAATGGTTTTCTAAATATAGGTTATATTTGAAGTCCAAATAAATTATTAACGTATGGACACACCTTAGTCCTTGTACCAAAAATTTGTTTCAATCAGTGGCGGTTCCTTGGGGGAGGGAAGGGAGGAACGTCCTCCTCACATTTTCTTCTTTTGAAAGTAAATACCAAATAAAATATGTGCCTTGAAATTCGAGGAAGATTCGATCATTTTTAAGTTCACAGCTATAAGAAAAACTCGGTTGATCGAGTTTTAAACGACGCACGCTCATGTGCTGTAGAAAACTGTGAGAAAGATGCGAGATTGTCTGTGTAGAGGAAAGGCACTCCATTCCTCCTCTACTGCAGTTAACACACATATACAACAGCGCACTAGCGGCCAGAGAAAGAAGCAGAGTTTTAAAGCAAGTAAATGAACGGAGATGGAGGAGATCCTCCTCTGAATCAGTCATGGGCGGGAAATAGAAACCGACTGGTCGTGCAGCAAGCTCGCTACCGCTGCCACCTAACGATGCTGCATTCAACCAGACTATAACACATCTAGGAGGAGACACAACAAAAACAGTTTTAACGCAACGCTATGAAAGACACCATGTAAACTTTTTAAAATTATAAATAAAAAATATTATTCATTCCACTTTATATAGGCTACTATTCATGGTTTGAAACTTTCGTGGATATTTGAAAGTTAAAGTCGGGTTTATGTAAAACAAAGAGGAAGTAGTTCTACGTAGTTGGCCCCTGAAATTCACTTCTATTCATTGTTTACTAGACAGGGCAACAGCCAAGTTGTCAGTTTTGTACAAATATACTTGAAACTGAAAGTAGATACTCCAAACTACATCATTTTTAACATAAAAAATTAATCGGCCACTGGCAGCTTTGAACAATAATGATAGCATGAATTTAAAAGAACTGACATTCTTCAAAAGCATGTGATACTGAACTTGTAAAATGTACATGTGGCAACACAGACCACGTGGGTGGTGCAGTGTTCTCGCTTTCCTCAGATTATTTCCCATTTCCATTTCCATTTCCGTAAAACAGTTCCGGTTACGAGTTAGTAGCTAGTCTCTTCCAACACGTGTGATGCTGTAGTGTGCTCGAAAAATGCTACGAGGTTGTGAATTTCCTTGTAATTGTTAATTTGCGCAATTATTCAACAATGAATGGAAGTGAAAACATAATATATTTTGGACAATTTAGGAGATTCAGTTTACAAGAACAGATTATTGCTATACAGAAGGGAAGGCCAACCCCAACACTACCTGGTCTTACACGTATGCATGTAGGCTAATTTGTAGCATGTTTCATTCAAGAAGGTGTCATTTCGTGCCGTTAACTTCTTTCCTCCATCTTAAGAAATATGCAGGAGCCGCCACTGGTTTCAATTAAAGTGATGTACAGGTCAAGTTAATTGTAACTTACATAGCAAACAAGAGAAATCAGTTAATGCTGATGATTAGTTTATGTAAGTTAATAAAAAAACACACACCTGTTTTAAGAACTGCATTAAAATGAAAAAGAACCAGAAAATTATGGACACTGAGTTAAATAGTAACACACCAAACTTTATTATTTAAAGTAAAATTAATAGTAACTAGACATATTTCAAATATGGTTAAGTGCAGGTAAAATATAACACACATCATTAGAGGAACATCTGTAAAATCAGCTTTTATTATTGGACACCAGGTTTTCAGTCTCCAAGAGATCACTGCAATTATTGGTGGCAGTGGACAGAACTTATCCTTTCTCAAATGAAAAAAAAAAAAAAACAACAACGGGAAACAAACTAATATCACAGTCTAGTATATACAGTCACGAAGCTTGAGTTGTGAGGGTGCTAGGAACAATAGACTGTGTCGGTACTATTTCACATTGTCTGTAATGAGGTGGTATTAGCGATCCTAGTGGTTAGCAACTATCTATGGATGCATATTTACTACGTATTGAGCTTCGTAACTATATATATACTAGACTGTGCTAATATATTCCTCAATTTGGCGCCTCTGTCCCCGTTGGAAATGACGAGATTGGAGATGCAGGTTCAACACTCACTTCCACAGATATGATAGAACGTTAGAAGACCTGCAAGCTGATAGTGTAGATAGTAGATGACTGATGACTGCTTTGGAAAAGGGTTCACTAGGTATGCCATCTTTTCCGTGTAGCAGCAGCAGCAGAATTTTACTTAACAATGCTTTTAATTGCAGAGGTTATTCAGCGTAGAAATTCAATGACAGCAAGACATTACCAACGAACTTTGCATGGGGCTCTCTGTCAGGGACAAGGTTCTTTCGAGTTTCATAAATATATGTATGACATGGGTCCTTATAGCTTTACTCTCCTCCTGGAGGAATATGCTAAAGAATTTTATCACCCTTGAAGTCCATCGGATTTGAATCCTCGAACCTCAGGATCCAATGGCCAGCATGGTAACCATCAGATCACAGAGACTGATTCCCATGCAGGGGTGTGCTGGAGGGAGCTCACGCGAGCCCTTTGTTAAATTAGCTCATATGGAAAGATCAATGAAATAAACGAACTTATCTAATTCAACCATCTTCTATTTTACCTTCTGCTAAAGCGATCAATTGGAAATATAGGACTTTAGCGGATTTTGCACTACTTGCTGGAAACTTTCTGTAATTATTATGATTCCAAGATTTCGTGGAGAATAACTTAATAGAAAGGAACAATGTGCCTTTGGCATTAACTATATAGTTGGCTATATAGCCAAAGCAAAAAAAAAAATCGCGAATGTTATCACCATTGTTGTTGTTTAGTCAACTGTCCGAAGACAGCTTTGAACCTCAAGAGTAACACCAATAAGACATCACTCGTGAGGCAACTAAGCCAGGAGATAATGGATTAGGGTGGCCAGTTCCTTTTCTCCTCCATTGCATACTTCACTGACTAGAAACATATTACACTAATCAGACTTCAGATGTATACAAAGAATAACTGTTCTTTCAGCAGCGCAGAATATAAAAGAGGCTTTAGTGTAATGAATGACATTGCCATTTGTGAAAGAAGTAAGCTTACAGTCTCCCACTTGTCCAGTTTAATGAGTATTAAAATTATCAGCAAACCTATGAAATTGTGCTATCCTCGCTACTGACACTCGAGTGCATTCCGCAGCTGAGCTGAACCCATTGTTGAACAAAATGGCAGATTGGAATTTTTAAAAAATTTTATTATTATTATTTTTTTAAATCATGTTTTATTTAACGATGCTCGCAACTGCCGAGGTTATATCAACATCGCTGGTGTGCCAGAATTTTGTCCTGCAGGAGTTCTTTTACATGCCAATAAATCTATCAATATGAGCCTGTCGCATTTAAGCACCCTTAAATGCCATTGACCTGGCACGGGATCGAACCCGCAAACCCGGACACAGAAGGCCAGCATTCTACCGACTGCGTCACCCAGCCGACATTATTACTGACTTTTTTCTACAGCAGATTGGTTTGGGTTGGAGAACCATTGTATAATGGAAGGTTCCTAATAAAATTTATTATTATTATTATTATTATTGTCGTTGTAAAGTAACGATTATTTCCCTCTTTCTCCGCTATCTCATAGTCCTCTTGGCTATCTCCCCCCCCCCCCCGACCTCTTCGGATTCGACTCTCGTTAGCCACGGATTCGACTTTTATGATGTCACAAAACGCAGCTTTAACCGGTAAAATACAAATCATGTACGTGCGCAAACTTATGATAGTATTTATAAACAGTTTTAAGTATTGTTCCTCAGTGTTTTAATAGATATTTATAAATTAACCCGCCATAGTGTTTGTAGTGCTTCAGTATCGTCAGTTCTGTTGGAAGATAATAACTTGCTATTTCGAAATGAAACATTGGAGGTTAGGCTATAATTTTATTATGATCCACACGGAACACTGTGCTAAGATTCCGATGCTACTAAAGAATATCATCCATCTAGTTATACGGATTCGAGAGTGAAGGAATTTAAAATGTACAATTAAATGTTAGTGAACAACTATGTGTACATTAATTGCAGTGCTCATCATTGCATTCTTATGTTTATTTAAATTATGGTGCACCTGTGGCGGAAACTCATACAAAACAATCAAGTGAGAACTTACGTAGGATAGATAACGTTTACATCGTTTAAGAATTTTACTTTCAATCCTTTCGCAAAAACGCTGAAAGGTTTTATATTACGTAACTAAAACTGATAATGAACTTGTGAAATAATATTTTTTGTTTGCAAACATTCACCGCGCGTGGATTGAGGAACGTTCGTTTACAGCTGTACTGAAAGAAGAAAATCTGTGTCTAGCAGGAGACGGGTAACTCGGGTTCCCCCGAACTTTCGGCAAAATATGTCTCATTCAGCATCATGAACCTCAGTGTAAGATACTGAATTTTATTATTCAGGAGTGCATAACAAAAGGTTAGGTGAAAAATTCTGCTTGCGAGATGCTATCACATAATTGTACCGAAAGGTAACAATTAAATTTTCTTTACTGATACATAAGTTACTGAGATAATAACATGATAAAATAAGTTCCCGGACATTCATAACAAGTTTGACGTAATTATGGCATGTTGGAAAATCTTTGGTGAAGAAAAAGTTCTGTATTCCAAGAATGGAAGAGCTCAACATTATGCATAAGTCTAATCATCTCTGGTGGTCCAGCTACATGTGGAAAGAATTCTGAACTGCTTATTGAAAAATTTACATCCATTTTGAACATCTGCGCGGATCGACAATTTTTAAAAAGGTACGTAACTTGAAAACATTCATATTAAAAATGTCAGTTTTTTTTACCATTGTAGTTGTAATATATAGGTTGGAAATTAACTATATCGACTAACTTTGAGAGGTTACTCAGGGGTAGTGGCTGAGTATCTTGATGTAAGGAACCCATGGTCTCCTGTACCTTATGCCAGAGTAATTTGATGTTGATGTATTAGACACGTCTTATGTCTTTTGAACTGTTTAATATATTGCAAACAAACATTAATCAACTCATAGGCGGAGAGGGAACAGTTTCCTTGTGGGGGCAAAGCAAAACCAGGGCGCGCTTCCGTACAGGGGCCGCGGCATTTCTCTAAGGTTAGAGCCCAGTTTAGGTGTGTGTGTATTAATCGAAAAAAAAAAAAAAAAAAAAAAAAAAGGCATATAAACATGCGTCCTATTCTCAATATTTTCTAGCCCCTAATTTTCGATTAATACACACACACCTAAACTGGGCTACAGCCTTAGAGAAATGCCGCTACCCCTGTACGGAAGCGCGCCCTTCTTTTTTCTGCATTGTTCTGCAGTATGATTCTTCATACTTCTCCCAGTGGCGGCCTGAACACCTGCAGACTTCTAACACACGAGTACAGGCTGTTACAAAAGAAACATTACAGTGCTTCCATTCCTCAAAATAAATTAGGAATACAAAATCTTACACGTTTAGAAATTTAAAATAAATATTATAGTCCAGAGACATGATCTGAAGACATTAATTTGTCAATTTAGTCCAGACATATGATCTGAAGACATTAATTCGTCAATTTGAGCACAGAAACTTAATTATAAACAAAAGCGAGACAACTCTTTTGAATTTAATATTTTATAATGTTAATAGTGCCCCCCCCCCATAACTCCGCTTATGAATCAACTACTCATTACCCTCTGACATACGTAGGCCCTACTGTAATATTGGTTGCATGACTTACATTCAAATTTCGTGCAATACGGCGACTGCTGATGCAGGATTGTCATAAACTGCATTTAAAATTTCCTCTTCAAGATCGGGAGTTCGGACTTATCTCATGGCTAGTATCATGCGTACTCTTCACTTTTAACGGAAGGACCCAGTTTCTCGTAGGTGCCTGCTGTCCGTCCGAGTGGTTATGTCGCAGGGTTGTCGAAACGGGGGAAATCACGTGACAGTTACTTAACCGGGTCCTTTTCTTTAAATTATTTTGAACAGCTGTATAATATCACGTAATTCCGTACAGCAAATATTTTCAGGAAAGAGCCTAACAGGCCAGATTCTAGCCTTTACATAGGGGCCAGCAGAAACGGTGGGGGAAACCGGGATGCGATATAACCACTCGGACGGGCAGTATATACAGCTGTAAATGTGGTGTAATGAGGTTGCCGTCATGCGGGAACATCTCACTATGGTCGGCATTTTATACCTTCAGCCGTTCTACAGTGATCGCAGCAAATCTACCCAGCTCATTCACCTCGTATGCTGAGAAGTCGCGTTCTCCTTGTACGAAATGTACGGTAGTGGCAAAAAAACCGGACCGACTGAACAATTAAAAGTCCCCGAAATGAGCCACTGCGCATGCCACGCCCGCATTCACAAGATAGCGAGTAATCTATTGAAATTGTTGTAGTTTCGACTGCTGACGTAGCCCATTTCGAAAGCCATTAGAAAATAAGCTGGTAAAATTCATGTTCTGGGAATAATAAGTTAATTAAGTAGTAAGATATCGCTGCAATCGAAAAGTATTGGGATTAAATTTGAATAAGGAACAAAAAAAAAGTTTCCTTCCCAGGCAGGATTCGAACCACGAAAGTCTTAGTTACCAGTCTATCGTACTGTCACTGTGAACAAGGCTCTGAAATCAGCTACAGGGGTCGGTCCGATTTTTTTTGCCACTACTGTACATGTGCTGACCACTGCTCTATAGTGTCATTGAGTAGCTCTTTCATTGCATCCTGCATATCTGCTAAATCTTCATAAGTAAGCCCATCCATACTAGATCACTATTAGCTTAAAGCGCTACAGGAAACCAAATCTCGGGCAGGACTGAACACTGTGTTCTTATTGTCATACAGCAGTAGATTTCGAGTCTCTTGGCGAGATAATGAACTTAAATCAGCGAGTACCCTGACAACCAGTCAAACGACACTGCGCTGAGTAAACACGCACAAAGGAAGTTTGGTTCGAAAAATGAAAAAAAATTCCGCGTGAATACACACAAAGGTAATTCAGTTTTAAAGAAATACAAAGCAAAGCCGAAAACTCGTACAACAGTGTTGTATATGTCGCGTCGTTGAGGTAAAGACTGCTTGTGAATGTTTCGAGACGTCGAGATTGATCACTCCCGAAGTCCCGAACGTCAAGCAGCCTTGAATCGCCACAGTTGTTTATACCCGACTGAACTTTTATCCACTTTGGCAACTGTTATATATGTATAAACAATCAAGTAGCCTATTTGAAACATCATCTCTACCTTTTCAGTGTACAATAATCCTTTCCTCAGTCTTTATTTAATTACTAGGCCCTTATGAAAAGGCTAGGAATTTTCTTTTCATATTTTTGAGATCAAGTGTGCAATCTCAAGTAAAACGATATTAACGTTATGTTTTATGTTCCTTAGAAATGCAAATTTATTTGAGAATTGTTTTTATTATATTTATATAACCATAGGTAATATATAATAGAACCAGAACATTTTGATAACTAATATACTGTTGTGTTTTGTCTTTTTGTCTCATTTCAACATTTATAATGTTATTTATTTCAATGATACAGTATATGTTATTCAAAGTTACGAAATCTTTCCACGCTGACCAAATGCTATTTCGAGAATGATGAGCGAGACTCGAAGCGTACGAGAATGACGAGACGAGACGAGACTCGAAAGACAAATACAACGAACACAGCGAGCGAGAGCGGCAGTTAGTTTTATTCATCTCTAATCAAAACATTCAGTCAACATTCCTGAGCAATCTCTGAAATTTTGTTGATAGAGTTCGTTTCTACTCTGTAGAATTATTTGAGGAATTGTTGAACTACATCTTCCTATTATACGACTATTTTTTAGTTCACTACCCTTTTACCATTACTTCATAGTTCTTTGTTTGGAACGAATCATTATGGCAACTAGTGTACCTATACTCGTGGAAAGAAAAAAACACCGACATCACGTCATTTAAGGATGCATATATTAAGACTGTACATATAATAGGCTACAGGTCTTGTAAGTACTTTTTAAGATACACAGCCAAATTTTGAGAGCCAGGAGCAAAATACAATATCCTTCTTATGGTACCTTTTCGTTATCATGTGGTTTATATTTACAAACACAAGACCACAGCAAGAACATTTTGGCTGGTAGAATTCCTAGACATAGAGGTGCTCATTCTCCCTGCTGCGTCAAATCCCCCCCCCACTCTTTTTTTACAGACTTTTTCTTAAGTACCTAAATGATTGCCACATGTTTCGCAGACCGTGTTCATATTCATGATCGAAAGGTATAGCACATGCTTCACAGGCGAAGCAGCGATCGTTGTCGAAACGAGGCCTATTTGTAGGCTGTTGTATAGCTTAAATAAAAGTGACGCTTTATGGTATTATCAGGTCCTGATTTTGTTAGAACCAATGTTTTGCCCATTTCCCATTTCGGGCATCCCTGTGCTACACCTTCGTAAGTCTAATTAAAAGAGGGTCCTGGAATAAAAATTAACAATGAAATTAGACCCTCTCCGTTATATAGCTGTACTGCTTTTATTTTTAAGAAAAAAAAAAAGGTCTACTCAGTCTGTGACATTTGATATGAGTAATGAAACGACAAAAACCAAAGGAGCAGTACCATTTATATAGGTGCGGCTGCAGTATTTATTATTTCAGTACCGATAATTGCATTCTTAAGTTTTCCACATTAATAGGCTATTAACGTTAATTCAAAATTGTATTTCGTAGTAATTTCGTAACAGTAATGATCGGATTTAAAACTATCCCACACATTAGGATCTTGACACGTCTGTACTCACAGAATCGCGCAAACGATACTGCATGATTGTTAATATGTCCGCTTCATACACATCTTATTGTCGCCTGCCAAACTATGAAATCACACACTACTGGTATGTCACCTCTCACCACAGTTCAGCTGTCGTGTGACTCCTGACGCACATGACTTCATTCAAAATTCGTTTCCAGAAATCGGAAACAACCTTCCGTATATAGTCAAATGCTTTGGATAAATCGCAAAAAATCCCTCCAACTTGCAATTTTTTTTATTAATTTCCTCCAGAATTTTGTCAAACTAAATGTTGCATTTTCCGTGGGTTTACTTTTCCATTATTTATATCTATTAGCTTTCGACTTGCTTTATGATTTATGATGCATCGTGCAAACTGGCACATTGCATGATATATGATGGTATAATAACTTCAGGTAATACACTTCTTTTATCTAGAGTTTTATATCCTCAGATGTCAGGACGCTCATTTCGTTAATTAATAGGCTATAATAGATAATTATTTTTCTTCTATCCGTTGGTAGAATCTTTAACTTGCCGCTATTCATCCGAACTCTACGAGCGTGCTCATAGATGACCCTAAGAGTATTTACTTCATAGCGAGTTAATGGTGAATAATATGAATATTTGTAAAATAAGACTGGGAAAGCCGAAACCTGTTTTTTACGTCGTCTTTATCAATGAATGGAAAATGTGTTATCTTAATTAAGATTAGTATAGAATGGGAAGTAAAGCTGTTTTTGACGCAGGTATCAGCTAATTGAATTTTTGCAAGAATTTCGAACACATGACAATAGGCCTATAGTATTTTCCCTACATACCAAAAATATATCATTAACATTCTTCCGAAGCCGTTAAAGGATTAAGGAGCGCATCTCGACTCTTCAGTCTCAATAAGTTGATAGTGACAACCTTTTGCCAGCCCATACCTAACAGTTCTCTTCATTTCCGCAAGTTTTCAACTAGGGCCTATCTCGTTAAAGTCTTCAGAACCTTCACAACATCAATCAGGAATCAGCTTTTAAATTTTACTGATCCGGTCATCAGATTTGGAATGTGAAGTAAAGTTATTTTTGACGTAGGCTTAAGTATCGGGCTATTTTTTTTAGGCCTATTTCAACATTTATTGTGATTTACAATTGTGAACTGGCTTTTAATATTTTACTTGTAATTTCATCATATCCCGAGGAATTTTTAGACTTTAATTCGTAACAGGTTGAATTTATAGTCTGTCACTATTTCTCTGTACATAGTGCGTGTGTTTTTCAACGAAGCGGTCCGTGGTTCGATTCTTGCCGTGAGTGGAGTTTTATCTTCATTCTACGGGGCTTCGTACTTCACCCTTGTCTTGCTTTCAGACATTCAAATAAAGAAAATCTCATCCAGGGAATTGGCGTCTGGAAAGGTTCCCAAAATGCTGGCTGCGTTTCCAAGTTGGATGGCTATTCCTATTCGTTGCCGTAGGTAATTGGTGCAGTGAGAGTCTCCAGTAACAGTCACCAAACTTCTACCAATTTCGGAAACTAGGTTTTTTGCTTCTTTACACCAGGAGCCTATTGTTTCGACAGAAAAGACGATGAAGATGTAATTGTCTACTAGATGTACGTATTTACGACGTTAACTGCGTACGGCAGATTCTGCTGCAGAGCTTGCGATTTTAAGATACGGTTTGTTTACGGCGATCATCGTCGGACGCACATCGCCGGCGATTATAAACGCTGGCGATGATCGCCGAGAAGTGGTTTCTTTATTGACGCACATCGCTGTAGATTCTCATTTGTTTATTCCTTCATCTACTACATATGGTCAAGTAAATTAATGTAGGCCACGGACATAACCTAAAAATTATAATGAATAAATCCAAGATAATGAAGTTGCTATTTATTATAGAAGAGGGAGATGACGATATTATTATCGAACATGCGTATTATAAAAGGAACAAGCTACAGACTAATGAAATATTCAGGAATAGGTTTACAGAATTCTGTTTTTAACACATTGATAATGAGACATCTTTATAAAAACGCTAAAAAATTTAAGGAATATTTCAGACTCTCACCTGACCAGTTTGATTATGTTTTGGGTTTAATTGAAAACGACAATGTTAAATTACCTACAAATTTTGTCAAGACCCCTGTAACTCCAGTTGAAAGATTGGCAGTAACTCAGGTTATGAACTGATTATTATTATTATTATTATTATTATTATTATTATTATTATTATTATTATGATACTGTATTACATTACATGGCGTATTCAAACCAATAATAAAAAAAAAAATGGCTAAACTAGCGCTGAGGTAGTTCCCTTCGTAATCCGCTTATACACTTCACATGTACGAACATGTGATAGGTTAGGTTTGGTTCGTTTGGGCTTTTATTATGCCTTGTATATACGATCAACTACATCTCTACAAAAAAAAAAAAAAAACCGCTATATTTCAGAATACCGCGTAAGTACTTAGGTACGAAGACTGTGCAAATTAAAAGTAATTAAAACATGTTTTTATTGTTGGTACAAGATAGATAGTTAAATAAAAAATAACTACATAAAAAGAGATAGTTAAAAGACATGTAAAATAAATTTTAAAATGTAGGCCTATATATGCATATAATGTAACAAGATCTACCTATGTACTCGTATACCGTATATAAAAATTGTATGTTGATAAGCGAGTGATGGCTATATGACCCGAGGTCAATGCTGCCATTCAACTTTGTATAATAACGCACTGCAGCCAAAAGATTATTATTGTGGTTATGGCAGCCGAAATCTAGTGCAAGGGAGCTGGTGAAAAACTTACAGAAGAGAGAATTTCCCCCTTACCCAACACTGAACGAAATTCTCTGGGGCTCGGACGTGATAAAAATGTAATATGTAATGTAAGGGTTTATTGTTTAATTTGTTTATTAATTCACAAGCTCATATTGAAAAGAACATTATGTTGTGACACATATTCAATAATAATTTCGTCTTCAGACCGCAAAAAATTACAAAACGTCTTGATTTGTTTTGCAGCCAAAACGTACAGACGTGGTTAACGTGTACAGATTAGATATTCGATATTACAACATGACCTTGTCTAAATATCGATTATTGAACACGAATGCGGCGATGTGCGTCCTGAATTTGCTTCAGAAGCAACCTCCAGCGATCTGCGTCGCGTCCAACGAACTGCGCTGGCGATCTTCGCTGTAAAGAAACCGTGCGCATTCATTTCAACTGCTAGCAACTCCGGCGACAATCGCTGGCGATGTGCGTCCGGCGATGATCGCCGTAAACAAACCGTACCTTTAGAAGTTGATGGCAAGTGGGATGGAGCTAAAGTCAAATACTGTAGAGAGCTAATACCGGAAAGCAACGCGATTGACATGGTGTCGGGCGGCGACACGAGAACACTAGCGCTGTCTAGCGGCTTGGTTTGAACAATGCTTCCAATATGTATTGCTTCAAATACCGTACGAAGCTCTATACTGTATTTGATTGCGTACATATCCAAGAGGGGTTGGGAGGAATTGTGGTAAGCCTGTACAATATTACATGAGAGCTAAAGAAATCATTACAGAACGGTCAGATTTACATTCTCGTTCATTTAATTGTCGTAACTATTGAACGAACATTATGATGCTAATAATAATATTATAAGATGTTCTAAAGAGAGATATCACATTAATGAAAAACAACATTAAAGCTACAGTACAGCTACTGTATATACTTCTTAATTGTCTCATTAACTCTCTATTCTCCAGGCTACTGATGCATTACTTTTTTGGCCTTTCTGTTCTTTTTTCCAGTCACTGTTCTACAACTTATTGTGTCACATTCATTTTTTACAAAACAATTGATCATTACGTTAAGGACCTTATTAACGAAAACATGTTTACAATCTTTACATACTGAATTAGTTTGTTCTATTTGTTTAAAAATAAGGGGCCATTAACTTGGTTTTTACACCGTGTCTGCTTGATGAAAGAATTTTTCTAAAGTGCGTGTGAAATGTTGATCGAATAATTTTAGATAAAGAAACTGAATAACTTGTGGGAATTAGAAAATTAGCACTGTCATACTTTTTATTTGCAATATGCTGATAAATGCCTGTCAAGTTTTCAGATTTCAAACTAGCTAGTTCTAGTTTGCATGTCTCATGTGGTATTCTGCTACAAGCCCACTCTATCACATATGTTAATGAATTATCTGGAATCATACAGTACATTAATCATGATTGTCCTCTTCAAGTTCAGCGGTTTCTACAAAATTGTTTTCTGTTGCTGGATAATCACTGCAGATTCTAAATGAACTTTCTTCAATCTCCTTCTTCGTAACTAAAAAATCACTGACTTCAATTTCACAGTTGCCTTTCTTTGAAGGTGTTAAGAGCTGGCAGCTCATAATTCCTCTGATGGCAGACTTGAATTTACAGCTGTCAGGGGTAATATTATTACCACCCTTTAAACGCACGACAGAGAAAATATTTTCAATACAGTCTTGTGTTATACGTCTTGTAAGCAGGAACCGAAAGTTAAAATTTTGTTCCAGATCTTTCCACAAGTGACGTAGCGCTATTATATTTTGTATCCAACCCTTAAAGCAAGGAGGGTTTGTCATTTTTCGCTCAGAATTTTCAGTTTTTGTAGAGTCGTCCAATGACAAGAAGTAGTTTGTAAAGCCCTGCGTGAGGATTTAGCATCGTTTATGGTCGATGAATTAAAACAGTCAAATCCACGATCCACTAGCTCTATAAACTCAGCTGTTTGATGAGCTTTTTCAGGTAGTGACTGAAACGACACATGAGTTTTTATGGCCTTGCTGACTGAATGACTTAGCACCCAGTCAAACCCTCATGGGCGAGAAAGGTGGAAGTTCTATATGTTTTTGTCTCAAATTTGGGCATAATCGAGGATTCATATCTTTATCCTTATTATACAGTTCAACATGTTGCAACTTGTATACTTCATTTTTGTACGAAAGGTCGTGCCGCTTAAAGTTGTTTCGTACTGACTTAAGAGATGTGGTGTGTCATGGATTTTTTTTATTTTAGTTGGTTATTTAAAGACGCTGTATCAACTACTAGGTTATTTAGCTTCGATGAGATTGGTGACAGCGAGATGATATTTGGCGAGATGAGGCCGAGAATTCGCCATAGATTACTTTCCATTCACATTACGGTTGGAGAAAACCTCGGAAAAAACCCAACCAGGTAGTCAGCCCAAGTGGGGATCGAACCCGCGCCCGAACGCAACTTCAGACCTGCAGGCAAGCGCCTTAACCGACTGAGCCACGCCGGTGGCTGGTGTGCCATCTATTTCAATAAATGGTTTATCAACCTCGCATCCCAATAAATTCCTCATTCTAATATTACTGGCTGCCTGGTCACTAACGACTACTTTAGGAAAATATACACATTTCCTAACCTCGCGGATGGCTTCGGAAAAAGATCCTTTAGAACATCACCGAGCGTGGAATTATTAGATAGGAAATATCGTATTATCTACATGTAGTTGGTTTGCAAGCCCCTAATCATAAATACTAAAGCCTGACTTGCGGGTTTCAATTCTTCACTTTTTGTTTGATTTTGGCTCTCGTACGGTCCAAATTCTACAAAACCATCGAATAAATCTGATTTTACATCATACGAGAAACTTTGTTTCAAAGATATCTCGTCAAGTACAATGGAAACAACTCTCTGAGCTGGTGTCATACTTATCGATTTTATCTCAAGCAGTTGCTTTATTTTCTCATTGAAACCTGGACCAATACCCAATTGTTGCTGCCAATTACGTAAGGAGCGAATAGTCGGCAGACAGAAAGTCTTCCTCAAGTATCGATATGCATTCGGTGAAGCATAATGCAATGCCAGTGCGAAATTTTTGTCATACTTGGTATATCGCCTTCCCATAGGTCTTTTTTTCTTAGCTTCAACTGAAATTTAAGAAATGAATCTTCTACCAGCGATTGATCACATTCTAAAGATGAATGAGATTTTTTCAATTTTTGTACGTCAGCTCTTAGGGTTTGAATGAGTTTCCTTATGTTTTGACATAATTTTCTGCCCATTCCTTAGTTTGTTAGTAAGAAACTGAATTTTTTCTCAGACGAAATTTTTTCTCTTTCAGGAGTTCAGCATTCTCCAAGTTATCTGTAACAAGATAAATTTTGTGCTTTATAAGGCTTACAATATTATATTTCGAAACATTTTGTATTGTAATTATATTTGCTAGCAAGTAACAATTACGATATTAGGGCCAGGAAAAGAAAAATACAACAATCAGGACTTACTTAAAAGTTTGTGACTTTGTAGAATGCATAGATTATATTAAAACAGGTAGTACTGTATCTTACTTTTATCACAGTCTATGTAGACTGTGCTTCTAGCTCGCTGCAGGCAACACAAGAAATGTTTCGATCTCCTCTTGCACGGCCGACCGAGACCCTCTCGTCAACTTATTCAAACCTTTCCGCTTGGAGCGCTGTTAGTCGATGTCGCACATATGAGAGCCAGCTTTCCGGTATTAGTCTCTACAGTATTTGCTAAAGTATCCACGTATGTCGTATCCCACATTAGCGATTTTCCTCTGCTCCATGGGACCAAGGTTAATCCACCAGGGCGCTTTCCATCCGTCAGACTAATCCCAATGGGTTCTAAAATAGCAGGGATACTAGAAGATGTTAATGCTCTCTTGATTATGTTGTTAATTGTTAAATGTCTAAAAAAACGTCCCTTACTCTTGACACAGCTCAGAGCATAATGACAAAGTGTCGACAACTTCCCCAAATACACATTTATGTGGTAGGCAGATTTTGCATCCAAGACGAAGAGCGACTGCAGTCTTAAAAGACAAATGACAATGAAAGAAATGACAAAACAGTATTTCTACTAAGTATAGACCAAGATTACGCTTATCTAGCAATTCTAACATTCTTCCGAAGTCGTTAAAGGATTAAGGAGCGAGTCTTGACTCTTCAGCCTTAGTAAGTCAATTGTGACTACTTTTACCGGCTCATATCTACCTACTGTAACAGTTCATTCCTTTCCGCAAGTTTTGAATTATCTCGTGAAAGTCTTCAGAACCTTCACAACAATGTTAAAGTCAATTTTTTAATTTTGCTGATGAGAGCATCAGAGGTCACTGTAGTGCACAGGGTATATGGAAACATGTCTGCAAAGCAAGAATTTCAGTTTTGTGCTTTAAATGTGCACAAATTTGATCCGAACAAATGTAACATTGTAAAATTACTTTTCGGAACGAAAAGTTACATTTGTGCGGATAAAATTTCTGCACATTTAAAGGACAAAAGTAAAATTCTTTCAGTCATTTATTATCACTGGTCTCTTAAATTGACTGAGCATATCGGGAATTAAATCAATGGCTTTCCCAAAATACGCTACAAATAAAATTGTTTGATATAAAACAATTTTTATCTCGAAAAGGAAGCAAAAATGGGCAAAATTGTGTTTCACTTTTTTTTTTAATAACTTACACTCAGGGACAAAAAAACCCGGACACTTCTATATTTGCTTGTATTTTGTTGCCAACTATTTCAAAATGAAACAAAACCCATTTAAACAAAATAATGTTTCATTTAGCACCTTATACGATAACATTTGAAAAAAAGAAAATCTCTGATGAGAAAATTTACAAAAAATTACAAAGGGCGTATAACTATGGCATCGTTTGGTCTAACTGTTTTTTCATTTTATGGTGCCTTAAACATTAAAAACTCTTTTTAGTAACGGGTATTACCCCCTCTGGCTTGAATAACTGCAGCCATACGTCTTGGCATGCTCTCAATTTGGTTAGCAATGTCTTCTTGAGGAAAGTTCCCATTCTTCGCCAAGTGCTCGCCTCAACTCTTGTAACGATTCTGGTCTCGGTCGTCTATTCTTAACACGCCTTCCCAGCATGTCCCACACGTGTTCAATTGGGTTCATGTCTGGACTCCTTGCTGGCCATGGAAGAACATGGATTCCCACTTCTTGGAGATAATCTCCGACCGCATGGGCAATATGCGGCCGTGCATTATCATGCATTAAAACAAAATTATCGCCTACAAATTGGCCCAAATGGCACAACATGATCAGCCAAACATTCATTTATATACCTATCAGCTGTTATTCTTCCATTTTCAACAAAAACCAACTCTGTACGAGCATCCGTACACACTCCTGCCCAAACCATCACTCCACCACCTCCATATGGCACATTTTCGGAAATGCAATATTGTGAAAATCGTTCTCCCCTCCTTCTCCAAACTCTTTCACGTCCATCAGGTGAGCACAGATTGAAACGGGACTCATCGGTGAACAGAACATAGCTCCACTGTCCATTTCTCCAATCCCTGTGATCATTTGCAAAACGCAGTCGTTCAACTCGATGCATCCTGAGAAGTCTGGGACCAGTTGCAGGTCTACTTGATATCAGTCCACTTGCTTCCAACCTCCTTCTAACTGTTTTGGCCGAAATTGGGCGTCCATGCATGATAACAAATTGCTGGGCTACACTAGTAGCTGGCAGGTTGCGCTCCCTAAGAACTCTCAACACCATATACCTGTCTTCATTTGGATATGTAGCTCTTGGACGACCCGAACCTGGTCTTCTGGTATATTCTAGGGTCTCTCTATACCGTTTTATGGCATCATGGGTTGTGCTTCTAGCCATATTCATAACATTTGCAATGTACGTACACTGCGTCCATCATCTTAAAGGACTACAGCTCGAGCCACATCTTCAGGTCGCATCTTGTTTTAAGACAAATGTTACAACCCCACTTAAACTCAGAAAATGTAAAAATAAAGAAATAACGAATGATAACGATAATGAAGCACAAAATGGTTGAGACAAAATTGTTATAGCTGAGACTCCGAAAGCAAAATTGGAATATTTGGTTGGCTTATTTATAAAACAATCAACAATGTATACACGTCTCCATAAAAACAGATGGCTACCATAATATTGTATGAGAAGATAATGTTTTGCAAAATACCAGCAAATATTAAAGTGTCCGGTTTTTTTGTCCCTGAGTGTATCTCAAAGAATAACCCACTGAAATTAATGACATTACTTATGATTCACTCAGTATATATTTAAAATAATTTTCAAAATAAAGACAGAACAACTTAGTCTACGTATTTCACAATAAAGGAGAAGTATAATAATAATGATAATAATAATAATAATAATAATAATAATAATAAATTAATCTCAAATGTTCGCTTGTTTTATTGCAAGGAGGCCAAATTTCTCAAATATTTATCAATAAATGTCATATGCCGATATTCCAGAAGGCGTAGATAGGCCTAGGCCTATGTATCTATAGGCTAACATCTGCTTTCACAGAAAAATAATTGAATGCACTCATGCAATAAGTTTAATTTTTTTCGCGTGGGAGTTATTTGGCCAAATACCACTCGTGGTGATAATATTCTGCGATAATTTCATTTCGCTTTAAACACATGCTTCATATCACATAATTACTTGTCAACCTTCGGTCTCGAAATAATTATCACAAGAAACATTTGTCAATGACATTATAAAAAATCAGCACGTCTTGTGGTAGTACTGTTTTTAGCAGTCTCATGACTAGCATTATCCTGTGCAATGCCCATAATGCAGCCAAGATATCTTATTACCAAGAGCTTCTGGAAGAAATGAGAAAGTAATGTTTGGTGATTGGATTGGCCCCTTAAAATTATACTTCTGTATGAGAACAATTAAACTGTATTGCTTTGAATGATGACATATATATGGAAGAACGAAAGCAATGAAGGTTACATTCGAAGGAATAACTACTTAAAATATGAGTCATTAAAAACGGCAATGTTCGCCAAACCGGTAGCTACGACGAAATCATCTTTCTGTCACTCAGGTTCTAACAATTCCGCCTATTTTCCCGTTAGGCCTACATTTAGGTTTATTCTTTACTTTTCAGTGCCGAATTGCCTTTGTAATGTTAGCCATCGTGAGAATATCGTCGGTTTAAAAGCAAAACACATTAAGTCAAATATATTCTTTTTGAGAAAATGGCGTTTTTCTTTTGACAAAAAATGAATCCTCAAAATATTATTTTTAGCAAGTTGTTTCCCTTTAAATGTGTTTCATTTTCCAATTCAAAGTTTATACACACATTTGGTGTATTATATACGGCTTTTTTTTTTCTGAAGTAATACTTTTTACTTAATGTGTTTTGCTTCTAAACCAACGATATTAACTGTAGCTATAATTTCATTCACATAGTAACCACCTCAGTCGATTTCGTAGCAGCCATAATTAAATAGTTATCGGTTTGGCGAACATTACCAAAATCATAAACGGAAAGGAATGATGATAATGATGATGGTGGTTGTGGTGGTGAAGCTTATAAAGAAAAAGATTTTTTATGAAGAATATTATGAAGAAGATTACGTCATTATCATAATAATAACTAATAATAATAATAATAATAATAATAATAATAATAATAATAATAATAATAATAATAATGGTGAAGATTACTTATGTCCCAGGCACTATAGGAACTTGCTAAAATACTTTGAAAATGCCATGAATTTATAGCATTGATTAGTAGAAATTGATGTGATCACTGGGAGAGCCCAACCCATCCTAAATACGTACCTTAAGTTACATATACATATACGAAAATCGTAGTGCGTGAATGAAGATTACGACATATTTTGTTAATGTGATGTAATTTGAAGCAGAAACTGCAGTGCGTTTCTATGTCGAAAATTTAGTAATAATACTACACACCTGATCAAACCTAACTTAACCTCTCACATAATACACGCCTAATCTAACCTAACCTGCCACACAATACTACACACTTGTAGTAACATTCCTCACGTTTAGTATCATTTCGTTTGCATGTATTGCCATCCCTGCTACTCTTGTCGAAAGCCATCTAGTGGAAGTAGATCGTGATGCGGGAAGAAAATATGGCCACTTTCATAATATAATTATATTTAGTTCGTTCAGTGTATGTTTTGTGAAATATTAAATGTGTTAATGTAGTGATAATTCCATATATATAGTACAATGAGAATTGGAATGTGTTGTGGCTGTGATAAAAGTGATGAAACTTGGTTTATAGCGCCACTTTGGCAATGATAAAAGTGTGCTATATTCGTTCAGTGGCCGGTGGATACTCTACCTTGTCCATAATAATATTTATTGTTGAGATAATACTATGATGTATAAAACGGTTATCATTACTGACAATATTTCTATGGTGGAAAATACATATTATCATTATCATTATTATTGAAAATGCTAAGTTATGATGAAGATGATAATTCATCCGTTGATGTGAGGTGTTATATTTGTTTTTTTGAAAGATGGGACATGACAGGAGCGTTGCGATCGAAAAAACAACTGGTAGGTCTGTTGCTATGGTAACAACGGTTGAGTTGCCAAACTTACTGTTCCCACATGGCGAGTGCTTAATAGCTCCCTTAGAGACATTTATTGTGCACATAATGTTAGCATTAGCACGTTTCGTCTTTCATTCTCTGTCGATTTTTGTATTGTTTTCTTACCTTCATGTCAATTGTTAATGAATGTTTTAACGTCAGCCATCTTAACGACAATTGCTAGCTTCCATCAGCTGGCAGCGTGGTATTGGCAACATGGCACTGTAGTTTCAAGCTCGGCCGCTTAACTGTCACGTCCCATCTTTCAAAAAAACAAGTATAGTAAACAAATATTTAATTTCTAATAAATTATAAAGAATTCCTTGAATGAAACCGACCTGGAGTTGAAGTAGCTTGTCGTTGGGGTCGAAGGGGCTCTGCCAAATGACGCCGACGCTGAGGGTTGCTGTGATCAAATAGCCGACGTCCTTGCCGATTCGGGGTCCGGCTTCGTTGAGCAGCACGGTGCTTTCCAGCCGGTAAGCATGTCCCGCCCCCAGCTGAAATTGTCGGGACACGGCCGCCGACCCTGCGGCTGGAGACGAGAGAAGCACGAAGCCGTAACACAACATCAGAGGCCACAGTAGCAGCAGCGCAGCCACTGTGCGCAACATGCCGGCAGTCACTCCCCCACGTGCGGGGCCCCATTCATCAACTCATTACCATTTTAGATTGTCACTTCCAAAATTTGCCATAATTAAAGTTCAACGGGGAGTCACTTCAACCTCTGATTAAGTTCATCTGTGGATTGTAAACCTACGACATTTTACATAAAATAACTTCAGTTGTACCTTTGAATTAACTCTCTTGAGCAAACTGTCTCTCTACGTTGAGCCTTCGATATTTGTTCTGCTTCCAGATGTTTGTCTAAAAATCACGTGTATTGATTGCATTTCTGCAACGGTTGTTCTGTCATTATTCTACTTCTGATAGGAAGGGGCTGTGGTTTCCATATAAGTAACGACCCAAAAATCAATTGAGGGGTTTGCCGGAAAAAGGGCGTATACGTCAATATGGCGAATTGAGATACATGAAATCTAAGATTTTAAAACGCACCTGAATAAAATGTTATACACGCACGCAGCACTGTCCTACAGATATGTACGGTACAATGAAAACAAAAATTTCACTACTATAATTATTCACTACATTTTAAACAGTTTTCCCGAAGAAGGGCGTATAGGTCTATCCGCCTTTCTTCTGGCAAAGCCCTCAATTATGAAGGTGCCTGACGTAGGGTCACATGAAGGTATTACCACAGTCTAGTAATTATATACAGTCACGAAGCTCAATACGTAGTAAATATGCATCCATAGATAGTTGCTAACCACTAGGATCGCTACTATCGCCTCATTACAGACAATGCGAAATAGTACTGGCACAGTCTATTGTTCCTAGTACCCTCAACAACTCAAGCTTCGTGACTGTATATACTGGACTGTAGTATTACGGAGAACTCGTTAGCTAAAATAAAAATACAAATTTGTATTAAAATTAAGAATTGCTGGTTTTGTATGACGTTCTATATGCCCAGTAAACACCATACAGCACTGCAGATACCACTTGTTTGCTGACGATTTACAGATCTATATACACTTTCGTCCTGATGAACTAACTGACGCGATGGCCACAGTGAATGAAGACAAACTGTCTATGGGCTCAAAAGTTTGAATTGAGGTTAAACCCAGAAAAATCGCAAGCAATTGTAATATGACATCAGCGCTTGCTCAGCACAATTAGCCACAAAATCATACCGAGACTGTCAATAAATTGACCGTTTATTAATTATAGTGACACTAAAAAATCCTGGATTATTAATGGACAGAGATTTAAATAGGAATAGCAAAGTAACTCACATCTGTAAGAAAGTATGTTCATATGCACTATAAAACTTCCCATATTAATTTCCCATAGCATGAAACATTTCTCTCATACATATAAAGTATTTAACCTTCAAGGAATAAAACATGGTAATATGCAAAAATCCGCCCTCTAATAATTACTCGTATATTTTCTTCAAAATCCCCCAATATGACTTATTGAATATCTCCCGTTCTCCTGGAATACGCATTCCAAAATTTAACTAAAAGTGTTACTTCTCTCAAAACTCGTTCACAAAGAACACAATGATACTAGACTTTTATGTTCAACTTCCCTTTCTGATTCATCTCTCAATAGCCCCCAACCCTGCGTATGATAATGTAATGCAGTGATCAAGAAAATACGTTAAAATTAAATCCGTTATTAGTTCACACCTCAATGCCACTTTTTACGTTTCTTTACCATTTTTATACAATCAGTAGTGGAAAATAACGCGTAGTCTGGACACATATGGTGACACGTTGAATTAATAATAATTTCTTAAGAATCTTTTGCTCAATAAAGAATAACAAAATATTATTTACAGAAAGCATGATATCTCAGTGTGGAGGATGGTCTTATTTGACACCAAGTTGTTATACAAAGCAAAGTTTTTAAATGACCCAGCAGATATAATGAAACTGCGTCCTCCTTTGCCCGGTTTATGTTCACGATCTCATTCTCTCTGTAACAATCAAGCCGTAAAGTCGGTCGAATTTGTAGTCTTTCTCCAATTATCACGTCTATAGCGAGACCGCATATTGAAACAAATGGACTGCTTGAATTTCTCTTCCATTTCGCTACATTTTTTGGCTAGATTTTTGAAATACTCATATTAAAATGCGGTTTATAAGCTTCCTTGGATTTATCGGCTGCGGTAATACTGTTGATTTAGACATACAGCTCATAAATTTTGTCAAGACACTCGCGATGCGCAGTAGGGGAACAGCGTTTCTGTGAAGGGGTAGGAGTAGAAGGGAAGGTCGGGCGTATGTCTACCGAGTTCAAGGTAAAGGCTAACCCATTCCCCTATAATTCGTAAGTAGACTCATCCGATCTCGTGCACAGCCCTGTAGGAAGAGTGGGACATAATGCATGAGCTGTAATTCAACCACTGGCGTACAGTAGTTCCGGGGTAGCGAGTGGGATGTTTGATCAGATGCGTTCGGGCGTGGTTCGAATCCCGCTTGGGTTGATTATATCGAGGGTTTTTTCCGAGAGTTACTCTACCTGTAAAGCGAATGTCAAGTAATCTCATTGCTAATCCTCAGTCTCACCTCACCAAAATACCATCTCACTGTCACCAATTCCACCGACCGACGCTAGTTAATCTCGCAGTCCATACAGTGGCGTTAAATAACCGATTAAGAAAGTCTTATTTCTCTATAACAAGAAATATTTTAGCGAACTTTCTAATAATATGTCTTCTTGAACGTCGTCTTACATTAATATTTTAGACATAGCAATATATGTGCGATATGAAAGCATGTGTGTTACACACGTATGTGAAAGGAGAATAAAATCTGCTTTAACTTAATTTTAAACATGATATTATGCAATGAATTTATCACCCAAGTACACTCTAAAGACTATGAAACTGTTTCCAGTAAAACCAAGGGAAAAAGTCGCCATTTATACACAAATTCAATAACTGAAGTAAAATCATTGTCAAAAAAAATTCGAACATACTGTACAATAGTAGCAAAAAAACCGGACCGGCCCTTGTAGCTGATTTCAGAACCTTCCTCACTCCAGAGCCACGATAGACTGGTAACTAAGACTTTCGTGGTTCGAATCCTACCTGGGAAGGAAACTTTTTTTTTTTTGTTCCTTATTCAAATTTATTCCCAATACTTTTCGATTGCAGCGATATTTTACTACTTAATTAACTTATTATTCCCAGAATATGAATTTTACCAGCTTATTTTCTAATAGCTTTCGAAATGGGCTACATCAGCAGTCGAAACTACAACAATAGATTATTCGCTATCTTATGAATGCGGACGTGGCATGCGCAGTGACTCATTTCGGGGACATTATTCAGTCGATCCGGTTTTTTTTTTACCACTACTGTACATATTTTACTTGCTTCCATAACGGTTCTTCCCACACACTTCATCCACCTGACGTTGGTATCGCACTGGACTTCCGAGACCTGTGTTGGCACGCGATCAGTTTGTCACAGAGAACGGATAGAGAATAAGGAAGTAAAAAGGATCGCAAAATAAAATGCATCAGTACAGGTTACTGTATGACTTTTCGATACGTATTATCCCTGATCATATACCATATATAACAGTCTATTGTAGATATGAGATGGAACAAATCAGTCATGTGACTGTGAGAAAGACAATGGACTGTTTCCGTGAGAGACTGGGACATTGTTTGGCTGTGAATGGTTCTCATTTTGAGCATTTGTTGTTAAGTTTGGTTAGTGATAGTGTTTTTTTTTTTAGTTTTATGGTCTACTCAACATGATTTTACATACTACCTACTTATTTGTCTCAAGTTTGAAGTCCACGAAACAAGTTTAATAAATAGTTAAAATACATGAAACGGGTGAATGTAGGTAACATTTCTACACATTCATACGTAAAATTTATTGGAGATTCGAAATATGTACATTTTAATATAGGGTGCCACTAAAAATGAAGTTTACTGTCACATCTTGTATGCCTGAATAACTTTTTTTTTCGAACATTGGTATAACAATTTTATTGTTTATATCCAACAGATTTTGTATAAAACTTTTGTTTTGTAAAATTAAAATTTAAGAATTTATGAGCAATGTTCCATACTTATCGTTTATTGAGTATATTAAAATAAGACTAGTGCAAAACACAGTAATTAAAACGAACTTATTCTTCATTTAAGGCAATTATTCAAAGCGGATTCATGGATGACAAAAGAGTGAATCCTCTCCAATACACCAAAATACTTTTAAAGTCATACAGAGTCATCGTATTTAAACTCTACCTAAAATAGAAACGAAACTCGTTACATTTTCCCGATGAAGTTCTGGGAAAGAGAATTGCAGAAGGATGAAGTAACTTTACTACTAAAAGCGCCTGTATGATGAATTCGATGTCTACGTATTATAAAATCTAAAGCTTAGCCTACTAATTATTGCAAGTGCGAAATAAACGAAAAAGAAAATTGTGTGTAAAATTTAAATCAGCTATTTATTTTGCCTGCATTTTTTGTGAAAATTTGAAATTTTGGTATATTCTACACGACGTGGGCATATGAGTCGATAACTATATATAAACTGGTGAGGAATGATATATATCTTTGCAGTTTCTCAATAAAATTGAGAGTTCTTGCAAATTAAATAAAATGATCAACACGTATCGTTATTTCCTGCCATTAGAAAGTCTGGTAATCTTGCTGCAGTGACTACGGGACGGAATGCTGCTATTCAGACCAGAGTTCGTATGTGTATTAGTAGGTGGGCCGGCGATGCACTACTGCCAATCTATGCAGACTTTCAGCCAAATTTTCTAATTAGCCATGCATTTATACGAAACTAATAATAGGTGTTTTTATATTTACTTAATGTGTTCTATTCCCCTCTTCAATCTACATAGTGATATCACTTCCATCCTGTATATATTATTTCGTCGGCTTACAAGCAGAACACATTAAGTAAAAAATATTACCTCTAAAAAAAAGGCGTTTTAAAAGCTCTTAACAAAACTGAATCCTCAATATATTATTTTAGTAAGTAGTTTCTCTTTAAGTGTATTTAGTTTTCCAATTCTAAGTTTATAGACATTACATTATATACATTATATACGCCTCTTTCTCAGAAGTAATATTTTTGACTTAATGTGTTTTGATAGTAGAATATCTGTGTTTAATTTGTTCCGTCTATTACTCATCTTTATACACACATTTTTATACAGGGTGATTCACGAGGATTTACCGTCCCTTACGGAGCTTATTTCCGGAGACATTATGAGCAAAAAATGTCAAACATTTGTCCTGATCTGAACATTTTTAGAATTGCACTAATTTGAAGTTGTTTGTAAAATACCATTATTCTTGAGTTTTAAGGTTAAAAGAATATTACAGATAAAGAATGAACTATTCAGGAGTATCATTTGTTTAATTAGCTAGTATTCTAAAGCTAAAATGTGTTATGACTTCCATAGTTGCTTCGTACAGATTTTTTTTTTCGATTTTTAACTAAAAATTACATTTTCTTATGCATTTATCACAACTGTTAGAAATCACGCCACTCTTGTAAATTCTTTAAGACTACATTAGGATGCATAATTAAACTGTAAAAGATCAAGTTTCTAAAGTCGTATGATTTGTAATAATTTTTGTGATAAGTGCGTAAGAATTAGGTAATTTTTAGTTAAAAATTGAAAAATAAAATCTGTACAAAGCAATTAACAACACATTTTTAGCTTCAGAACACTAGCCAATTAAAGAAATGACACTTGTGAATAGTTCATTCTCTATTTGTAATATTTTTTACCCGTAAAACTAAAGAAAACGGTATTTTACTAACAACTTTAAATTAATGTAACTTTGAAAATATTGCGATTAGGACAAATGTTTATATGACATCTTTTTGCTCGAATGTCTTCGGAAATAAGCTCTGTAAGTGACGATAAATCATTGTGAATCACCCTGTATAAAGATGAGTTATAGACGGAACAAATTAAACATAGATATTCTACTGTCATCATACCTGCTTATCGGAACAATATGTCAATAAAATTATTAATGTGTTTTGCTTGTAAACCGACGATTTATTTATTTCTTTTTGCATTTCTGTGAAAATTTGGAACTTGTTTTTGAGCGACTGGAGTAATATATTTCTCTTAGCTTTCAATAAAAGTATTTTCCTCTTTCGAATAAAAATCTGCATATCCTGACAGTCACTGTAGCAGCGATAAAGTTTTTTTAATTCTTTCAAAGGAATTCCTAGGAGTCATTGGAATACATTTATGACCATACGAGTTTTCCATTCTAAAATACTGAATTCAATTATCTAAAGAATCCGTTCATCTCCACCACCTTAATCTGGTTTTGGTGCCTTGCAACCTACTCTTTATCGTGGCACATCAATCTCCATGTTAGTGTACAGTTATCCGAGCGAAATCGAAAGTAGGTATATCAGATCATAACCTTAAAACCGTATGTGTAACGAGTGAGTGGGTGCAGAATGCTTTCATATTAGCCTATAAACTCTGAAATAAGTGCTGTTTATAAGTTATTACTAAGTTGGTGCAGTTAACCCCTGCGTTTGCTGAGTGGTCAGACCTCCGACCTATCACGAAAACGGGCCGGGTTCGATTTCTATCATTTCTGGGATTTTTCTTTGTAGAGGACAAGGTCGCAGTTTGGATTTTTCTGGGGATTCTTCCGTTTTTCTCCATATTAGGCATCAATATTATTCCGTCACCATTTAATCATTCCATAGCATTCCCCAATCGCCGGCGACTCAATGAAGAGGCTGGCCTACGGACGAGGGGGGGTTGCCTGCTCGAAACCTGGATACGCAGCGAACCTTATTGTAGTCAGCCGGTGTGGGTTCGAGAATGCGCCTAGCTTGAGGGTTAGCGCAATAGATTGTAACAGCTCGTAGTGCCCTCTCCCGTAAATTTCATTCCATTCCAAGTTGACGCACTTAGTAAAACTACTACCGATAGTTACGGCTAATTAATGGGATACTTGGTTCTAATTTATGATTCATTATCTTGACAATTTTATTACAAAAGGGCTAGGCGCTATTTCACGACTTTTCAACGGTACTGACTCTTTTGAAACTACCGTACTCATATCAGAATTCACAGAATGTTTGTGTTTAATCAAAACTTAAATATAATAGGCCTACGTCATTTACTATCAAGACACGATAGTGATCTCGTGAGTGTTTTATGATATATGGAAGTAAATTACTAATACACAGTATTGTTGAAATTCTGCCCCAGTTTCAGGATGGAACTGATGAAAAAGTTCAGTCCGTGGTGGTGGTGGTGGTGGTGGTGGTGGTGGTGGTGGTAGACGTTCACTAATACCAGTACCGATCTTACTAATAAACCGTGTATAGTTTTTATACGAGATTTATGCAGAGCTGGAACAGAAAACGTTACTAATAAACCACGCATAAGCGATGGATGTATAAACAGTCTGTAACTATACAAGGGAATTGCTTTGCAATAGTTATTATATTATAGAGAAAAAAATGGCCGTCCTCCTAACAGCTGTTCATATCAATTATCATTTTATGATGAAGGTTGCCTTGTAACCACAGAAGAACAAACCAAAGAGCATAGAATAATTAGAATAATATTACTGTTACTGCAACTCTTTGATCAAAATATAGCGTGGTAATCGATCAGGCCCAGTTGTACTGTCGATACTTATCGCGGCACACTAGAGCATACATCGGATGCAATATAGAACCTCAGTCATTCTATTACCTTTCGTAATGAAGTAATGACGAAACTGTGACGTAGCTATGTAACAGTTGTACTGTTATACACGACGTATGTAGTGATTATTAGTAAGGAATTTACATACGACTTATAAACGAGCTATTCGTTGTGTAAGTATAAGACAGTTAAACGTCTGTGTAAGAGTTTTTATTATTTTTAAGCCTACATCATGCGTATAGAATAATGATTACCTACTTAAACATTTACGAAGAAATTTTATGTTAGTTTATGTTTAAAATGCTTAGCCCAGCATCTTTTTTTTTTTTTTTTTTAGCCTTTTTCGTGACTGTATATACTAGACTGTGGTTCTAAGCTACTGTACATTCTCATTTCTCAATGTCTATGTTTCTTCTACCTAAAATCTGTAGATAATAAATAAGAGTGTACGATTATGGCCAAGCGATACTGTTCCTGATTTCCGCGACTACTGGTACCTCAGTCTAGTCTATCACATTCTCCTGTGTTACAATTATTCGAAGCTGTACTTATCCCATCACCGTTATAACTGGTTCTGTCATGCTGACGTCATTACTCTAAAGCAAAAAGTGAGAACTATAACAGTACGGTACGCTACACCTACCAACCAAGAATATTGTTTCAGCATCTCTCATGACTAAGGAAAAGTTAGCTACTCGAGATGGTTAATACGAAAGATTGTGAAATTGTGTGCAAGGAAAGAGCGCAAGCACTCAAACGTATGCACACACACAGATACATGTTCATGTTTCACAGTAACTAAAATTCGAGATTTTTCACTTTTATTTTTCAGAGATTCCACTCTATAATCAGCTAACTGAAACAATATCTGAAGAAAAATTTATGATTTACTTTTCAGAAAGATTTTTTTCTAAGGATGCTTAAAACATTTTCTCCCCCTCTTAGTTTATCACGTCGCTACACACGCGCTTAAACTCTGGGAAAAGTCTACATAAACGTCTTACATTTATATACTATTTACTGGTCCAATACTGTCTTCAGACGTAATATGGACTTCTATAAAGAAATATCACGAGGGGCCAGTGACGTAAGCAGAATTTCGTCACGGGAGGTTCATTATTAAAAATTGTTTATAATTTACATTATCGATATTTTAAATATTATTATTATTATTATTATTATTATTATTATTATTACTATTATATTATTATTAAAAATATGAAGTCAAATGCACAAAACTTTCAACAAATGTTTCACAATAAAGTCAGAACTCTAACGAACGGGTGAATACCGCTCTTAAAATGAGTTTAAAAATCGACAATGCACAATATTTAACATCTGCGCTGCAGAACAGTCGAAATAGCTTTTCAAAATATGTTTCACAAGTTAAATTTCATGTTGTGTTGGCTTCATTATATTACAAGACCATTACTAGGCGGTAGGTCTCTCTATAATAAAAATAGCACTGTTATAATTCGAACGTTCCGCAGCACCAAGCACATGGATTATATTGGAGGGGTAGGAGGACTATACCTTATGTCGATGTAGATTTTGTTAATCTAACAGTGAAAAATTAGATAAGGTAAAACGATTATGGATAAAAAATATTCAAATCTAAATATGTATTCTTTTTAGTTTAAGGGAGAGGGGTTCAAACCCAGTAATTCCCCCCCCCCCCCACCCATGCTTACTTACATCCCTGCGAGGGGCGTTTAGTGAGATCTCGAAATTTAAGAACCGCCCATCACCTTCATCTGTCACCAACAATTCTGCTCGCAGTTTTAGATTGTAGGTTAATTATTAATTTGCCACTCTTATATTCTTCAAAACTAACAAGAATTGGGCCCTCAAAGCCGTTCCGATATTCAAGAAGATTGATCGAGTCATCATAGATTTGTGGTCTCCCTATCCGTTAGTCCAACTGACCGTTGCTCTTTCATCCAGGCGGCCTGGTTTCGATTCCCGGCCAGGCCGTGATGGAACTTATGGTGGACAAAGCAGACGTTTCAGAAGGTTTTCCTCGTGGTACTCCAGTTTCCTCTCTATCACTCCACCAACACACACTACCTCCTCATTTAATCTATCATCTGCAATAGTAAAAATAGTCTGGAGTGAAAGTTAATGGATAGCACGAGTGTCCGATGCTAATATAGGAATGGCTTGGGACTTCGGGACCCTTGTGCTCATCAGGTATTCGTCCGCGAAATAGGACCTAGGCCTATCAGGGCCTGAGGCAGGATGACCTACCTATCAATGTCGGATTCACGAATGCTACTCAGGTCACCTGTCGGACTTGGACAAACATCGCATATACAGGGTGTTAAAAATATCCAATATTTTAGGAGGTGATAGTATGCATCAAAACAAGAAAAAAAATTCTAATAAACATGGGTCCTACAACACATACTTTGAGATCTGAACACTTGTTCATAGGAGGTGTTCACTGTGCCGTCCATTTATGGCAATGCATTTTTCTGCCCTACAATACAGCAGACTGCCAGATAATCACACCGTAGTTGATACCTCTGGCATGGAATACTGATACGTCGCAAGGATTACTGAAAACAAAAGTCTGGTTCCGGATATGAGCGGGGTTCAGCAGAGATGGTATTGTGAATTTTGGTAATCAGCATGTGTGGGCTGAAGAAAATTCCCATGCAGTTGAAGAAACAAGGCATCAGCACCGATTCTCAATTAACGTATGGCCAGGCGTTCTTGGTGATAGATTAATAGGGCCATATGAGCTACCACAGAGATTAACTGGGGATTGTTATCAGGACTTTGTTATTAACGTAGTATTAAAACAAATTTAAAAGAGTGTGCGATTCCTTGCGCCGAAGAGCAGAGGAATGCATTGCCATGAATGGACGTCACATTGAGCACCTCCTATGAACAAGTGTTCAGATCTCAGAAAGTATGTGTTTTAGGACTCATGTTTATTAGACATTATTTTCTTGTTTTGATGCATACTAGCACCTCCTAAAATATTGGATACTTTTTTTTAACACTCTGTATAGGCGCACAATGGCCCAAAACATGCCTAAGTGTAAGGAACCGGAAGCCTCCGCTATTTGTAGTATATGAAATTTGTTACTTATTCGGGCATTTACTCGTAATTTTATGAGCACGAACGAATTTTGTATAGTTTACCTACGAGTTCTCCTTTGAGATACAGCTATAGTAATTAAATATAACATTTGGGTTGCATTAAAAAAGTATTGGTTATTCAATCTATCTTAAATAATAAGCAAATAATTGCATAGTTTCGACCTGATATTTACATAAAATATTATCCTTATTTTTAACTGAAACAAAAAAGAGTTATATTACTGCCGGCTAGCCTTATTTGGTCTCAAGGTGAGATCGGGAGGGGTTAATGAATTCTACTTTAGACAAACGCTTACCTCAGAAATTGAATTAAACTCTGTCAGATTATCTGAATTTCAGCAAGGTTTTCGTTAACCACAGATTATAAATTATAAAATGTAAGCACTTCTAACACAACTAACTAACCCTTCTTTATTACTGTGTATAGGTCTAATTCTAAGGCCAATAGTATTAGAAATATTGTATTCACTACCGGAAAAGTATGGCTCGCATCGCATTTTAAAATCTAAGATACAACATGTAATATATTTGTTTAATCTGAAGATATTCAAGTGTCGTAACCTTCACCTTTTTATCATACTGTATACATATCTCGCAAAGTCGTTCCTGTTTTCGTTGATATCGCCATTTGTTACGTCAAAGAAAATGATTTGCATACGTATCCATTTATGATAAAATTACTATTCTTGTTTTCATAGATTTAGAATGACGCTCCAGCAGAGAGAGCAACGCTTAGAAAAATGTCAAACCTTGCCTTGCCGCATCATATAGCGTGAGATTCCCTTCTAACACACAAATAAACACACACCACCGCACTCATTGCTGTAGCTCGGAAAATCTTTATGCTTATTAAAATCGGAATGAGTTGTAAACACACGGCTGTCACTTATCGCACTGAAAGGTAGCGCTGACACTCGCAAGCGTATTATCGCCGGTCGTATCTGCCTCGCTACTACAAGGTGAAGGTGAGCTGAAGTCTAGCTTGCTGTGAAGGGGGATTCCGTTACCTGGGCGATGTTACACGATGCGCGTCACTTTCACGTCACATGACCAACTGTATGGATCAGGACGTTGTATTTCTTTCCTATTAAATTATTTTGACAGAAAATACCACATGTCCGTCAAGTCATGGTGGGATTTTAAATGATTATATAATTGTAATAAAACACGACAAAGATGCAACTAAATGGAAGAATAACTCTCTTAAGTTTTTTTTAACAGTGTACTGTACACTCTTTGCTTTACATAATCCCATTAAGTAAAAGTCCAGAGTCCACACCTGTGGAGTAACGGTCAGAGCGTCCGGCCGCGAAACCAGGTGGCCCGGGTTCGAACCGCGGTCGGGACAAGTTACCTGGTTGAGGTTTTTCCGGGGTTGTCCCTCAACCCAATACGAGCAAATGCTGGGTAACTTTCGGTGTTGGACCCCGGAACTCATTTCACCGGCATTACCACCTCCATTTCATTCAGACGCTAAATAACCTAGATGTTGATACAGCGTAGTAAGATAACCCAATAAAATAAAAAAATAAAAGTCCAAAGGAGTAAAGTCCGGAGAGAATGGTGGCTATGATTTCTATTAGACCCTTCCGATCCATCTCTATGGAAATGTTAATTAAAGATTCCCGAACTACGTCAAAAAAGTACGGAGGAACACAATATTATCGAAAGATTACATTGGATTTGAATTTGAGGTAATTCTGTCAGGCTACAGTCAATTCACCAAGGGACCAATTGAAGACATTATTACAAAAACAGCCCTAGTCATTTTTAATGAAATTGAGTTAAGGACACAATTACTACTATTTCAAATGTTTATAGACTCCAAAAATGACACATGTCAGGTACAATAACCACAAGGATAAACACCACTTGTACCGAAACAGCTGACATGTATTTATTTTTATTGTTATCCTGAAAAATAGCAATTTTGACAAGGGTTGCTTTTGTAATAATATCTTCAATTATTTTATCTCTTGCAAGAGCACACCACACATTAACTTTCGGGCTATTGTGCTCATGTGACCTGTGGATTTTTAAGAGTCCAATTTCTTACATTGTGTCGAATTTGCCCGGAAACCTACGTCGGCTCATTATTGAATATTATGTGCGGTCTAAGGACTGATAGTCATCGTCATTTTCATGAAGGATGACCGCAGCAAATCATATCTTTTGTGATAATTATCTGGGTAGAATGCATGTAACAACTGAATTTCATAGGCATTTGATCACTAGAATTCAACAATTTTAAACACCGTATGGACTGTCATTTTTTAAATGTCCACTTGTTGAGTACATTTTTCTACCGATTTCTTGAGAATACGCACATAACATATCGGATGGCTTCAACAGACTCTTCACTTACAGACGGTCTATCTGAATGCATTTTGTCCAGTTGCCTTCCCATTCCTTTCAACTATTTAACCAAACGGCGGTGGTTGTTTTTGAGTGGGAAAACCTCGTTGAATACACAGCGGTATTCACGTCAGATAAGAGTAACTGATTCAAAATTTTCAAACCAAAAAACGCTGCACTTTTCTCCTTACGTCCTTCTTGTTTACTGTAATAATAAATCGATCGGTAATTAATCATGATATTCATGGTAGACAAAGTTGGAGAATTGTTCTTTCATCTAGTGGCTATTACACTTGTCTATCATATTTCATTGCAATTATATGGCCATTTAAACCCAGAAGCGTGTGCAAATTTTTCGTCTCATTAGGTACAAAACATTTCCTTGAGACCCATGGTATTAATTTTTAAGAGTAACTGAGAGCTGAGTAGCTCTCCCCCGATATACTGTAACGAAACCAGTACAAATGGAATACATAGGCCTATATAGTGTTGTGAACACAATACAATTATGTTACAAAAATCTATATAACACAAGATGAAAAGTAAAAAAAAAAAAAAAAAGGTGTGGTTGCCCCTATTGCTCCCCTTTCTGTGGGAACTTGTTATAAAACCACCATGATTTTTACATCATCATTATCATTATCATTATCATTATCATTATTACTTATGGCTTTTAAAGAACCCGGAGGTTCATTGCCGCTCTCACATAAGCCCGCCATCGGTCCCTATCCTGAGCAAGATTAATCCAGTCTCTACAATCATATCCCATCTCCCTCAAATCCATTTTAATATTATTCTCCCATCTACGTTTCGGCCTCCCCAAAGGTCTTTTTTCCTCCGTTCTCCCAACTAACACACACTATGCATTTCTGGATTCGCCCCTACATGCTACATGCTCTGCCCATCTCAAACATCTGGATTTAATGTTCCTAATTATGTCAGATGAAGAAACCAATGCTTGCAGTTCTGCATTGAGTATTTTATTATTATTATTATTATTATTATTATTATTATTATTATTATTATTATTATTATTATTTAATTTTTAGTTTTATAAGCCGAGAAAGTTTTCATTGCAGATCAAACAATATTGTGCCAGATTATTCTTTATTCTTATCAAATATTTTCTCAGTATTACCAAACATTTTTTCAGTAATTTATGCTTATTATTTGCAAAATTTTCCATATATAGTTTAAATATTTCGTACGTGGCCTTCACAGTGGTCTTCTTCCTGGGGTTTTTCTTCTGACTTTCCTAATTTTCCTATCTGGTGGAGTTCTCAACACCATGATCTATCCATTTAAATTGTCTTGCTTTTATTTTTGCAGTTATTGCTGAATGCTTATATAAATTTTAAGTGCATTACAGATATTTTATAAAGTAGTATGTACATTACGTATTCTTTTTACTAGATATGTACTATTTTATTTTACATTATTTTAAATGTTGCAATATGACAATTTATTCTATGAAGCATTTTTTTTTTTGCAAAAAGGCCCCACAAACATTAGAACTGTTGTTTAGTCAACTGTCCGAAGACAGAGATCTGAACCTCACAAGTGATACCAAAAAGCACCACTTATGAGGCAACTAGGCCAGTTCCTTTCCCCCTCCATTGCATACATCGCCGATTAACTACGTGTTACACTGGTAGATTGTTGTAGGTAAAATATGTAAAAAGAAAAGGAGAGACATATTTTGAGACAGAACAAATTTCATCAATTATTTGGATTGCTAGCTAATACAATTTTCAAACCTAAGTTGCAAAAATACAGACGAATTATAGGTACAACTCTTCGTCGTTTTGTACAGAGAAATTCAGGCCCTTCGAAAATAACTCGAAGATTAACCGGAGAAGGAGGGAGGGAGGGCTTATACGATAATAGCTTGTTATACTTTTTCACATTAAAAGATTAAAATTATAAAATATTATAGGAAGTAGGAACCACTTCAGCCACGAATTCAATAATTCGAGTGTGGGAGGAATTGTGTTTATCTTTTAGAACCTTCTGACTTGATATCCAATTCACTTTTCGATTTTCTCAAGCGGACTGATTCATATCAGTTCTAGAATACAAGAAAAGTGAGAAATTAAAAGAATTAAATTAATAAATTAAAAGAAAGAGTCCTTTCTAATAAGTCCTCTTTGTGAAGCTTGAGGGATTATCGCAGTGCAACTAAATCACATCTATTCTCAACATTATTATTATTAACTGCGAGGATAATCGGACACAATGTGTACAGGGTTGTTTCCGATCTCTGATAACGAATTTGAATGACATGTGCGTCAGGAATCACACCGGCAGCTGAATTTCGGCGAGAGGTGACAGACTAATAGTGAGTGATTTCATAAAATCAGAGTACACGGTGTATCACAGTAACAATGCCCAAGAAAATCGAGCCTTTTTGGGAGGGGTACAAACAAACCTTTCCGATGCCAAGTACAGTTACATGAAAATCATAGGAACCTGCAAAAAACGTGGTTTCGTTATTTCCAAGAAAGGCATCTTGTGTGTATCTAATAAGACTGGCAAAGCTCGGATGGGATTAATTTCAGAGTGGAAAAAGCAAGCAAATCCACTCCCCCCCCCCCGTCACAAGACGCCGCACCCCACGAGATGACACAAATTAATTCCATTCGAGCTTTACCAATCTTATTAAGTATACAGAAGATGCTTTTCTTGGAAATAACGAAACCTCGTTTATTGCAGGCGTCTTTTATTTTCACTTACCTGTACTTGGCATCGGAAAGGTTTGTTATGTACCCCTCCCAATAAGGCTCGATTTTCTTGAGAATATCTGCCGTGAGTCGCCGTGCACTCTGACTGTGAGATCACTCACTACTGGTCTGTCACCTCGCGCCACAGTTCAGCTGCCGTGTGACTCCTGACGCATATGATGTCATTCAAATTCGTTATCAGAGATCGGAAACAACCCTGTATTATTGAAAAAGAGAACGATTTACAAACTACTGACCGAGAGAGAAAAGATTAGAGACGTTCACAAGCTTGACATTCAAAATTATATACTGTAGGCCTATTTACTTATCCTGGCAGAGTTAAGGCCATGAGGCCTTCTCTTCTACACTATCAGAATTATAACATTGGTTACAGTTTTTGCTATTGAACAATACTATGTCTCAATCTTACACGGAATTTGTGTATGTTATAGTAATTCATGCCTAATAATAAAGAGAATATTATTTATAAAGCCGAAAAATATCTCACTGTCGTCCATTCTTTGTGGGCCACATAAAAATATTCCATGTACAAATATTTTTGCAGGCCATTGATCCATGCAGTTAATTGAATTAGTACATTTTAATGGAAAGGTACATAACAGGAATAAAACAATAATGACAGATTAGAATTAGTATTTTGGGTAATCCACCGTGTTCTCGAATTTGACATCTCCAACGTTTCGGAACTTATATACAGGTTTCATCATCAGGTTAAGACCAGAGATCGTCTACTCTGTTGGCTCGTTACGCCAGCTCAGTCGTCCGGATTAGGCCCGTTAAACACTTGAAGAGATCTCGCTAGCGAGAAATGTGTTGCAAGAAAAATCAAAGATAGACAACAAGGTTTCAATCGGATGTCCACACACTGGAAGAGATTCTCGTTCGAGGCGATAACCTCGAGCGAGTTTCTCGCTGAAATCAGTAGCTCAGCGAATTTTCTTGACACATTTATCAAAGATGTTTGACATTTATACTCTTTATGACGATTGAATGTAGAAAATGATGAAGAAGTAATATCACAGGTGGCGGTGAATTATATTGTTTTTATTGACAATGAGAAAATATGGCTGATAATTGCAGCCAGAAACTTATCGAACTTATATGATGTCACCCGTAGGCCTATTTATATATATCATACACGGGATGAAAACTATAAAAACACGAAACTTAAAGAAGAAATCTGGAGACAAATATAAGATGATCTGAAAATAAGTAGGACTGTATTTTATTTTGATGATATTTAATAGTAGGCCTATTAATTATAACATTTGAAATAATGTATCTATATGTGTTAACAGTTTACATAATTTTAATCAGAACATAGCAAAGAATCCTCTATCATATCATTAATGGCAAAAAACTGAGGTCTATTCAACCTGGAATAACGCCTAAACGTATCATTATCCAAATCGAAATCGGTGACCGAAACTCGCTCTTATCTTCATAAGATACAATGTGGTTTCCAGATATTTTTGCCTTTAATTTTAAGCCAACTTTTTCTTTTCATTAACAAAATATGTTCATATAATTCCCATTTCCTCAACATCTGAAGATTCAGATTCAACATAGTAGCGTTTGTGCATAATTTGTAAAGTACGACAACATGCTTACAGGTTTGTATATTTAAGTACCACAACATGCGTGAATACATAACCTGTAATAATTTCCCCAACGAGTGATTACTATAATCAGAAAAATTACTTTTTGCATGAAGGCAGTGCATAGATGATCATAACGAGTTGTGATCTGTGATAGCGAGACCTCGCTAAGTGTGTTGGAGGAAGGCTCTTCGCCTCTTTTTCGCAACACATTTCTCGCTAGCGAGATCTCTTCAAGTGTGTAACGGGCCTAAGCCAACAGAGTAGACTATCTCCTTGGCCTTACCCATATGATGGAAACTGCATGTAGTTCAGAAACTTTAGAAATGCCATGTTCTAGGACACTGTGGATTACCCAAAACCAAAAGCCAATGCTCATAACAATCACCGTGAAAGCCTAAAACCTCAAATAATGATAGTTGTTTGCAAACCTAAAGGAAGAAGAACCAATGGACGTCCTAGGAAAAGATGGAGTTACTAATTTTGATAAAAATTATTCCTAATCCGGTAAGATGATCTGGGTGCATCAGTCATATAATATAAAATCGTTAGAAATACTCCCCTCCTATATCCACAATGCCTAAAACAGGAAGGTTATTGCCCTACCGAGCTATGGCCAGCCTCTGGTAACATTAGTGAAGATGGGGTCGCCGACATTCCTAGTGGCCGCACCTCCTGCCTCTCTTCCACAAAGCATGCATTACCATCACAAATGATTACTCATAAAACACAATGTTGCCAATTACTTGTTTCTTATTGCTAGTATTTGGCGTGACGTCATGCATTGACGCTCACCTAGGTCAACGTCATTACCAACTTCACACGATTATGTTTCACTATTCAGTGAACTGGTTTACTATCTCCACTTTCATATAGCGTTAGTGTTTGTTATAAAACTTATAGTATCGGTATACTACCCTAGAATTACACATGCGGAAGTATATACAAATACGTATAATACACAGCTTCTTTCGAAAGAAAGAAAGAAAGAAAGAAAGAAAGAAAGAAAGAAAGAAAGAAAGAAAGAGAGAAAGAAAGAAAGAAAGAAAGAAAGCATCCACTATTCATTTACGGTTTTTAGAATAGTCACCTGTGGGTGCAGTACTTCGGTACTATTTATTCAGTATATTACAGAATATATGCAGTTCTACATTAGGGAATTAAGCTGTTTCATAGGATCATTAAATTGAATCCGAGGTCAAGAAAGAGAACGAAGAAGAATAAGAAGAAATAGAAGAAGAAGAAGAAGATAAAGAGCTTTCTTGGATATAAGCACATTTGAAATAGGTTGGCTCCTTTTTGTTTTCTCTTCACATGCATTTAGCTGATAAACTGTGAGAACAAGTCAAGAATCTGAAAACAAAAGTGGGCCTTCATGGAGTCGAGATACATTAAATTTTCTCAGCATTACATATTATGTATAGTAGTGGCAAAAAAAAAAAAAAAAAAAAAAACCGGACCGACCCTTGTAGCTGATTTCAGAGCCTTGTTCACTCCAGAGCACGATAGACTGGTAACTAAGACTTCGAATCCTGCCTGGAAGAAAACTTTTTTTTTGTTCCTTATTCAAATTTATTCCCAATACTTTTCGATTGCAGCGATATTTTACTACTTAATTAACTTATTATTCCCAGAACAAGAATTTTACCAGCAATCGAAAAGTATTGGGAATAAATTTGAATAAGGAACAAAAAAAAAAGTTTCCTTCTCAGGCAGGATTCGAACCACGAAAATCTTAGTTACCAGTCTATTGTGCTTTGGAGTGAATAAGGCTCTGAAATCAACTACAAGGGTCGGTCCGGTTTTTTTTTTGTCACTGCTGTACATTTTCAGAAATAGCTCCTCTTCGCTATAAACCACGATTTGTAGACAGTCTTCCTTTTTGATTACTGTATAGGCTATGCTTACAGCCCGTGTTTTAAAATTAAGAGTCGCTCAATATTTTCTTTGGCCTTCCTGGTAATCTTCCTTCATCTCTTCAGTCTCATACAGCACACACTATCCGACCAGATGACATCCTGCTAACATGTTCATCTCATTCTTCACTTCCCCCTGAATACCCATTCTATTATCCCTTGAATTGCATAGAGTGACTCTGAAATATTAATATTAATTTCTAGATAATGTACATTAAACTCGCGCAAACTAAATGCAACAATTAAAGAACGGCTGTTTGAATTACATTGTTACTCGAGGCATAGGTCACTATACATTTTGTTTGGAAATACGAATGTGTTACGTATTATTGGTAGAATTGAGATGAATTATTCAAAAAAGAAAATACTACGCAATGAATTTATAAGTAACTCAATACATGAATCAGTAAATATAGTTTTCAAGTTTATCGGTAGTAATGGACGGTTAACTATGTGAAAAAATTGTAAACACTCCAGGAAGCGACATGAGGTCCTAAGCTGTTTTCTAGGCTCGACTGATTACTTCATTGAGATGTTTCAAGAGTTTTCCCAACTGTACACCGAATATCTATACAGTCGACCTTCAAATATACATAAAATTCCACACTGACGAAATAAATGATGCAATAACTAAAATTAATGACGATCTCGACTGAATTTGGACATGGACACGGAAATTCCGACTTAAACTAAATCCAGAAAAATCACAGTCAATCATTGTGGGCCATTCACCTTTGTTAAGCACTACTACTATGCCAAATTTGTCCCCGATTAAAATATACGGTACCGAAATTCCGTTCAGTGAATCAGTAAAGAACCTAGGTATTTATATGGATAAAAGTTTAAATTGGAACATTCAAGTTGCAGAAACCTGCAAAAAAGTATTCTAATTAATTCACTCGTTTAGGCTATTGAAGAATTTTCTACCCTTTTTCATGAAAAAGATGTTAGTGCAAACATTCGTGATGTCACATTTCGATTACTGTGATATTCTGTTTACTGACCTAAGTGTTATTTCGGCGCAGAGACTACAACGTGTTCATAATATGTGCGTTCGTTTCGTCTGCAATATTCGCCGGGCTGATCACGTAACACCATCCCTTGGAATGTTGTCCTGGCTCCGTCTAGAAGATCGTAGGGAAATCCACTGTCTTTCCCTCCTCTTTCACATATTGAATTTCTCCACTCCTGTCTATCTTGCGTCTTGTTTTCAAAATTTATCCACCCACCATAATCTATATACACGATCACAACACTCCTCAATATTATCCATTCCCTTCCACCGAACACCTTCATATTCATTTTCTTTCACTGTGACTAATTCTCGACTTTGGAATTCCCTACCGAGTAATGTCAGGGACTGTCAAACATCAAATCAATTTAAGAATAGGCTAAGGAAATATTTTTTAACAATTCTTGTTAACAATAATAGCTGTTTCAGGTTTCTCAATGTTTAATGGTTATATAGATCACAGAATAAATATTTAAATTATCTCATTATTATTATTATTATTATTATTATTATTATTATTATTATTATTTCTTACCAATGTTTATTATTGTCTCACTAACATTACTTATCCAACTTTCATTATTTACTTTCATGTTGTTTTATGGTCTAGTTATTAATGTAATAACTACCGGTATGTAACCAATTGTATTCAATAAGAATTAGAGTCTGGCTGGGCGGAAGAGAAGGCCTACTGGCCTTAGCTCTGTCAGATTAAATAAATAAATAAATAAATAAATAAATAAATAAATAAATAAATAAATAAATAAATAAATAAATAAATAAATATCAAAAGTACAACATTTCCCCATAAATACAGGCAGATAGACAGACAGACAGAAGGACAAAGACAGGCAGGCAGGCAGACAAGGCATACAGAATAACAAGGCAAGTAAGCAGAAGACAAAGACAGACAGGCAGACAGAAAAAAGCAGACAGACAGTCAAACAATGACAAAGATAGACAAACAGATAGGCAAATAATGACAAAGACAAGGACAAAAACAAAAGGACAAACAGAGAAATAAAGAAAACAAACGTTACACTGTCTGGAATTCTCAATCGAATTGCCATAAGTGACAACTTTTACAAATAAGAATTGGAAGTTTTTCCTAAGAATTTAAAAGACACAATATATAGAGATCCATTACCGCTGACGATACGAAGCGAAACTCCCGGAAGCTCATTAAGAAGCAAATTGCATTGTCTTGTCACAACGAAGAGTCGAAGTTAAGCATGAATGCATTGCCAAAGATGGTGGCTTACCGTCTGGGGATGCGTGTGAGTACGTTCACATTTCTCCTTCCATTCAGAAGTTTGCTTAGTATTCATTAGCATCCCTTTTTAGTTGCGTGTTCGCATGTGCAAAATCTTCTTATGATAGTCGTTAACTTGTCTTTTTGTTCTCACGCAAAATAAATAGTGTAATCTTAAACAAGTAATTTTAACATTTTTTTTGCAATAACTGTTAATAAATCATTTCATTGAAATCTTCAACTTTTGTATACTAACAATTTTTTAATTAACCATATCTAGCGTAGCCGTGGGGTGTGTATTATATATGAGGCCGTAAATATGATCCACCTATAAAGCCCGGTTCAGACGGTGCTTGTTTCCGTGATGGATTCCAAGGTGACTGCGCTGATGACTACCCTACGTGTTCACTTGCTGGAAGTAAAGCAAAGTGGCTGCTTTGTTGGCTAGCTTGCTAGATTTGGAGGGTAGGTTCCTTGCTATTTTTCGTGTTGGTTTGCAGGCTGGAACCAAAGATGATGATATAGTATCACCACTGAAACCATGTCGCCATGTTCGTTGTTTTCCAATTAAACCTGTTTTTTCCATATTCTTTAGTTTCCAAGAAACAGCAATTAAATATCGGACTTTAGCTGTTCTGCACTTATGGCTTAATTACCTTATTACGACATTTACTATTGTTAATGTAGGACTTTAGTCGTTTTCCACTCACGGTTTAGTTTCTTTTTGATCATGAGTGTTGGCAACAGATAAAACAGCAGATGATTTTCCAATTTGAATTGTGGAAAGAGCGAGTTCCGTGAGAACAACAACCATCACCGTACCCACCACGGCACCCAGCTTGCTAGCCAGCAAGGAAACACGCAAGAAAACAAGCACCGTCTGAACCAGGCTTAATTTTTAAACATATTATGGCAGTAAGAAACTTCAGCATTTGCGCTGGTGACATAAGAATACATAGCATTTATTTATAGTATTTTTATTAATGTAATAAACTAGAAGTCTTTTACATGTACGATACATATTGTGTGATCCTAGAAAATTTCTTGTATAACAAAAAGGAATAAAATTAACAGGTATGTCGATCATTTTTTCCTTGTTCCATAATACTGTAACTTCCATCTATTTAATAATTTAGGAGGAAAGACAATAGTCAGTGGAACGGACAGACATTACCACGCCAAGTCTGGTGTGGATATAAAAAATTAAACTTGAACTATGGCTGTTAAAAGATCTTGACTAATCTTTTCCCAACTGCATAAAAATCAAATAGGCTTATCAATTAAATTTAACAACTGCAATGTCTTTCATATTTTGATATAATAATGATTTTATGCGTGTTTTTCTACTTCAACAAGGAATGTACATTATTTTTTTTTACCGTATTCTTTCAAAGCTCATGTTGGTGCATGTTGTTTTGAGGTTATTATTAGGGCTTACTATTTAAATAAAATACAATATTTTAGTACCCTTGGTCAAGTAGGCTCTGATCGGGTCCAAAACTCTGATAGAACTGATATTTAACTCTTGTGGTGAATTTCGGTGAAGTCCGAAAGCCTAACTAGTCAAATTCACTCTCCTCATCTCCACGCTGGGCTCTCCTGAGATCTTAAGATGCGAAAGAGAGTGGTGTGCAGAAGACAACGGGAAGCTACCGCATTTATCTTTCCCAAGAAAAACTGCAAACATGGGATGGGATTGGAGAAATTTAGTTTGCAGTGACTGCCCTTGGACACAGTGGCGTGTGGTGATCAATAATCCTGGTGGTGCACAAATATTTATTATGATTATGATTATCATATTATTATTACACCCTATTATTATTATTATTATTATTATTATTATTATTATTATTATTATTATTGGTACTAACTACAACATAACTATTAATATATGTTATATAGGTATAGATTTACATAATTTTGTTAGTCAAGAAATTGCAGTTAATCAGTTTCCTATGTAGGTACAGTAATAGCAAAGTAAAGTATTCAATTTCTATGCAACACATCGTAAAGAAAATTGTTTTCGCTATATTACGTTTTATAACACAGTTCACACGTTCACAAGCATTCGATACGTCTGTCGTCTCATCAGCCTTAACTGCTAAAAGTCAGCAGCATTCTTTATTTCTTTGAAATCTCATCATGGCATACATCCAAAATGGCTTCAAGGATTTCGTGCTGTATAGTGTTTGATGTGCTTTTAAACACTGTTCCTCTTTCCAAACGTTCCTTAAGAGTGCGTCTAATTCAGAACTAAAATTGACGAGGCCAAGAAAAATACTAGCGTTTAAAGATGAGTTTCCGAGTTCTTGACCTCTTAAAGCCAACTCAGAAGCTTCACAAAACCGCACGCACTTACCTGTTCTTGGTAACTTTATCATTGTGAAGTTCGACAGTCTCATTGAATCCAATTGTGTCTGTATGTTTGTTTGACCCAAAATTGCTAATTTAACATTATTGTTGAGTGTTCAGCTGAAGAATCGTGTTTTTATTTCTTTCATTCATGTGCTTCAAATCAATCATACCTATAGAACGATAATCAAAATTATTTAGTTACTACGCACAGTCCTAAATTCAAACAGAAAAATAAATAAAATTCACAAATACATTTGACAAAGCTTCCTATTACATTTCTGTAATAAGCGGTTACAACTAATATGATGTAAAATTCCATCGAGGAAAACCACAGAATGAATTACATTACATGCCTACCTACTGTAACAGCAGGGGCGAACCAAACTTCTATTCTTTTACAATAAATCTTTAATACTTTATGTCTTTTACTACCAGTTATATATGTACGCCCAAATTATTAGCAACATAATTTTATATTTAATCACGCTATAATACAAACAACTTAACCAAAATATTTCTCGCGTAAACTTATTTCTGGAGTAAAAAAAAAAAAAAAAAAAAAAAAAAAAAAAAAAAAAAAAAAAAAAAAAACTTAGTGAAGGTATTTCATTCATCCTACAAGCTGAAGCTGCAGTTTCCTTAGATGTTTCCATGGAAATATACCAATCACTTTCTCTTGTGTTGATAGCGTAATTCGACGGGCCAGTTCAAAAGGAAAACAACTCTGAATTTAAAGTTTTGCGATAGCTGCATTTTAAAGCTTCATGTTGCTGCGAAAAGTCAAATTAGCATCAGTCTAATTGGAACTTGAAGTATATTATGAAACATCATTAATAGAATTTGTAGTAATTTAAATGATTCTTCGATTTTTCACTGCAATATGGAATTTTAAAATGCAGTTTTCTCAAAATTTTAAATTTTGAGTTGTTTTCCTTTTGAACTGGCCTGTCGTTATGTGCAATTCTGGGAATTTTTACATCAACATATAGTTCTCCAGCAAGTACTTTCGTTTCATAAATGACTATCAAATTTTCCATCTCAGTCTTTCCTTATCTAATAGGCCTACTGATAAAAAAAGAATCGATTCCGTTAATTTGATAGGCCTGGCCTATTATTATTGTTAAAGTTGAATGTTTGTTTGGCATTATTCTTTGAAACTTTCATTTTAATGCCCTATTCTATTCAGAAAAAAATTAACAATAATAATAATAATATTTTATTATACCATTGTATCATTATCTCGGGTTAATTAGCGTCTGAATGAAATGAAGGTGATAATGCCGGTGAAATGAGTTCGGGGTCCAGTAGTTACCCAGCATTTGCTCATATTGGGTCTTTTTTTGTATTTGTCAGACAGTTGCTTTTTATTTTTTCCTCCGTTCTTCTTCTTTTTTTTTCTGTTTTTCTGTTTTCCGTTTTCTTAAACTAGTACGTACACAACACCCATGCCCGAGGCGGGACTCGAACCCACAACTCTTCGGACCAAGCGATAGAGACATAGGGTTGAGGGAAAACCCCGGATAAACCTCAACCAGGTAACTTGCCCCGACCGAAATTCGAACCCGGACCACCTGGTTTCACGGCAAGACGCGCTAACCGTTACTTCACAGGTGTGGACAACAACAAAAACAGTAGTAATAATAATAATAATAATAATAATAATAATAATAATAATAATAATAATAATAATAATATTTTTCAGCTTTTGTGGGAGTCACGTGCCCCTGTGCCCCGTCTGAATTCGCACTTGTGTGACAGTAGATAAAAAGATAAATTCATTTGTATGATTTTTGTCCTAATCCCTTATATTAATAACTAATTGCATATGGGGCATATGCAATAGATATTTTATTAAATTCGAGTGCATTTGTACAGATATTTTGTTTTTGTATACATTTCCGGGCACTGCTTCTTATCTCAGAAGCAGTAGCGGCCGGTGATCGAAATCCTCTGTGAGGCCAAATGCAACTAGGAAATGTTTGTTTATGATATTAATTATTATTGTTATTATGTTATTAATATCATTATTACTGTATTATTATTATTATTATTATTATTATTATTCTTTTGTTGACGTCGTACAAAATTTTGTCGAATATCCTTTTGAGAAGATTAACTCCATATGTAGATGAAATTATTGGGGATCATCAGTGTGGTTTTAGGCGTAATAGATCGACTATTGATCAGATTTTTTGTATTCGACAGATATTGGAGAAAAAATGGGAGTATAAGGGTACATTACATCAGTTATTCATAGATTTAAAAAAGGCGTATGACTCGGTTAAGAGAGAAGTTTTATAAAATATTCTTATTGAATTTGGTATTCCCAAGAAACTAGTTCGATTAATTAAAATGTGTCTTAGTGAAACTTACAGCAGAGTCCGTATAGGCCAGTTTCTATCTGATGATTTTCCAATTCACTGCGGGGTAAAGCAGGGAGATGCACTATCACCTTTACTTTTTAACTTCGCTTTAGAATATGCCATTAGGAAAGTTCAGGATAATAGACAGGGTTTGGAGTTGAATGGGTTACATCAGCTTCTTGTCTATGCGGATGACGTGAATATGCTAGGAGAAAATCCACAAACGATTAGGGAAAACGCGGAAATTGTAGTTGAAGCAAGTAAAGCGATAGGGTTGGAAGTAAATTCCGAAAAGACAAAGTATATGATTATGTCTCGTGACCAAAATATTATACGAAATGGAAATATAAAAATTGGAGATTTATCTTTCGAAGAGGTGGAAAAATTCAAGTATCTTGGAGCAACAGTAACAAATATGAATGACACTCGGGAGGAAATTAAACGCAGAATAAATATGGGAAATGTCTGTTATTATTCGGTTGAGAAGCTTTTGTCATCTAGTCTTCTGTCAAAAAATCTGAAAGTTAGAATTTATAAAACAGTTATATTACCGGCTGTTCTGTATGGTTATGAAACTTGGACTCTCACTTTGAGAGAGGAACAAAGATTAAGGGTGTTTGAGAGTAAGGTTCTTAGGAAAATATTTGGGGCTAAGAGGAATGAAGTTACAGGAGAATGGAGAAAGTTACACAACGCAGAGTTGCACGCATTGTATTCTTCACCTGACATAATTAGGAACATAAAATCCAGACGTTTGAGATGGGCAGGACATGTAGCACGTATGGGCGAATCCAGAAATGCATATATAGGGTGTTAGTTGGGAGGCCGGAGGGAAAAAGACCTTTGGGGAGGCCGAGACGTAGGTGGGAAGATAATATTAAAATGGATTTCAGGGAGGTGGGATATGATGGTAGAGACTGGATTAATCTTGCTCAGGATAGGGACCAATGGCGGGCTTATGTGAGGGCGACAATGAACCTCCGGGTTCCTTAAAAGCCAGTAAGTAAGTAAATAAGTAAGTAAGTAAGTAAGTATTATTACTATTATTAGTCTATTCTTATTACTATCAATGAAAAATAATAATTTCACTCACCAAATAAGCTGTTATACTCTGAGTTTCAGTGATTTTTTCAGTGTGATGAAGCAACCCGTATTATGTGTTGAAATTCCCCTTTCTTTCTTTTCTTTTTATTTTTTTCCTTTGACAGCAACAAACAAGGCCAAGAGAAGTTTATTTTGCATCACATTACCACATAACTATTTATGTTGCCCATAGCAAGATGCAATAGAAACTCGCGTTTTAAGATTATGTTTCAGAAATATAATCAGCGTTGTCGTAGGTATCTCGGTAGTCTCTCTCTTTATTTAAAACTTCCTTTCTTTCAGTATTATTTCTTCTCGAAAAAGGACACTAACAATGAATTAACTGCAACAGCATTATTTCTCTCATTTGTTTCTGTTTATATTTTCCCAAAATACATAACAACATTGGCCCAGATTCACTACTGTATTACGAAGTACAAAAGTACAACACCCTCGCTTATGTCATAAACTGAGACATAAGGGGAGAGAATCGAGCGGGTCTCTGCCTGCCAAAGAGCTAGAATTTTGGAAGACAAGTCACCACTGCTATTCCCACCCCACTCTACCCTTGAGGCCGGCCCATGGATGGGACGAGTGAAACCTGACCAGGCCAGACGAATTGTGCCTCAGCTACAACGTTTTAAGCGTAAACTCAAAGCCCGCGAAAGGACATGAAATGCATTAACCCAGACACGTCACGAACGATTCTGGCCTCAGGAACAAATTTTACTGCAAAATAGGTCTATATACATCACAAGCCAGACCCGGCACGAGCAATCCTGGCCTCAGGAACAAATTTTACTGCAAAACAGGTCTATATACATCAAAGTTTTCAAATGCTTCTACAGCGATGTATGCTTCATTCAAATAACTAATACATTATATAAAAACACAAAATTTGATTTCAGTTAAGCCAAGTGACTGAGGCCCGGCCTCACTTGCCTCAGTCAATCAGCCGCCACTGCTCAGAAGCCATAAGGAAGTAAAGCCGAACTTTTCATTTTGAGATATAATGAGATGAATGTTCCAAATGTTCCACTTGCGTAAGGTTTTATGATTACTTTCTTTAAATTTCGAAATATACAGAGCTTCTATTAAATGTACTCATCGCTAACGCGTTGTTTTGCTTCTCGGGGGCTGAGTATGTCGTTAATCCCGCGTTGTTTTGCTTCTCGGGGGCTGAGTATGTCGTTAATTCCGCGTTGTTTTGCTTCTCGGGGGCTGAGTATGTCGTTAATCCCGCGTTGTTTTGCTTCTCGGGGGCTGAGTATGTCGTTAATTCCGCGTTGTTTTGCTTCTCGGGGGCTGAGTATGTCGTTAATTCCGCGTTGTTTTGCTTCTCGGGGGCTGAGTATGTCGTTAATTCCGCGTTGTTTTGCTTCTCGGGGGCTGAGTATGTCGTAGCTGGCCGCACTCGTACGTTAATTCCGCTAGACGTGCAGTATAGAAGATGCTGGAAATGTCGTCCTCCCTCGACTAAACAGGTGTTGAATCGGGAAAACGCATTCTGATTGACACGATTAAATTCGGCCTCTGTAATGTTATTGATTTCATTTGTTCTACCGATATATATGCTAGAAACCTCACAATAATAAAATGTTCAATTTAAAAACAATGAAGAGTAGACAAAGTGTGTTCTACTCGTAAAAAATCGAACCGATTATTCGTAATGCGCTAACAGCACACCAAACTCCAACTTTTATATCATGATGAGGGATTTCTTGTACACGATGTGGATTTTCAGAACACATAGTGAGTGTTTTGATTGTTTACACGACCAGTCAGGTGGAACCACGCCTCGTCTGAAAAGAATACGAGCTGTGAGTCAATTTAACCTTCAGTTACTGATGAAAAGCCATACAATTTATTGTTGTCCCACGCTCTGCACTATAGATATCATGCATGGATAAATATTGTCATGACTATGCTACAAGTATATAATATATGCATACATGTGTAAGTATATACATATATAATATACATACGTGTCAAGGTTACTTAGAAAGATTTTAGATATCCCGCCGGAAGAGGAGTGTAATAAAACAGACAATTTTGATCATGTTAATTTACTAACGACATCCTAACCAGTTTAATGCCAAAAAGTAACTTTCGGCATACCGTTTATCCATTTTCTCTTGAATTATTGAGTAATTTTGTTGATAATTATTTGTGACTATTATTCGGAATGTATACAGCTAAAATAAAATAAACATATTTGTTCATTATACACTTTGCGAATTTCGAAATAATTGTTTTTCGTATTATCAGTTACATTACACCTTTATTTACCTCCGACAACGTTTTAGCTAGTGTTGCTACACACAATACGAAAAATATAAATGAAACCATATCGAAGGTAATGCCTGATGCACATAATTAAGTACTTGTGTTTATACTTAATTTTCAAGATATGAACGTCAACATAATGTTTCAATGATAATACAGTAATACTATATTTTGCTGGGGAAAAGTTGCACATGTTGTTGAGCTGTCATTAAAATAATGCGTATAAAATTAAGGGGAAGAAACTGATCACCCTACCCCATTATCTCCTGGCTTAGTTGCCATATGAGTGATGCCTTATTGGTGTCACTTATGAAGTTCAAACCTGTCCACGTATGCGCTTCAAACCTTCGGACAGTTGACTAAAATAATAAATAGATAAAAAATAAACATAATTACTCTGGAAAAACACAGTTCTTTCTCACAGCGGATGCTGTAGAGATTACACTCAAATACAAGACCATTTGAATTGCAACACTCCTGTACACGCTCCATCGTTGATCAACTTACTACTGTCAACGTTTCTGGAGTTATTACAGAACATGCTACAATCGAAGTTAAGTGTATTTAGGCCATGAACCCATGTAACTTGTGTGACCAAGTCAAATGATACCACCTATCCTTGCTACGGAAATGAGGATGCCAAAGTGTCATACAGATTCTCTCAGTAATGTCTCGGCATCGAGAGCAACTACAGATTTCTGCAACCATTCGTTTGATTTGTAATCGCGAGTCCTGCAGTACTGAAGTGATAATAGACAAGTATGATACACTTTGAGTGAACCATAATAAAAAATTTGTTGTGAGTTGGGACTAATTTCGGGATGTCGCTTCATGTAAAGAGAAAATAATATTGCATGCTCTTCATTAAATTATACTACACTTTTCATAGATTCATACTCTCCATTTGTAAACCGAAAAAAAAAAATATTCAAATTAACACAACTGTAGTTTCATTCCCGAAACTGGGAGACGTATTCTACGTGCCGGTATATCCCTGATACAGCGCAGAATTGTTTGGTTTTCAACGTGTACACTGACGTTCAAAGATACTCGTATAATAGCGATGGATAATTTGTTGATGTTAGTATGGCTTCTTTAGTTATTACTTCTGTGAATAGATGGCGAAGATATTAGTTAGTGTTGCCAATTGTACATAAATATACCCGCATTATAGAATTCAATTTTCATACCACTCCACTGATTGTAAAACAATACTGGGTTTAGCTGAAATCCGCTGATATTGTCAATTATGAGAATAATTTATGCTTGATCTACATAATAATTTTCCCTGACACTTTTTAACGCCCCAATATTAGTACCACCTATTGAGAACTAGCGGCACTCTTTCAAAGTTTGTAAATTTGTTTATATCTTTGGTTCTGACTTATCCCGTGGCTCAAAAGTTCGCTTACACGATCATAAAACCGTAAGTCAGATATATTTTAACGTCAGTGTACAAAGCTGGGCTTCTGCAACTTTGAACAGGTGTCGACTTAAGAAAACGCAAGTGCATCACAATAACATACAAACATCCGTGCCTTGGGCAGGATTCAAATCTATGATCGTAGTCCTCCCGCAATGTTATAACTGCACGCCTTAACTGTGGAGTTTTTCCTTTTTAGCGCGTTCCGTCGCAATTTGTCGCGTTACGCTGAATTACCTTTGCCAGCACCCTCTTAAATGAAGGGCTAAATATTCACCTACTCAACATTTCACATCTTATACTACTTTACTTATCCAAATCTCAAGATAAAACGGTAGTTTCTATGGTGTCATTTATCTGCTGGAGTTGCGGACACGCAGTTAATTGCTTGTTTTATTACATGCTGAGCAAGTCCACATTCTGACCCTCAAACTCAAATATCTCAATGAGGCTATGTTTGTTTCTCAATCGTACTAATTATAGATATGCCATAATCTAAATACTGTATTTGATAAATAATCGAAATTTGTACGCGATGGAACTCAACAACTTGGTCAAAGCAAAATAAGTGTATAATCGTCAGACTTAGTGTTTGGTGTGTATCTGTGTATCTTATTAGATCTGAGATTCTTAGGTCAAGAGTGTTTAATTTTTAATAACTATAAATTGATTATTAAATTCTTTCGAAGAAAAAATAAAGCTGAGAGCAGCGTGTCGAAGAATTACGGCACATAAATTAAAATAACTCTGCCTCTACTCGTGAACTAGAGAACTCCAGTAAAATGTACTGTACATCTCTTGTCCATGTCAAAATTCAACACTGTAAGTCACCACCACCACCCCCACCATCACCAATACTGTATCATACTATTATCGTGAAAGAGTTCCACCTCTGAGATTCTTCCACGTCTAAAATAGAGTTATCCACATTGCCGGACAAGCAGTGTACAGAAAGATTTTCGTCTACCACATTTCGAGATCTTAATAACCATCATTCATTCATTCATTCATTCATTCATTCCATAATCGTCTCCAAAATAACGGAAATGCTATATATTATAGAAAGTGTAGTAGCAGGCAAGAATCCAGCAGAAATGTTGCTCCAGCATGACAATGCACGCCCTCACACAAATCTGCGAACCCAGGAACATATCACCAAAATGGGTTGGACCGTGCTGTCCCATCCACCCTACAGTCCCCATCTGTCACGGTTAGACTTCCATCTCTTTGGGTCTGTTAAAGTTGCTTTGCGTGTAGCTCATTTTTAAAGTGATAACAGCGTAACTGATGCAGCGAAGAAGTGGTTTTGCTGGTATAGGCATGGAATACATGGATTCGTTTCAAGCTGGCGTAAGGCTGTACAATATGACTTTAAAATAGTATATGAAGAAAACATTCACTTACATTGTCACCAAATTGCAATAATTTTCATGAAATGTATTCTGAGAAAAAAAAAGTGAGGCATTATTTTCTAAACGACCCTCGTACAAGCTCTAAACTGCTCTAAAGTAGAAGTAATTCATAACAGAAATTAAAAATACCGGTAGTTTTCTTTCTCCTTCTCACATGTAGCGGTCGAGCTCTGCATTATTTTACTTCTTTGTTCTTTTGTTGGTCAATTGATGCATCTGTTAGTGAACTGAAGAAACATGATTAAAATAAGAAATTAGCCATACCTCTAGATTTCTAAATTCTTGGAGTAGATAAACCACAAACAATACTACAAGTATTTCATCAGCGTTATTAAAAGAAAATGTAATATATATCTTTTGAAAGAAGTAGGCCTACACAATCCTAGGGGGGAGGGGAGGGGAGGGAAATAAATAAAACAGAAGGAAAGAAAAGTGAACGCAATCATCCTTAACAGTACACATGTAAATAAACAATTACGCTTTATTGTAAGTAATGTCCAAAGTTCTCACAAGTTTTACAACTTAATTTTTAAGCCCCACTTTAAAAAATTCATTATTTTATAAAAAGAACTACAAGGTCTCTCTTACCTACCTAAAAAACGTAAGAATATTAAACTTGTGTCAGATAAAACGATATGACTGAGCAGTAGACGTAAAATGTTCCAAGTAAAAATCCCAAAGCATAATAATTTTGTCGTTCTAGTTAAGCAATTGTCAAGAAAGAGGGAGAATTGTACTGTACATAGTCTATAGCACATATAAATCGTGACAGACTATTCTATGCTTTGCTTAAATAGATCAATATATATTATGTCTCTCTCTCTAATGTAAATTTATATCTTACAATTAAGAGTACAAAATTACTTTAATAATTAGATATAGATTTTTAACAGTCCATAAATTGTGAAATTGTTCCGTCTGAATTTAGATGTACTTGAAAATGGTTCTGAGCTTTTTGAAGAAATGTTATCTTCCATAGAGTACGATAAGAATCACCTTGAAGCTATACAAAGTGATCCACGTAGATTGTTACAAGCAATATTTCTAAAATAGATTTCTCCAAATTTTCTTAATAGCCTTCAAGAAAATTATAGTGGTAACATAACTTTTCGAGCGCGGCCGTTCGGTTACCCAATCATTCCCAGAATAGGAGTGGTAAGCACAATAAGCCTCAGGCTGCAGTGCAAGCCTTCGGGTCCCTCCTCCGTACAAGAGAGAAAAACAATTTTTCAGTGTGCTCCTTGCATGGGACGTCGGGCGTATTTTTTTTTCTTTGTACGGAGGAGGGGTCCGATGACTAACACCGCAGCCTCGAAAGGGTTTACTATGTCTTACCACTCCTTGTACTGAATGGTTGTGAAATCCGAATAGCTGCTTTCTTTGTAGGTACCGCAAATCAGCTATATAGTGCTATGAAATTTCAAATATAATGATGGTCTAATTTTTTTAATATTCTAATTTTTTCTCAAAAGGTTTAGCAACTTTCATCTAAAATGTTTTTCTCTGTAATAAAACATAATCTTAAGAAATAATGAGCATTTTAAATTTCGAAAGAATATTAGGTAAATATATATTAAAGAAGTAACTATCACACAGCTATTACTTTACATCACTTTATTAGTGCTCAAAATGACCTCCATTAACATCTAAACACTTAGGAACATCTAACAGCATACACGCTTCACATATTCGTTATTTCACATTTACTTTAGCTGCAAGGGCTGCAAATATTACTTTTTGTTTAGTGTATCTCATACAAAGTATTCCGAAAGTGTGATGTCAGGTGAGCTACGTGACCATAAGACAAATCCAACACGTTCAATCCAGCTATCCCCCAACTTGTTTGAAGGTTCACGTTTTTAAATTAATCTTCAGTCTAAGAATAACATTTTGTTCGTTTGACATAGTAGGCTACAAAATATCACATGCTGTACCACTGAAATCACCTTTAGAGTGAAATTACAAAAAGTATAGACCTAAAGCTTTTCATTTTTGTTAAACTAATAAGTACTATCAAAGAAGTTGGATTTTCATTAATATTAACAATAAATGAATTGATGAACTTTTTTTTTCTTGTGCGAGACCTTAAAACATCAGTAATTTAATTTGTTTTCATTATTCCAAAATAGAAAAAATCGCTTAAAATATTTATAATATGAGTATAAGAAAGACAATTTCTACATTCAGGTCACAAGGGATTAGTAGAATTAATAGTTTTATTAACATTTGGGACTTATTTTCAATGAAATCACCTTAATCACTTTTCGAGGCATTAACACATACTATCAAATGAGGTGTTTAGTTGCAAAATCAGATACATCACTAAAACATAATGTTTCAATATGAAGGATAAAACGTTTGCAAGGAACCAAGGATTTGCAATCAATACTATTCTTTCATCATACAAATCCATGCGATGTATCTGGCTTTGGAGCATAACAGTGCTATAACAGTTGTAGAATCATATGAAGATATGAAATATAACATTAACTCATTTTCGAAAAAAAAAAAAAGTGATGTATCTGCCTTTACAACTACACGCCTCAAATAACATGTATATAACAAATACTGAAAAATTAAGCTTAAAACTGTGAAATAAGCACTTTAATGAATACAGTATGAAGTCAAGTAAACATGTTTTTTTGTAAAATTTGAAAGTTTATGCGTCTATTTCCATCAAATGATTCATATCTTCCTCTTCTTCTAGTCTTATTATTGTATTCCCCAATTACAGACTTATAATACAATCCATTATGATGTAGGATGTGTTTGGACCAACACTAAACTCTTTCTCAGTGCAGGCCACTGACCGTGTGTTCAGCACAACGCAGAGCCATTGCAGACATGTCACAGATCAAGTGAAACAAACACCCAGTCCCGTGAAATAGAGATAGATATCTTATATAAAAGAAGGGACAAGCATCCAATCCCGTGAAATGGAGATAAATCTATTGTGGAAGAAAAGGGATCAACATCCAATCCCGTGAAATGGAGATAAATCTCTTGTATAAGAGAAGGAACAAGCACTCAGTCCCGTGAAATTGAGCTACATCTCTTGTATAAGAGAAGGGACATACACCCAGTCGCGTGAAATTGAGATACATCTCTTATATAAGAGAAGGAACAAGCACTCAGTCCCGTGAAATTGAGCTACATCTCTTGTATAAGAGAAGGGGCAAACACCCAGTCCCGTGAAATTGAGGTACATCTCTTCTATAAAAGAAGGGACAAACATCCAGTCCCGTGAAATGGAGACAAATAGACGGCGGGCTTGGGATACTTTTACGGCGGCAATAGGTTGATGCACAACGCAGTTTATACATGTGACGTTACTCTCGTAGGTACATTTTGTTAAGAACGCAAAATGACCTGTCAGGCGTCACGTTGCGCGCTGTAGGAACCGAACCTAAGCCAGCAGAGTACTGTGCGCAGTCATAGTGTCGAGGTTGTTTGTCACAGTGTTTACGTGTACAGTAGAGCGTCTCGTTTAGGCACAGTGAAAACGTAAACAAAGTGCAGGTAACGTGTGGGGGAGGACGAGCCGTACGATAAACACGAGGGATGCACAAGGTTTTAGTTACAATTAATTATATTAATTAACATTAATTGACTTTTCCAAAAATACACTAAATAAAAAAAACACAAATTGCATAACATTATCATATCACATTTTAACAAACAAGGAATTGTAATGTTGAAATAATTCAATATAACAAATCAAATTTTGCTACTTAGTCTATATGATGATGTTTTCAAGCAGCATTTTACGGTCACAAATTTCATTCTCTGTATGACTAACATAATATCACCGTCTTCTGTACTGTACCTGAATAAATTGAACTTTGAGAAGGGACAATTATTATGTTTAGGAAATAGTGTTGTCACTTCAGACAAATATACTGTAGTTTTGTTAATTCGGCCATAGAAGACGGTGATATTATGTTAGTTATACAGAGAATGAAATTTATGACCGTAAAAATGCTGCTTGAAAGCAACGTCATTTAAGTAGCAAAATTTGATTTGTTATATTGAATTATTTCAACATTACAATTGCTTGTTTGTTAAAATGTGTGTATGATAGTTATGCAATTTGTGTTCTTTTGTTTTGTGTGTTTTTGGAAAATATAATTTCAATTAATGCTCTGCTATAAATGTTTTAACTAAAACCTTGTGCATCCCTCTTGTTTATCGTACGGCTCTTCCTCCCCCCACACGTTACCTGCACTTTCTTTACGTTTTCACTGTGCCTAAACGAGACGCTCTACTTTATTTGGTAACGTGTACAAGTGCAATATCGTATTATTTGCATTCACCATTGACATCCTGTGATGTTGAACGGTCGTTCTCAAAATATAAAAACTGTTTGAGTGATCGCCGCAGGACGTTTCAGTTCGCAAATCTTCGGATGTATTTTGTTGTTCATTGTAATGCCGGCAACGAAACCGAAGAAGACGGAACCTTGCATGTATAAGGTATGTATTCATGTGCTTTATTTTCAATCATAACCAGACTGTACTACCTTTGTTTATGTCCGCAGTGTGTGCCCAGTACCGAGTGTGTAAAAGCTATAGTCAATGCTTGCGTACATTGATTGCTAAAATATCCCGGTTCCACCCTCTAGAGATAAACATCTTCTATAAGACAGAGTACAAACACCAGTTTTACGAAGTGGAGATAAATCTTTTCCATTGTCCATGTCGGGAATCTAACCATGGACCGCTTGAATTTCAAAAGCATACGCTGTCCACAGAGCAAAGACGACGGACATCCATGTTTTTAAAATACATTACTTAAGATTTGCACGAATGTACTCGCTATATTTGGAAGTGTCCCCAACGGTACAAATAGTAGAGTCGTTGATTATGATTATATCTGCAGTGCTTGGGAAAAGTGACATAAGTCAGTTTTCACAAACATTTTTTGATAATTTATTGACAACTTACACTGGTTTATGTCGATTTGATTTTTTTCTGTATGAATTATTGTAATGGGAGGAATAACTATGTATTTTTTTTCCAAGCGAACAGATGTTCCGTAAATTGTTAATAAATTATCAAAAAAGGTTTGTGGAAACTGACTTGTGTCACTTTTCCCGAGCACTACAGATATATCCATCCCGCATTGACTTTTGAACCAACGGGGAACTTTGATTTTTCTTCCGCTGATTATGTGATACAAAATGTTTATCTGAAGGTCATAACCAACAGTGAGCTGACACTCCGTTACAGCAGTACAATATTAATCTCTGATTTATTTTATTCAGAGTGTAAAGTACTCTCATGAAGACGCGCCTACTGCACAGAGGCGGAAGGATTAATATTTTATCCCAGGCAGGAAAAAATAAATGCGAGCCAAGGAAAAGCTTTCAGAAGAGGGAAAGTTCCCGCCCATTCCCTACGTTAATTCGAATCCCTAGGAATTTCTCCCATCACGTAAAACATTTTATTACACACGCTATATCGAATTTTACTTTTTTCCGTACTCCAAATCAGTACGGAAAATGGAGCTTTACGTTATAGTTACTTTCCAGACTTCAGGCCTAGCAACATATGAATACACCATGATAAACCTAGTATGAGAAGACTCAATTCTTAGCCTTTTCCTTGTTTTGTGGCATTATTTCCTGTTTATATATTCATTTTACATTATTTATGATATAATTTTTATTTTGCGCGTTTTCATGAGTCAAACGACGTTCCTCAAAATAATGAATAAATTCTAATTTTGGCACACTTTTGGATGGGTCTATGTTATTGGATATTATTCCTATAACCACAACTAAACTTCAACGTATACTTTAATATTTAAAAATAATGAAGTAACATAGCACAAAACTTAGACTTCAAATCATTTTTATAAAAACACAGACATGGAAAAGCTTCAGTTCAGAGACATACTACCCATAATATCAAGCACATCTTCATTATTGATCGGATTGTCCTGTAATATGCATTATATATACACAGAAGGTTGAATTTACCTAATTGAAGGCAATAAATTAAAGATACGTATGGTATTTCTGTCAGTTCGCATAAACTTCCTAACTAAACTAAATTAATTTAATTGAGGTTTTCAATTGCGTTTATTGTTGCCGTTTAAGAGGTGAAGTTAATAGCAGACTACTGCAATTAGTTGTGATTTAATATTTAGAAGTAGTGAAATAGTGCATTTAACTGTTACATATTGGGTTAGGATTCAGAACGTCACATTTAGTAATAGCACAGTCTAGTATATACAGTCACGAAGCTAGAGTTGATGAGGTTACTAGGAACAATAGACTGCGCAGGTACTATTTCGCATCGTCTGTAATGAGGCGATAGTAGAGATCCTAGTGGTTAGCAACTATCTATGGATGCATATTTATTACATATTGAGCTTCGTGACTGTATATGCTAGTCTGTAGTGATAGTAATGATCGCAACGTTGTGTCAGTGTGTAAATTCTCCGTACCTCTTTTCTTAAGTGTATGGTGAATTTACTACTAACTGTAAATTTAAAAAAATTCTTCTTTGATTAAAAAAGCATACGAACTATATTTTTGTTTGTAAAATAATTTTAGCATTCAACGCAAAAGAAAAGAACAAGTAAAATTGTCTTCAGTTAGAGCAAATTTCATGTTGTACAGTGTAATAAATAATAATCGCTACTAGAGCCCAATGCCAACAGAATACTAGTTATAAAGATTAGGCGATGATTGAAACTTTCTGAAATTGTTAACACTGCTTTTTTATATTTTAAAACTGGACATTGCATTTTACAACAAATGATAATTTATTATAAAATTACAGTATCATGCTTAAGACTGTTTGCAAGCACAGAAATGTTAATTAATACGGAAGTGATACATACAGAAAGTGCTCTTACGCCCATTGTGCTTACCTGGTGCCATCTGACAGTAAGAACCTAAAAGAGAAGGAGGATAACAATTAGATAAAGCCTTCACCAGTGAACAAAGCAAAGTGCAAATGCAGGAAAGAAGTCAGCACAAAGAAGTAGGAAGAAAATTAATACAATAAAATGGTTTGAGTTTGTTTTGTAATGATTATCTTCAGAAATGTACAGACATAAAGTAAATAGATTCATGCTATAATACTTTATATTACAATTTATGAATATTTTTGGCAGTGGAACTAATTACACAAACTGTTATTTGTATAACTCTCAGATTGAGTGAAGATCAATGTAACAACGAAAAACTTAAGTTTCGTTTTTTATTATTTCCTACCTTAGTGGAAAGTATAACATCCCTCACTTCAATTTGTCAGTAAGTTTTACTTTTTGGTGCTCGGAGTTTCTTACCAAAATTTACATGTAATTTTTTAAAATAATATCTTTTATTTATAAATTTAATTTTAAGGTTATCTTTTAAGATTTTATGTAAGTTAATTGATATTAACAGTGATTAATAATTACAATTTATTTTTACAACAATAATCATCATTAATTCATTATATTATTGCTATTAATTTCCGGACCCTCGTGGTTATTCTTAATTAAAACCGGACGATTTATTTTTCTTCATATATATCTCTCTGAAACGTGAAAATCGATTGCACTGGGCAAAGTTACTCAAGTTGTGGACCACACTGAACTGATCGAAATCCGTTATCATTGAAGAGAAGTTATTTCAATTCGACGTTTAATATTTGGGTCGAGAATTCAGCAATTTGTGAAACTCGCTGCTGGCACACTTTTTGTAACATTACTGATATATTACAAACAATTTAAATCAAAAGTTCTGAAAAATGAAAGCAAACATTTTTTCATTAAAGAATCACGATAATTAATGAGACTTTAAAATAAGTTATTTTATCATTGTCGTCCGAGATATTAATTGTTATTTGCGATACAGTATTAAAAATTAAATTTTATTTGGTGAACAGGGATGTTTGCGAAACGAAGCCACATGCCGAGTGTCGCATCCCTACGTACAAAATAAAATACTTAATTTTTAACATGTTTATCGTAGACTATTTTTAGACAGCCGTTCAATATTTAGCCACTAGATGAGGCATGCCCAGCCGGGGCAAATATAGCCTTCAAACAAGTTGCAACAGTGACGTGGAATCTCAGAATGCCATGCAGGCACATGTATAAAAGGTATTCTACGTCACTGTCGCACCTCGATGGAAGGCTAGAATTGCCCCGCCTGGGCATGCCTGCACTAGATAATATTATACAGTATTGCATATTGTAATTCATTTACATAGGTATACTGGTTGAAGTGCTAGACTGGAGTTTCAAAATGTTGTTCGAAAATTAATAATAATAATAATAATAATAATAATAATAATAATAATAATGACAATAGTAATAATGATGATAAGATAACTTATTATTCTAAAAGTGAACGTGAATAATTATGAGAAGATGCAGGGAGAGTAACAATGGAATTATTACCAGCAAATCAAGGCAGCAATAAGATAATATATAATACGACATAGCCTATTTATGGAATGACGGAAAATATAGTTAAAGTTGAGTATTCAGCGAAGAGATTCATCCCATTCGTTCAATGTTTCAAACTCTAATATAGGCCCGTATATTCTGGAAATGTGTAATAAGAAGTTAAGATTATCAATGAAATACTGCAGTTGTTGAAGAAATTTAGCCAAAACAAAACAATCGTTTTTAAAAGTAGTAGGCTTAGTTTCGTATCGCATTTTTGATCGGTTGCGATCGCTGCGACGTGGCACTTTGTGGGAAGAAACGTCTACACATACATTTTAAAGTTAGTGTTTAAAGTACGCTACCGTATAATGACCAATTTTGAACACGCTTGCATAAAGTTAAAAAAAAAAAAAACTACTTTTAGGAATGGCTGACTAAAAAAATTGAAGTAGCTCTTATAATTAAATTAATACATAAACTAACAGAATTAAATCTGTGCACATCTCGTGAATGATATTGACAAGGTTCTGGTCATTTGAACGTATGCAAGAGAAATGAGAGGAACAATAATTAAATATTAAAACCTGAGAGTTACTATGTCAGCGGAAACTGAAAACAAATTATAGGCTACATCGCAAATAACAATAACAGTTTTAAGCTATCCTTAGCACATTCAAAAGGCAGTAGGCTAAGTGCAGAAGTGGTTAAAAGGAAATGCAAAATCAATACTAAATCTACAGTAGAGTCTCGATCCGTAATTATAAACTTTTACAGTATGTCTAGTATTTAAGAAAAATGTCATTAATGTTTGCCTACCTGCTGATTGACGTTTTCTCGCTGCGAGATGTACCATGAACAGTGAAGGATAATAAGAAATGTCGGATAATCGAGACTCTACTGTATGTGAAAAACAATCATGAAACACAGAACCTTTGAGTGAAATACAGGAACTGAAACGACGCTATACATAGTGGAAGAAGAGATTTGAAGCAAACCAAGCGATTTTATAGCTGTAAAATACACATGTTGACAAAGAAACAGTGGTTTAAGGGGTTGGGTACGCTTACAGCAGTACAATTTTGGAAATATTCAACATTTTTTTCCTCCATTACTGTATCTTGTACAATAATGAAAATTAGTATGTGTAAAACACTGTCCTTCTGCTATATGAAAAAAATATTTTTACGATTTAAAATAAATTATTTACTTATTTTTTTCAAAATTCAGTTCACTGTGCAATGATGAAGCGTTTCCCACATAACTAAAAAACTACCCCAAGATTCTGTGATGAAATTTTTTGTGTGTATTTATGCATGTCATGTCTACAATATGTTGCAAGACCACTTTTCTACCTTTGATAGATTGTCTAATAAATAAATTCATTTTAAAAATGGTCAAATTTCAGTATTTTCTTATAACACAAAATAAAAAAAAATATTTATTAAGGAATGTAGTTAAAAGAGCATGATATTATAAACATGAGTTTCAGCAATAAAATAAAAAAAAACATGAAAAAGTTAACAAGTTTATGAGTTAAGTGGGAAACGCTTCATCAGTGCACAGTAAATTGCCACAATTTTGAATTTTGAAAAAAAAAAAAAAAAAACAATTTTTTTTAAATCGTAAAAATAAATTTTTCATATAGCAGAATGACAGTGTTTAACATACCAATTTTCATTATTGTACAAGATACAGTATTGGAGGAAAAAAATGTTGAATATTTTCAAAAATTTTACTGCTAACTGTACCTAACCCCATAAGAAAAACAGATCACGAAGCGGAATAAGTAGACATAAGCTGCCATAAGCAATTAAAAGCATATGAATAATGCAAATATGTAAGGAGCAATACATTTAAATATAAACATTATGAAAACAAATCTCTTGGCTTGGCATTGCGAGAAGTCTGTACACATAGGCATGCTTTGTCTACAGTACGCCCTATATATGCGATGAAAGTCCAACTCCGACAGGTAGCCTGGGTGGCATTTGTAAATCCGGTAATGACAGGTGGGCCATCCTGCCTAAACTCCTGATAGAGCCAGGCTCCGTTTATTGGACGTATAGCCTGTAAGTTCCAGGGGCCCGTAGTCCCAAGCCCTTCCTGTCATCTTAGGCTGATAGGTAAGCCATCCTTCCTCAGCCTCTGATATGGAACCAGAACTCGTTCGCATACGAATAGCCTGATGAGCCCCAGGGGCCCGTAGCCCTAAGCCCTTCCTATATCAGCACTGGAAACTTGTACTATCCCGTAGACTTCACACTAGCCTGTTTTTACTATTGTAGGTGAGAGATTAAATGAGGGGTGGAGAGTGTTGGTGGAATGACAAAGAAACAAGAGTACCCAAAGAAAAAAACCCTGCAACGTCTGCTTTGTCCATCACAAATTCCATCACGACCTGACTGGGGATCGAACCCGGTCCGCCTAGATTTAAGACCAGCGCGCTAGCACTCGAGCTACAGTCGCGGCTAAAGAACATCTCTACTGCGTTGTATCATTTTACACTTTCGAAAAAATGTCTCTAATATCAACGAAACGTACAGAATGCCGAAGGTCAAGGGCAGAACACAACCACGACTCGGCAGCTTCTCTTATTACTACTTTTCGTTAGGTGCCGATTATTGTCTTCCGTCGTCTGATCACTAGAGTAGAACTACAAGGCACTAGTTTCACTTCCAACTTAAAACTTAAAATTTTCATTCATTAATAAAATTACCGATGATCTGAAGATGAAAAGTTTTATTTCAAAACTTAAGTTTGACTATCCCGTATTTTCTGTAATGATGAATACCGTTTCTGTTCATACACTGTGACGAATAATTAACATTTTTTGCCGACTTGTTGGTATAAAACTTCACGTTTTTCCCCCTCCCCGTGTTGTGCACTATAGTATGCTTCCGGTTTTTTTATAGACTGAACTCAGTAGAGGAGATATTCGACTGTATCTGCTGCGGTAAAAAATGGAAGTACATTTGACAGTTTTAAACTGAGAAGTCTAAGATTTCTGCTGAAAAATCTGTAAGAAGATGCTTATCACATACTATAGTAACAGTTTTAGTGCTATAATGTTGCTTCTGTGACAAAATAATTAAAAATATAATAGGCCTACTTTTTAAACTCAGATGACGCGTAATTAAAAGTCGCAGAGATGATCACAATCCTCGATTCCAACAATTGGCCCCTTAGTCCGTTCCGTCCTCATTTCTGTAATGTAATCTGAACGAATACCAGATATTCGAAAGTCGGACTCTCTGGTCATGTGATCAACATGGCGCAAGGACGCCATGTTACGTACATTGTTAGAAAAAAGGTTTTGTCGCTCAGATAGGGTGTCCCAGAAAGGAGGCAGTACGCATGATCAGTAATTTTATTACCTCAACTAGTCCTCCTCTTGTGAACAGGGTCGCTCGTCCTCTCATCATGCACATTACCTCATTTCTGGGACAGTATCTGTGTGACATAACTTTTTTCTAAGACTGTACATGGAGGATATGCGTCCACCTGATGACAAGTTAAAGCTGGTTCACAATAAACCGGGAACGGAAATGGAAACAACGACAACGAGAGCGGAAATAATGTTAAAATAAATGTATTTAAACGTGAGCATTCACAATAGTTTATTGTGAATGCTTACATTTAAATACATTTAGTTTAACAATATTTCCGTTCTCGTTCTCGTTTCCGTTTCCCGGTTTACTGTGAACCAGCCTGTACTCTAGTCCCATCGATTGTCAGTCATGTCAAAAGTAGTTCTAAACGAGCTAAAGTTTAACCGTTAATCCAATAATGATATGAAAAAATATCTAAACGAGCTAAAGTTTAACCGTTAATCCAATAATGATATGAAAAAATATGTTGGTAATGTAATATAATAGTACTTGTGATCATTTGTGAAATTATGATGGTATTTGTGATTCTAAACACAGATCCGTCCGAGTGGTTATCGTATCCCGGTTTCCCCACCCGTTCCCGATGGCTCCTCTGTAAAGGCTAGTGGCGAGGTTTTCAGCCTCTTTGGTAAAAATATTTGCTGTATAGAATTTGAAGTCTACGTGATATTATACAATTGTTTAAAATAATTTAAAGAAAAGGAGCCCGTTAAGTAACTATCATGTGATTTCTCCCGCTTCGACGACCTTACGACATAACCACTGGCTGACAGTATTTGTTAATAGAAGTGTATACTTGTTTTTTTGAAAGATGGGGCATGACAGTTAAGCGGCCGAGCTTGGAACTACAGTGCCATGTTGCCGATATGGACTACCACGCTGCCAGCTGATTGAAGGTAACAATTGTCGTTAAGTTGGCTGACGTTAAAACATCCATTGACAATTGACGCGAAGGTAAGAAAACAATACAAAAATCGACAGAGAATCAAAGACGAAACGTACCAATGCTAACATTGTGTGCACAATAAATGTCGCCAAGAGAACTATTAAGCACTCGCCACGTGCGAACTGTAAGTTTGGCAACTCAACAGTTGTTACCATAGCAACAGGCCTACCACGCTATGTGACATTCAGTTGTTTCTCCGAACGCAACGCTCCTGTCATGTACCATCTTTAAAAAAAAACAAGTATAGACATGATCGTATCACAGTCTAGTATATACAGTCACGAGGGCTTGAGTTGTTTAGGGTTCTAGGAACAATAGATTGTATACCGGTACTATGTATTTCGCATTGTGATGAGGCGATAGTAGCGATCCTAGTGGTTAGCAACTATCTATGGATGCATATTCCCTACGTACTGAGCTTCGTGACTGTATATACTAGACTGTGATCGTATTTCGTAAGCAGTGGTTCTGTGCCGTGCTTATTGCATGCCATGGAAATGACGCAAATAGTAATTGTTAGGTGCTGTACAATCATATACTTTAAGAATTGGGCCTTTTGGGCTTATCGTCATTACTATTGTAAACCAGAACTAGGTATTTCCAGAAAGAGAAACTTGCTGATAATGTACCCATCAAGGTGCAAGACCATTACGAAAGACAAACCAGAACAACGTAAGACAAGGGATATATACTCAGTTAAAAAAAGTGAAGTTTTCACTTTCCTACCGGCAGTAGAAGGCATTTCCATTAGATCTGTGGTCGGCACATTTTTCACCAAGAGTAGGAGTCAATTCGAACAATCCTTCAGTTGTGAAGAATAATTATGATAATGATAGGCCTAATTAAATGACGTCATACTGGTTCGCATTAAAATGACTTCGTACTGTTTCTATTTCGGTTCGACGATAACTGGTAAGAACGATTATATAATTATATCTACAACTGCGATATCTAGACAGAAGAGTTTTGGTAGGTCTACTATATAAAATTACGCTTCCACTGCTCTACACCAAAAGAATTAATTAAAACTTGAGTATAATTCAGTTAATCTAATTCTTAAAATGTGCTTTTTGATTATTAATCATGATTGATTCGGAGTAAGTTCATTTATTACTCTCAAATATAATTTTATTCTCATGTCCCCTAATATTTTCAATGATTTTCGTTGATGCTGTTCTAAAATCTTGTTCAGATTGTAACTGAACTACTCTATATATGGTACACAATTGTTTTCTTATACTAGTTACCTAATAGGAGCAAGATGACCCATCTGGGCGCCATTCTGCGGCTGGAAGAGGTTCAATCCTGACTGACACGCCCGCGTTAGCACCAGCGTGACGTTGATGTACTGGCTGATTGTAGTGATGTGGCTGGGAGCCATTGGTTACAAAGGTCCATTCATTTTCTGTTGACTCGACAACTGCCAACCCGATTATGGGAATCTCGTTTTAAATGCTTTCAGAGCATTTAGGAGAACGAGAACGTGTTTTGATAAGATGGCTAAGAGGTTTGAGAAAATAGAAATAGGGCTATAGAATTTTGTCCCAAAGAGGACGCCGGTGCGGTGAAGACAAGCCTAATGCTATGATAAGCATAAAATTTTTTTAATGTTGTGACTTTGGGAAAATATTATGGAAAATAACTTTTTTCAGGTTTACAATCACTTCTCTTCCTCGAAGACTATTTTCTTTTGTGATTTCTTATCTCTTTAATTTCTGTAATTTCTAATGCTGATGCTAATCCTAAGAATTTTCACTGTATGTATTTTACTAGAAAGTCTACGTGTTTATGTTATCAGGATGTTATTTTGCAGTAGTTTCCTTTCCTTTTATAGCCTACGCATTTTACAAGGAAATCCTCATGTTTATGGTAGGCCTACCAGGATATTTGCAGTAGGCCTAGTTTCACTTCTATAATTTCCACTGGTTTTTTGTTCCATTGCATACATTTTACTAGAAATTCCTCAGTATTTTTAATTCCAGGATATGCCATTTGCAATAGTTTTACGAAGCTTTGAAAATTGGTAGAGGCAATAGCAATAGTAGAATTATAGTAGGTAAAACAAGATTTTTCAACTACCGTCTTAATTAACCATCATTTTCATCTTAGTTCTTTCAATTGTTTTTGTGTTATAATAAAATTCCTTATTGTCTAAATAACAGTCTTCAAGCGAAAAACACATTTTCGCTCCGTGGAGAAACTTTGAATGAGAAATGAGTAGCCAAAATAGATATTTTGTTTTCGTATATTATAATACTTCTTATACAATGGAAATAAATTAAAATACTTAAGTACTTTCAATAGAATCGGTTCAGATTATATTTTTATAAGTAACAAAAAAATTCTTGGAATAACCAAGGATACAATGCCTAAATATTTTGAATTTAAGGACTATCACGAAAATACCCTTGTACCATCACGAAATTATTCAAGTCCTTCTAGAGTGCTAATTTTGTTTTGTTTATACGTATTGCTTTTTTGTAAATATTGTATACATTTATTTGAGGTAAAAATACTGACATGTAACTTCCTGAAATCTAAAAATGTACGTACATAAAAAATACTGTTTATTATTTTAATTTAAACCTTATTTTTACACCAAAATCTTAGTAAAACGAATTTAACCAAGTCTGCCCTGCTATATGAATCCTCTAGATCAGGGGCGGCTCGTCCATAAGATCTGCGGAGCTGCAGCACTCCCTGCTTTGAGAGGAAAATAAAAATAATATTTATTTTAATTTGTAGAATAATTGTTACAGCGTTTATTGGTAAATTGCTTTATATTTCATCTGGCCGGGAATATGTACTATTATCTTATGCATTATCTTTTTGCGTGTCGACTGTACTGGAATTGACACTGCATTCAAAGTCGTCCTGGGATCTGCAGGGTGGGACAGATCATAGAGAGTGTGTTTTGCTAGGTAGGGGATAGAGGGGTGAAGGGAAGCAGAGGGAAACTGCCGCTGTTTAAAACCCGTATTTCGCTGCAGTGGCTTGCAGAGCCAGGCGACAAGAGAAGATCTTTCCTCCACTCCCAACCACTATTGTAATGCTACGTCAAATGGATTCTCTATTCCCTTGAAACTTAATGACAAAATTATTTTCTCTTCACATACTTATTGTTGTAGAATATTATCGAGTTAATATAATGAAATTAATGTTCTCTTTTATCTTATTATTACGTATCTATCCAGCTGCCAGCAGAACCTAATATTTGCTTTAACTCAAAATGATTGCACGAGTATAATCCTTTTGATATAGCACGTAAAATACGAAAGAGCCTTCTTTTCCAGTTTTAGAAAATTGTTGACCATCAGTATATTATCTGAGTGTTGCTTTGGTGTGACGTTTTAGTACCGTAACTTAACCAGTGCAAATGTGCAAGCATGAGTGTGTGTGAATTACAGAATATTAATTTTATTTTTCTCAACTTTCCCTTGCGGAGAAAATTCATGTAATGAAGTGAAATTAGAGGGTCGTTCGTTACCCAACTTAAATCTTACTGGAGCTTATTCCATCCGAAATAGTGCATATATGTAAGGAAGTATAATAATGACATTTACGCTGAGCATTTGTGGTTGCCTCCTCTTCGATGGTGATACTGCATAGACTAGGAGTGGTGTGACAGATTTAGGACATCTGCCCCTAGAAATTAAAAAGCACGAATCTTCGCAATCTCACCTGAAAAATGTTATTTCATTGGCTATGTTAGGCAAAACTAATATTGCTGTGCAATTAAGTGAAACGAACAGAACATATATTCTCAAACATACTCAAGAAGCGAGAAAAAAATCGTGAAATTATTTTAAAAAATATTGATTGTATCAAATTTTGTGGCGAATATGAACTTCCCCTTAGGGGACATGATGAAAAAACGATTCGAAGGACTCTGGTGTAACTTATTTCGTGGGTTGCTACAGTCCGTGAGTAATCTAAACGAGCCTCTCAAAAATCACTTGGAACATGCCACTGTTTAAAGGTAATTCTAAGACAATTCAGAATGAACTGGTAGATTGCAAGTTGAGTGTCTGCTGATTCAGAAATTCAGACTGAAATCGATGGTATTAGTTTTTTTTTTTTTTTTTTTAGCGATTAGAAAATGATGCCATAGACATCTCCCAACTAAGTGAGAAAGTATTGGTTTTTCGATATGTAGTGCATTTATTTTTGTCCTGTATTTATTAGTAATGGTATCAAGAAGTGAAATTTGTATGTACCCAAATCTACTGCAGCTCTCCCAATCCACAAGTTCACGAGCCGCCACTGCTCTAGATTCAAAACCCCCTAAAGACCATTTTGTTAATAATTGAGTTACCCTCACATATTGCTTGCAAATAATGAATTAAAACCAATGATTTCTATAGTCTTAATTAAAAAATCCACTAAATTTAAAGTAAAGGGTTAGTTAAAAATCACTATTAGGTTGAAAACTCTCTCTATTTGCCACCAGTTACTGTCAAAATCCTTCAATTTGTGAAAGTGGATATAGGGAATCTATAGGATTCGTGTAATGTCTGGATGAGATATTTTTACCTCACGGAACACTGGAAAAGGTCTTAAAATTTTCAAAAGCGCACACAATGTTAAAGAAGAACTTTCATGAAAACGACTACTGAGACAGCGTCTACAAGATCAGTTTGTAAAATGATAACCATGATTTTATTTCGACTTAAAATATGTCTTCCCCGCACCGACTATGGACACCGGTTTCGGGATCCGTGATGAAACAAAAATAACAGAATTTCAATTGCTTACTCTAACAAGACTATGAGAGACAGCAGAATGCTAATGCTATTAGGTCTCCCTGTCTTCCTATTCCCGATGGCAGGAGGGGGTTGCATTTTGATTTAGGGTTACGTCTTTCTCCGAGCTAGTATGAGGAGGGGCAACTTGGAAATGACAGTCACAAAATATATATACGTAGAACACGTCAATAAAACACATAATAGGCGCTATGATTTCGTGCCCAATAAATTTAATTGGATAGTATAGGCTATAGATATAATTTAAAATGAAAGAGGCCGACGGAAAAACAATGGAAGTACGAGTAATATGAATATGTATAAGGCCTATGTAAAAAAACACAATGTGAAATTAACGTGTTACATAAAATTTTAGGAACCAAGAGAAAATGCTGTGCACAAGAAAGTCACATAGTTTGGCAGTTAATACATATATTGCAGATTTATTTAATTACTAGCCGTACCCGTGCGCTCCGCTGCTCCCGTTAGAAATAAATATAAAGTAAATACATAATTAAAATAGGACATTTGATCCAGGGAACATTCGTGTTTGATAGAAAGATAAATCGTTTAATATGTTACTTAATTTAAATTGCATCCAAATAATTAAAATGTGATCATTTTGGTCCAGAGACACTCATTTGGTGCAATGACAATTCCTTTAACATATTTCTTAATTTTTATTACATGCAACCATAGTTTAATGAAGATTGACATCATTTAGATTTAATGTGTATATTTTATTTTACTTGTTATAGGTTTCCATTGAATTATGGTAATAACTTAATTTTAACCCTTGTTTTCTACGTATTCAGTAAATGGCGCTTGGCCTACTATGGTACTGAACCCTTCAAATAACTTAAATTATATTATATAATATTACATTACATAATACATTACATATACATTACATTACATATTATATTATATTATATTATATTATATTATATTATATTATATTATCAGAAGATACTATAATAACATTATAGCATTATGTCCATCTAGAGAAACTAACACTTTCCAGTGGTGAAATAATAATTAATTATACAAATCGGTTAATTTAGCTTCCGATATTACTTCATACAAACACAGAAACATTCTCTGTAAGCTATCTTTCATAGCTTTCGATTGTTGCTCTCCAAGGCCCCTTATAGACGAAGTCATTTGTTTTTTAATTCATTACACGGCCTTAGATGGCAGTTATTTTAATTTCAAAACTCATTTATCTCATTAAATATCAGTCCTATCAAAATTTTTCAAGAATAAAATTTATCGCAAATTATTTTTAAAGAAACTTTTGTTATGTAACATTTTTCACAAAAATCAATAATAAGCGAGATATTTCGATTTATTTAATTCAGGCCCCCTTATAACCCCCATTTTAAATTATGTATTTTGAATGCCATATAGCCTAAAATCTAAGTTACAACGAACTTAATTTATATTCCAATTTTCATCGAAATCCGTTCAGCCATTATCGCGTGAAAAGGTAACAAACATACAGACAGACAGACAAACAAAAATTTCAAAAAAGCGATTTTCGGTTTCAGGGTGGTTAATTATATATGTTAGGACCAATTATTTTTGGAAAATCGAAAATTACCAGAAAAATTTCCACTACAGATTTATTATTAGTAGTATAGATTTCCCAATTGTTTTGAAATAAAGTTATATGGAATTGGTGCGTGATCTGATTATATGGATTTTTGTGCAATCTAAAACTACGAATTCACCCATAAAATTCTTTAATTTCTGCTCTCAGTCCCACCTAGGCGACTGTACGTATGTATAATAAATTAGCCAGTTGTTGTAGACTAAGTGAACGCCTATCCTTCCCACCGAAAGTAACGAAAGAAACTTTTCTGTTAGAATAAAAGTTATAAAAATTCCTCCATGCAGGGTGGAAGTAATGTAACTCTGAAGATTTCAAGAACTCATTCCTAGAACAGAAAACAACAAAAATGTATAATACTTATCATATTAGTTCCAAATGAATACTTTTCCACAGGAAAAAAAATCGTCTAAATGTTAACGGCATTTGAAAGGTGGATATGGAAAAGAACGGAACCGTGTAAAATGGACAGACAGAATAAGAAACGAAGCTGAGTTGGGGAGAGTGGGTGAAGAAAGAATGACGCTGAAACTGATCAAGAAGAAGAAAAGGAATTGGCTGGGTCACTGGTTGAGAAGAAACTGCCTTCTGAAGGTTGCACTAGAAGGAATGGTGAACGGGAGAAGAGTTCGGGGCAGAAGATGATATCAGATGATAGACGACATTAAGATATATGGATCATATGCGGAGAATAAGAGGAAGGCAGAAAATAGGAAAGACTGGAGAATGCTGGGTTTACAGTGAAAGACCTGTCCTTGAACAGAACGCTATAAATGAAATGTTAACGCTGTTTTACTCGATAAGTACTATCTACGATTCTGATTTTTACTTTTATCACTAGAGAAAGTGATAAGCAGTGATTTATCACTTTGCAGTTTTCAATAAAATGAACGATTTTCTTGCAAATTAAATGAAAAAATTAACACGAATCGTTATTTCCTGAAATTAGAAAGCCTGGCAACCTTACTGGAGTGACTAAGGTACGGAACTCTGCTGTTTAGACCGGGTGTTTGTGTACTTTCGTACTTGAGCCAGTGATGCTCTGTTGCCAAACTACGCAGACTTTTAGCCTGATTTTCTAATTAATCATGCACTTAATTACAAAACGCGTAACAGTTTGTTTATTTATTTATTTTAATGTATTCTACTTCCCCCTTCAATCTGAACAGTTATATCACTTCCATTATGTATAATTAATTACAGCATATAATTTCAGTTTTTTTCTATCCTTAACCGTCGCCTATCATTTAATTTTATTTCCATCTTTTATGAACTCAGAGTTACGGTAGTCTCTAGTAGATATGTTGACATCACATCTTTAAAATCTCGCTGATAAGTGCGGAGGACAGAACGAATGATCATCTAGTTTGCTGAACGTGACACGAGTGACAATAACCAACGACCCAGAAAACAAATTTATTTTCATCGTTGGCCTGATCAAAGATAGACATATGAAAGTTGCAGACAATACGGTACATCTCTTGATATAGCATCTTATCAATTACGTCAATTCGAAATCATGCAATAAGACTATACGCAAGATATTTAGAATAACACATGCAGTTGTTTTCACTAAGTAAGCTTAATCAAAATAATTTCATTAATGTCAAATTTTTATGCCATCAACTCATCAACAATTAGGCACTCTTGATTTTCGTGAAACTGTGAAATCTGAATAATGAATTTTTATTCTCCTCAGGTAACTTTCTTCATATACGATTCGTACATATTTTTAAATTTTGGTTATTTAACGACACTGTATGAACTGCTATGTTATTCAGCGTTAATAGAATTGGTGTAACAGAATAAGATTGAAGATTCGCTATAGAATTACCAGACATTCTCCTTACATTTGCGGAAAATCTGGAAAAAAATCGAATCAGATAATCAGCCCAAGCAGCAATCGAACCCACGCCAGAGCGCAGCCCCGTATCAGTAGGCAAACGCGCAAACACCTGAGTTACGCTGGTGGCTATACCTATATCCATATTAGTGGCGAAGCATTACACAGTTGGTCACACAAAATTTTAATAGTCCCTAGCAGATGAAAGTAATGAGAGTTATTCTAATTTCTTACAAGTATTTCGTAAATATTTTGAATAAAATACTGTAGTTGATATCTAATTCTGTTGCTGAATGTCAATTTATTATTCTTTAGCAGACGTTGATAATGATTGTTATTGCCTTGATACATACATAGGCAGTAGTGTTCTGCCAAATGACAGATCTTTCACTGCAAATCCAGCATTCTCTAATCTTTCCTATTTTATGCCTTATTCTTAGTCTCCGCATATGATCAATGTACCTTAATGTCGACTATCATCTGATATCTTCTGATCCTAACTCTTCTTCCGTTCACCATTCCTTTCACTGCATTCTTCAGTAGGCAGTTCCTTCTCAGTGACCCAACCAATTCCTTTTCCTCTTCCTGATCAGTTTCAGCATCATTCTATCTTCACCCACTCTTTCCAACACAGTTTCATTTCTTATTCTGTTTGTCCACATTACACGCTCCATCCTTCTCCACACCCACAATTCAAATCCTTCCAGTCGCTTCTCTTTACTTTGTCGTAAAGTCCGTGTTTCTGTCCCATACAATGCTACACTCCACAAAAAGCATTTCACTAGTCTCTTCCTTAGTTCTTTTTCCAGAGGTCCGCAGAAGATGCTCCTTTTTTATTAAAAACTTCTTTTGCCATTGCTATCCTCCTTTTTACTTTCTGGCAGCAGTTCATATTACTGATTATACAAGTAGTAAGTTACATCCCAAGTATTTGATGCTGTCCACTTTCTCTACTGCCTCATTTAGTATTATCACGTTTACCTTCTTTATTTTCCTTCCGACAACCATGATCTTCGTCTTTTTGCATTTATCTTCATCCCATACTGCTCATAGCTGTCTTTTAGCTCCACTAGCATATCCGTTAGTATCGTCTCATCTTCTGATTACAACTCAATAATAATAATAATAATAATAATAATAATAATAATAATAATAATAATACTTTTGGTTTATACCTGAAGTGTGCCTTTGTTATGTTATGTTACGATATTAAATATTGAAATAGGGCAGAGGGCGACCGACTGCAATTAGGCCGCTTGTAGTTGATAGCGAGGTCAGCGGTCAGACAAACACAACGCACAAGTGCTCGCAGCTAACGTTTGTTCAATGACTTTGAAGGCTTCTTAGTAAATCACTTTAAGGCCAATACTTTTCAGGAGTTGCCTCCTACTGCCATCCTCCAAAGTCTTCTGTCCTGCCAGTCGCCATCTTTCTAATTCCGCTCCTGCATTACCCTGGCTACTCCACCTCTCCAGGTGCCTTTTCTTCCTCCCATATGGAGACCATGACAGTATCTGTTTGGGCCATCTATCCTCTGGCATTCTCTGAACATGGCCATACCATTGCAACGTTCTCTTTTCTAATCGTTCCACTAGTGTTTCTTCTTGTTCCATTACACTCCGTAAGGCCAATAACAGAAGTCTTATATTAAAATTAAAATTTTATTTTAAGCATATTTTTTTGGCCGACTCCGAGGTCTAGTGGTTAACATGCTTGTGTCTGAATCCGAGTGTCACGGATTGAAACCAATCTCAATGTAAATTACTTTTTAGGAACAAATAATCCGAAGTACTGCTTCCATTGGACAAAGACGTAAATCAGTTGGTCTAATTGAGTAGATTTACTGCTTGTAAAAATCCCTTTGACCACGAATGGCAGCAAAATTATATGTTCAGATTCGCCAATATTCCGTTCTCAGCTCTCGATAGTAGAGTAGTAATTAGTAGTAATTTAAGGGGACTTGTATGTGAATCTATAAGAAAAATTATTACGAATATGCTTATATTTAAACTGAAAATGTACAACAAAGTTACAGCATAATTTGATGTAACATTTTATGACGTTATAATGAACCATTTAGCAATATTTCAAAGTATGAGACGTAAGTTTTAGGGTCATAGTTATTTCTTTACTCATTATTACATACCACGTGGAAAAAATAGTTTTAAATTTGCACATAGTGTAGAGACTCTCGCACACACGAGCGACCTCGCGAAGCGTACTATCCATAAGGGATATTAACATGCTAGAGATCTGAAAGTCTATACAAAATTTCAGCTTTCTAATGTAATTTATTATTTTAATGTGTACATTTTTGTTATACTATTCGAAGAGACAAAAAACGTTTTGTAATAGAGTACTTAAGTTTGAAGTATTCACGATATTAGAAGTCAGTATGACACCCGCCAAAATCAAAACGAAAAAAAAATTCACGAATTGTTTTAATTAAACAAATGTGTTATTTTTAATCCTACTGTTTTAGTACATTTCGACTTAAGCAGTGTGCAAACCATATTAAATATTTATTTACTGTGATCGAATAAGAATTAGGTCTTGTTATATTCTAATCGGTAAAAAACTGTAAGTTCTTTTACTTCCTTAATTTTGTTTGCCAGAAAGATTCAATTAATTTTCCTTCAGTAACATGCTTTAGGTACTCTATTTTTCGAAATAAAATATATATTCCTACGAATAAATGCCTTGTACACGTACAGACAGATTTATTTCTACTACTACGATACTGTAAATAAATCAGATGGGACACAATTTGTTTATTTATTGAGATTCTTTAAATAATGAAGTTATTCCTGAGCCCTTTCACATATGACCAACCGCCACAATTGTTCAACCCTTGCTCAGCACACTCATCCCTCCATCGTCCTCGGTACGAAATACGTACGTAAAATCATTGTATGCAGTATATCATTGACAGCCCGGGACAAGTACTCAAATACCTGATAAATTTTCTTCATGCTTTTGAACCCTATTAGATGAATTCTTTGTTCGTCAGTTAACTATGCAGATTTAATGTCCTATCTAGCTTTGGTCCAGAACAAATCTTTGCTTAAAAAAAAGTCAACAATCAACGGAGATAAAGGCAAGGAAGTTAGCCCAAATCGTGATAGCTGCAATAAAGAACCTACAGGAGCCCGCAGGTTCTACCCTTCGCAAAAAGCAGAGTACATCTAGGCATGTTCCTTACAGTTGGGAGGAAGCACGTTGATACGGCAGTTAGTCGTCATGTATAGTATACTGAGGACAATGAACGGCCGCCGGTACCAGCTCCTCGAGTATCTATCCTAAGATAGATCCTCGAGAAGTTGGTACCGGCCGTTCATTATCATTATCAGGTATATAAGTACTTGTCCCGGACTGTCAAGAAAACACTACATACAATGATTTTAAAATGTCTTGAACTGTGTCCATTCCTCAAAATCAACGTATGTATAAAGGATTACTTTGTGCAAGATCGTGCGTATTTGCTTGTTTTCCGCACAGAACCAATACGCGGTAAGTGTGAAATACCACATTCAGTATTCCCAATGTAACACACATAACAATTTCCCTCTTCCTTCCGCTTAAGCGCGACATTCATTTTACTGCTTTAGGCTTTTAACATATTATTTTTAGAGACGTTTAACATAGTAATAATTATGAATTGGAAACTTACCACAGCAATTTCATCTAAATTGCAATGTTAATTATTGTTTTTAAATATTTGCAAAAATTAAGTAAAGTCTACTACTCCACGAAACTTTTTGCATTCCTGATACAAGTAACATTAAGGAAGCCGTGAAAAAATCAACAAGATTCCAGATGCCGATGTTATTACTGCAATATGTTATATAAATAATATTGTTAAAATATTAAAATGAAAAATAAATCATTACATAACCTTACCGTTTGTTTTAAGTTCGCATTTATAGACTGGGGGGAAAAAATACGTACAGTATATCACGGCCTGCTGGAGTATAGTAAACACAGAAAACATTTTATAGCAACAATGTTCAAGAAAGATATTTTGGCCTTCCGAAGTTGCCGTCATTAAACAGAAACCAAGATTGAGATTTCATTGCAACTAATTAGAAATTCGTCTTTCAGGTATGTAATAAACGATCTTCGCACAAAATAATGTACGATACACGAGCGGTATGTTTGTTTTCATGTTCTCGGAAATTAAAAAAGCTCAACTACGTTTCGTTTTTTCAATCTTTTCCTCGAACATGAAAACGTCAACATACCGCTCTTGTAACGTATATTACTATTATGACTGTGTCATCTGCATATTTAATTTTATGAAAACTATACATCCTGTGAGGTTGTGTGATGTCTGAATCGGAAGCTAATAATATTAATATTGCGGGAAAATCTAAATGGTTTGTAGCGAAGTTCATAAAAAGCTTTAAATTTTAAAAATATGTACGAACGTCGCAGTAAAGCGTAAACCGTAGGACAACTTGCAGTTCGTTTAGTAGTGTTGTGCAGTGGGCCGTGGTTCACGTAATGTACTTCATCTTCATTTGAGTTATTAATACAGCTGTATTAGATTTTTTAAAGGTCATGGTAATGTGGGACTTTGTGTATAGGAATTTTATTGTGGTTTTCAATGTCTACCTATCAAACAACAGTTGCTGCTACAAGCCACTAGTAATATATACAGGGACATCATTTTATTTTTACTAACATTTTTAATATTAACTTGCCTATACCTCTGAAACAACGCCGTTTGCTATCCCCTTCCACGACTGGAGTTCGATGAACTGACGTAATATACAAACAAATCACTTTACTAGCTATAGGAGGGAAGAAAAGTAGTTCATCCATTTATGTAAACTAGGAAATATTGCGCTTTTGAGTTTAATCATTTTCATTAGGTTTTTGTTTAATCAAAATACAGTACAGTATTAACAATGCGTGTTTTTACTCACGAACTGTGCTGTCCATGTGGACGTATTCATTATGCAGTGTATATTATACTGTCTACAGCACATTAGCGTACAATATAGAGAATGAAGTTAAATTGAAAAATAATCATAATATGGATATTTAAAGACATTTCGATACAGGCTTGAGTTCTAATGTGCATATTATCGCACTATAGCATATTGTACTTAATTCAAATTACCAGTTCTTCGTACTAATACCTCATGTTGAAATAATTCTGTACCTACTCTATAAAAGAGTACCTTACGTACTGTAAATTCAATCTTCACTTCTGCCCGAAAAGATAAAATTACTCAGACATATATCTACTGTCCGTCCAAGTGGTTATGTCGTAGGGTCGTAGAAAGGAGGGAAATCACGTGACAGTTAATTACTTAACGAGGCCCTTTTATTTAAGTTATTTTAAACAGTTGTATAATATTACGTACACGTCCACTTCCTAACAGAAATTAATGTTCTCAGAAAAGAGCTAAGACAGCCCAGCCACTAGTTGGCGAATATAAAAGCTGGTTGGGGAAACCGGGATACTACGTAGGCAAATGGACGACAGTACCTGTGCGAAAATGATTCGATATTAAAAGCTCTTTCGTCACTGAAAAATGCGAACATATTTTTGGAACGTACTGTGGCTACTATGACTGTATATGCGGTCTTGGATCTGTGTGGAAGACGGTTGAAGGGGTGGGAGTGAAGTACATTCAAAAACTCAGGTACAATAAAAATTGAAGTAAAAATAAAATGATGTCCCTGTAGAAAACTAGTGACTTGTGCAGCAAATGTTGTAAACTAAGTTCATTAGAAGTTCAAATAAAAATTTTTCAGATTTATTTTCAATGGAGAATAGGCATACCAGTCATTTTAAATGTTATTTGCTTCCATAATAATGAAACATACTCCCTCTGAATGGTTTTTTTATGCCAAATACTTTTTCTTGAACCTATCCATCTTCAGTTTTTGAGTTTAAAAGCGAAAACGCAAGTCACAATGACAGGACGATCAGTGGATTTTTCAATGTGGGAGTATGTTAAAAAAATTGTACAAATGAAGATCGACACGTCATTATGATGTCACAGAATTTGCTCCGATTTATTCTAAATATGTCAGCAATCCTGCAGGTCGTGGCCTTCGTGTATTATTGCTCATTGTAGTGTGTGTGTGATTTGTTTTATTCTGGAAAGCCATTAGTTCTCAAAACTGACAACAGATGGATTTTGGAAAATAGGAAAATTATGCAGGAAAATTGACATTTCACTGAAAACTACAATTTTTTGAAAATCTTTGACTTCCAAGCTTCAAAATGAGGAGTCCTTACTCCAAAGTAAAACGTCACATAAAATTGAAAACCAAAATTATGAATGATAACAGACTTCAAACAGCAGCCAAAATAAAAAAATGGGAATGCTTAATGAAAAAAAAAAAAAAAAGAATGTCATATCTGACCTGCCATGAAAAAGAACTGTAGCATATTTTCGATTAATAACAGGCCACGTCTGTCTTGCAAAACACCTTTACAAAATCAATATTTTCCCTCCACCGAAGTGCATCTTATGCAATCATCTGGAGGAAGAAATGGATGAACACCACCTGAACAACTGCATCACTGTCAAACAGGAAGATTCTAAAACCTCTAAGTATTGGAGAACAAGACTGCTAATGACTCAAGTGTTAGACGAGGCACATTCGACGACGACGACAACATGTCAACAATGGGTTTTATTTCTGAGAATAATATCTTAAAATATTTCAAAATTAATTATGTTCTGTGCTTGTTCCTGCACTTAATTATTATTATTATTATTATTATTATTATTATTATTTAATGAAGAGTGTGAGATAATAAACGTATTATGTTTGTGATGTATAATAATAATAATAATAATAATAATAATAATAATAATAATAATAATAATTATTATTATTATTATTATTATTTATAATTATTTCCACACTACAGTGTTAATTTTTGTGGACTTAAAATGTAATTAAACAAAAATAATAATTAAAACATAAACGAAGTATGTATTATTATGTAGATTATGTAAGCAAATAAAAATAACTATGTACTGTTGCATTATAACTAGGCCCCGGGAAAAGTATTGCTATCAGCTTAGTATGCAACATAGCATATCTGCTTTGAGAGGGATGGGGTAAATAACGATAGACAGCGTGACGCTGGCAGTAGTGCAGTTTGGTTCATGAGAAATGAATTAATACATGAAAGTTTCATTATTTGTGCGTCCTTTTGACTAGTTTCCAGTGATTAGCTATGAAGCTTACAAAGTGCAATTCTAATTTATTCTCATTAAGAGACCTAAATATTTCATTGTACTTGACATACTAGTAATAATATTAATTACGTATTGATGCGTTGCAATGAACTATGATATGCATGTGCAAGACATGTAACGTGTATCATATTCGGATAACGTGTTTCAAGAAACTTAGCGGATTTCTTCATATAGCTTGCAGCATCTGTAACATATAGTAACACATTTTCGAATTGCACACATGATGGCCATAGCAACCCCATAGCACTATCAAAAAGTTCACATATTATGGTGGAATAATTAATCCTCTCTAACACTTCACTCAATAAGAGATAGGGTCTACAGCAACATTCCGCACTAAGGGCACTCACGACCACATTTGCAACGTGACGTCCAACGGAGTCCATGCTTTCCTCAATAGAAAGAAACCTATATCTTCTCATTTTGTAATTTACACTTCACTTCACTTCACTTCACTTCACTTCACTTCACTTCACTTCACTTCACTTCACTTCACTTCACGCAGACATTTCTCATATCCATGTTGCACATACTTCTTCCGCAGTGTCGCTTCTTTAGGAATTTGTCTTCCAGTGTATTTTTCTAAAAAATCCACGGAGTTTCGCGTTTTCTAATTTGTTTAACGGAATATTTGAAGCAATAAATGCGTCACACATATCTTCATAAAATGTTCGTTCAAGTAGTTGTGAAGGAGATTCCTGCTGCACCTTGCTTAAATTCTGTTGTCTTTTACATGCGCGTTTATGCTTATTGCTATTTATATGCTTCTTAACGTTGCATGCCTTGTCGGCTGCCAATTTCACATGACACATTTCACAAAACAGTTCATTACCATGGATGGAAAACACACTTTATTGACGAACATATTTCCTTAGTGTTTCTATCTTGCGTACTTTTGGTCTCGGCATTCTGAAGACCCGTGTCGATTGCTTTTGACTGCGTTGTACTAAGCTACGCCGGCACTACTCCTACCTGTACAGTGATGCGTGCAGAGTCCTCGGTTCATAAACATTAGCTATACTACATCGCGCGTTTCCCTGTAAGCAATACTTTCTCCGGGGTCTGATTATAACATAAAAAATATGCGAAAGTTTTTTTTTGTCAAAACAGTTTGGGGATTAATTTTTATGAGATATCACAATCTCGATTCATTTATATGTGTTATAGAATTTTCAAGTTACAATTAATGCTGCGTATGAATCTGGACTCCAGTAATGACCTTACACATCTCAAGTTGAGGAGGGGCCGGAGGGGGAGATACAAATATGAGGGTAACAAAAATGTACTGAACGTAGTTCATATATAAAAGCAACGTCAAACCGGTCGGTCAATGATATGCCTGGCCTTGTAGAACCTTGCGTATGACTACAGATAACACAAGTTGACCTCAGAGGTCAGGGAGCTCCTCACACTCGGGTCACGTGCAAAATTGCTGAAATCTTTCGGAAATATTGTTAGTACACAGACACTTGATCATAATATGAAATATGATTCTGGCAGAGCCAGAACTGCGTAGCGGAAGTTGATGAGCTGCACTTCACGTGACAGGCGTCGTAATGTCCACGCTTACGTTCCACATCATCCATCTAAAGAAGCTTGAGCACTCCTACACTTGGAGACAGTTATTCAAGAACCCATCAATGATTTGGGGACTGTACACCACTCGGGTTGCCAGACTGCACATTAAAAATACGTGGCACAATGAGGACAAAATATATTGTTATAGGTTTCAAGAGTTCGAAATAATTCAGTTTTGTATTCTGATATTACTAATTCTTCTTCTTCTTCGTCTTCTTCTTCCCTTCAAGTATTAGGCCATATGGCCTGTTACGATCTCACAGTTGAGTTTTCAATCCAGCGCTTCTTTGGACGACCGAGAAATCTCTTCCCGTTTGGACGATAGTGGAGCATGACTTTTGGGATTCTATCTCTACGCATATTACTAATTATATTCTCGTTAATAGCTTATTTTATTGACCGGTCGTTTGAAAGAAATGAAAACGAAATCATTTATTGTGTACCAAAATAATAAGAAAAAGCTTTCGTCTTCTGGATTGTTTCTTTACAATGCCAAATGTTTACTTTGTTGGAGTGGTGATAAGAAAGAAAGAACTATCTTTTCCGTTTCTTATGATTTGGCGAGAAATAAAAGATTACATCACTGATTATCATTTTTTCCTCACAAAGTTGTCTGAATTCAGTGCAAAAACTAAACATTTAATTATTTGCCCCACAATGCCATTTGTCTCAAAAGTCGTTGCCTCATGGAGATGACCTGCTTGCGCCTCTTTTACGTAAAATAGAGGATATAAAATGTCCAGAGAGAGACATCTATTTCCTTCTTGTTTCGTCAAGAGAGCTGTCGGTTCACAGCTATGGAATAACGGTTAGCATGCCTGACCGTGAAACGAGCGGACCCCGGTTTCAGATCCTGGTTGGAACAAGTTGCTGACGGGTTTTCTCCGGGGGGGGGGGTTCCCCTCAACCCTTAAGAGCAAATGCTGGATGACTTTTGACGCTGAACTCTGGACTCATTTTCGCTGGCATTATCAACTTCATCTTACTCAGACGCTAGATAATCATAGCAGTTGATAAAGCGTAGTAAAATAACCAATTAAAAAAAGATAGCTGTTAAACTTGTGGAAAGTAGTAAGGCATTTTTGCACATTAGAAAATTGTTTACAGGAAACTTTCTCGATTGTAAACCGAATGAAGTGAAACATACAGACTAGGAATCTTTCAATGAGACAATATTGTATTTATTGGGAACACGAAGTCCCAAATTACGCTCAATTATTAAAAGAATCTTCTAGAAAGTTATAAAAATAAGTGGCACTAAGTCGAAGCTTTAGGGTAGGGAGGGTAAGCTGAGCTTTCCCAAACATTTTCGAGGAAGGGACAAGATCAATTTAGAATTTAGTTAATTAAAAACAGGAGCGTTTCCACGTTTTGTTTACCTGTTAGCGATTTAAAGCACGGCCTAGATCACCATGCCTTCAGCCCAGCTTACCCAAAATTTTTGTCACGCTTCGCTACTGGCACTAATATATTTGACCTTCAGTTTCTGTACGCACACTTAAGAATCTATCCCACCAAATCTGGGTCCTATGCGATGAACAATGAGAGCATTCCCATCAGGACATTGCTAAAATGGAAAACCATTGTAAGAAATATGAAAATCACGGTAGTAGCACAGTCCAGTATATACAGCCACGAAGCTCAATACGTAGGAAATATGCATCCATAGATAGTTGCTAACCACTAGGATCGCTACTATCGCCTCATCACAGACAATACGAAATAGTACCGGCACAGTCTATTGTTCCTAGTACCCCCAACAACTCAAGCTTCGTGACTGTATATACTAGACTGTGGTAGTAGATCATTGCTGGTTTACCATAAGAGAAACTTAGGATTTATCGCTATGAAAAAGTAAAGAAAGAAGCATTTTAAATTAAACTAAATTTTTCTATAATGTCTTATTCTTTTATTATACAATGTTTGCATATACTGAAATAAAAGGTAAAAAAAGGTAAAAGGTAAAAGGTAAAGGTATCCCCGTAACATGCCATGAAGGCATTTGGGGGGCATGGAGGTAGAGCCCCATGCTTTCCATGACCTCGGCACTAGAATGAGGTGGTGTGGTCGGCACCACGCTCTGACCGCCTTTTACCCCCGGGAAAGAGCCGGTACTCAATTTTATAGGAGGCTGAGTGAACCTCGGGGCCGTTCTGAAAGTTTGGCAACGAGAAAAAAATCCTGTCACCACCTGGGATCGAACCCCGGACCTTCCAGTCCGTAGCCAGCTGCTCTACCAACTGAGCTACCCTACTGAAATTAATTTATTTTCCTTGGTAACCTTATTAGCTACAATGTTAATTAAGGGGATACTGTTGTTTCAATATCACAATATTACAATTTTCTTAAGAAATTATTACAACGAAAAAAATCTTGCACATTCCTACTACTATCTCAGAAATGTGACCCAATAGGACAAAACTGATCTTTTTTTAACTCAAGAGGTCCGATTACCCCTTCGTCACATATTTACATGCCCAACAGACAGAAGTTAAATTTTTTTAACTACTTTAATTCACGCGAAACGTAACAAATAGCTCTTGCATCATCTGTAAACAACTTTTTACCTTTAATGTTAAAAACAAAAACATACCTTTATACAATCTTAGCATTAAAACAAGCTTGTTATGACGCCTAAATTCCAGAAAAGGTTACCTAGCAACTAATATTTCATGACGTCATCACCGCCTTCACAACATAATTTGATACAACGTACCTGTAAGAAAAAGCTTCAAAACAAAAACAACAACATAACATTGTCTCCTGTGAAGTTCTACCTGATGGATCCACCACAGAGAAATATTGGAGAGCAAGAACGTAATGGCTTCGTTGCCAAAGCCCGGCATTAGATAACAACAACAACATAACATTGTCTTAGAAACGGTTACTTAGCAACCATACGTCATAATCCAGTACTCATGTCTCGACTACGTCATAACATATTTTATAAATTTATAATAGTTTTCTTTTACATATTTTAATGCTAAAATAGCATAAAACCTTGTAACACGTATATAATCTTCATCATAAACATTAATTACATAAATTACTATTTATATATATTTTGAAGTAATAAGTGTAAACAAGTGAAAGTTGTTTATACTGATAGCCAAAGAAATGATGACTAATGAAGTGCAGTCCATGTACTGACGTATATGATTGTGTAATGACTTTTGATTTCATGGTAAAGTTGCTTGTATTAAGTAAAATATTAAGAGGACATCATAATCGTATATTATTTATTATTGTTTTTTTTTCTGACATAAAAGCGTCACATCTTGTCATTCGATGGATAGCGTCATTCCAAGAACTAAAAATTTTGTTGATGGTGAGGACACTGAAATATAGAGCTATAAATGTAACTACTCGTACTTCAGGCCGCTTCAACATGGCAATTCTGCACGCGCTTCACCATAAACAAAATAGATTAACTGCAAAATCTTCATTCGTGAAACGCTCCATTGCAAGTAGTTAAGAAGGAAGGTAAACTCGAAACCCAGAATGTTCGATGACGTAACGGTGTGCATAAATGAGTACTTTAACAAATGAATAAATGCTTTCACAAAGTATTTATCCCCTTAGTGTTCCGAAACAAAAGGTGGAGTTGTGTCCAACGAGTTGCCTGTAATGTTTTAAGTAGGTTATTTTACGACGCTTTATCAACATCTCAGAATATTTCTCGTCTGAATGAGATGAAGGTGATAATGCCGGTGAAATGAGTCCCGGGTCCAGCACCGAAAGTTACCCAGCATTTGCTCATATTGGTTTGAGAGAAAACCCCGGAAAAACCTCAGCCAGGCAACTTGCCCCGACCGGGAATCGAACCCGGGCCACCTGGTTTCGCGGGCAGACGCGCTAACCGTTACTGCACAGGTGTGGAGTGTCTGCAATTCCAGGCGTTTAATACAGAAGAGTAACGAGGAAAAACGGATTGCTATGGGAGAAACTAGCTGCTTTCCAAGGTATTTAACGTCGTATTGAAGCGTTGCCGGATAGACTATGAGGTGATTCATTGCCATTGTCAATGGGGAAATGGAAGGTGAAACATTTAAAAAGTGAAAAGCAAAAGTCATTCCATTTCATATCAATTACCACTCCTCCAAGTCTGTCACAAAGTCAGCCGAATATCCAAGTACATATACATATATAAATACAAATATTTTCATTCATGTTAGTAATATTTCAATAGTCCATTTAAATATCGTGAAAATACAATTTTCTTTTAGTTATTCCTTCAATTAAACGGTGAACTTCCGCAATGCTGATCACACAGCCAGAGGCGACCTATTTGTGACAATCTCATGCTGGTTCATTTTCGTAAGAGTACGAACAGAATCTGGAGGACCAATAACTTACTGGAGAGACTCACTCTCTCTCTCTCTCTCTCTCTCTCTCTCTCTCTATATATATATATATATATAGAAGATGGGACAGCTCAATAGGCCTAAACCTTATTAATAGAAGAAAAAGAAGAAGAAGAAGAAGAAGAAGAAGTAATGATGATTTCCAATGATCCGGATCCTGGTAGTTATAGAAATGGTCAAAAGACCCAATTCTTGAAATCAACGGCCCAGTTCTTGGAATCAAATTACTGTATAGTTATGGTGGTGGTGAATTACAGTATATTTGTCAAGAACTTCCTTCTTTAGTGCTACTCTTCGCATGTAGATATTATGTTGGTTGTAAGTTCAAAGTTGAGAAGCGACATAAATCAGTTCAATAGCGTAATAATTTGCGATAACATATCACTTTGAGTTATAATCATTTCTCAAACTTCCATGTAAAAATGAGTTTACAAATTTCTGTTTGAACTTTAAATTTTAAAACTGTATTTTTAACACTGATCATGAAATAATAATATTCTTAAATGATTAGGTACAGCAGTAAAATTATGAAAATATTCAACATTTTTTCCTCCATTACTCTATCTTGTACAATAATGAAAATTAGTATGTGTAAAACACTGTACTAAAATATTTTTACGATTAAAAAAAGTTATTTACACTTTTTTTCTTTTCAAAATTCAGTTCACTGTGCAGTGATGAAGCGTTTTCCACATAACTCAAAAACTATCCAACATTCTGTGATAAAATTTATTATGTGTATTTATGCACGTCATATCTACAATATGATGCAAGATCACTTCTCTATCTTTGATAGATTATCTGATAAAAAATAAATTAATTAAAAAATGGTCAAATATCAGTATTTTCTTCTAACACAAAATAAAAAAAATATTTATTAAGGAATGTAGTTGAAAAAGCATGATATTGTAAACACGAGTTTCAGCAAAATTAACAAGTTCATGAGTTATGAGGGAAACGCTTCATCACTGCACAGTGAACTGCCAACATTTTGATTTTGAAAAAATATATATAAATAATTTTTTTTTTTTAAATCGTAGAAGTATTTTTCTCACATAGCAGAAGGACAACCTAATCCCTTAAGGGACAATAAGCGCTCAACATATGAGCAGATTGCTAGCAACTGTAATCGATTTTATAGAAGCTCCAAAATACACCGCTCGAAACAATTATACAAACTTGCCTAGTTGTATTTTAATTATTTTTTTACTGACATTAAAATTAATAATTATTTGTTCTTATTTACATGATATTAAATGCTGTCATAAAACATTTTTCTCGATTTTCATACCTTTACTGTTGTTCAATAAAATATTGATGTAATTCATAGTGTTCCTGTAATAGCTATACTGGGTGTTCAGTTCAAAATGTGTCTTGGCTCGCTGTATGCCGTCATGTGGCTAGCTGATGAGCCTAGAGAATTCAATCTTCCTACACTTCCGCAGCTCAGGTGTATAATCTAAGAGGCAGAGAAGTTGGCTAGCAAGTACGGCGTTCATTCTGAAGAGTACGTACCGATACGTACGGTAACGCCGGTAGTGGCTGGAATGTGAACTGTTTGGAAATACGTACTGTCGGGATATGGGGAGAGGGTTAAGACGATTACTTACGTATTTGTTGACATTAACTTCGACGGTCAACATGGACACGGAGCATTTGATTTGTGTTGTGGAATGTTACCGTACGCAACCGATGATAACAAATACCCTGCGTACGACTTGCCGGCGCAAAACACAGTTCGAAAGAGGTTTTGGTAGCACACAGACTGTACAGACCGCCATCTGTTGCTACGACGTTCAAGTTATACCGTACACGTTCTCAAGCTCAGATTGAAGAACGCCTTAAATAATAGGCAACTTCTCTAACATATAAGTTGAAACTCGCTTCAAATCGGTGACCCAACAACAGTGACGTCATGACACACTTTGAAATGAACACCCAGTAGTCTTCAACAGTATGAAACTATTATAGGAGAAATTATGAATTAAGAGGAGCGAGTCTAGGAACGCAATAGAAGAAAAAATAGCAAGGTGGAATGTACACCTGCAAAGAATTTGAAATCAGAGAATTTAAAGTTCTTTTTTTGTAGATTAAGTATGGCTTACAGTGGTCTAAAGATGAAGATTAATTTTTAACTATTTATTATTATGTTCGAGAAATGATCTTATATTATGTGAGATTTTCGTTTCAGAATGAAAATCTCTTGTTATATTACCTACGATAATATTTCCTGTGAAATAAAATATTTTGCGAACATGCGAGCTGTGCCGTTTTATGTAATACTCTTTCGTATATAAAAGCATACGGTAACAAGGTCGTTTAAACATGTCAGTAAATCCTTATTGTATTTTTAAGTAACACAACATTAGTTATGAATGAGTATGTTTAAATTTAAATTGAATCATTCTCGGATGAACCGACTGTTAAGGTGCATCTACACGGTTCAATTTTCCAAGCGTTTACGCATTCAATCTGGGGAGAATATCGAAAGAATCAAGTTGAAAACGAACATTCAATAATTGAGATGCATGCTGATTTTGTGTACACGGTGCGCCGTGTTGAACGTCATCTTCACTAGTATATATATTAATTAATAAATATTAAATATCAATCCAATACTTAGGCCTACTTGATTCGCAAAATTGTGGTTAAATATTCCATAGGCATTCGTATTTGAGATAATCTTCAATAAAGCTAATCGTACTTACCGCAATTTTCAGTTTAAAAGATCTACTTTCACCAAACAAAAGAATTTTCAGTTTATTCACGGCCACCTAAAACAATCAGCTGCTCGCTACATACTACTGTTGAACGAAATACGCTCAAGATACCCACCGGCGATCAGTAGCTTTCAATTGCCGCATGCGCTCTCATTTTTAGTGGCAAAAAGCATGCACAATTGAATGCGTTTCGTTCACTCTTGCATGCATTGGTTGAATACTTAAAGTTGAAAGAAAATTTGAACCGTTTAGATGCACGGCAGATGCCGTGTAGACCCCTAGATGTGAAATAAAATCATTCCAAAAGTAGGTGCAAAGGCTATAGATACAATATATTTTACAGCTGGAAAATTCAGAGATTGTAAGGTAAATAAATGCTATTACCATTGGATAAAAAAGAAGCACGTAACATATCAGAGTTTTTCAGTAAACACTCATTGTAACATTGATAATTTCCACACGCTATTGAATCAATGCAACGATTTATTTAAATTAAATAAGAAACAACTTACACATGGCTGAAAAACGAACCTGTATACTGTGAAATGATCAGCAACTACGAGTAAAAACGACAGGTAGATGATTGCGTCAAAGCTTATTTCCCTTACAAGTGGTTCTTAACCTATGGTACGCATACGACTGGTGGTACACGAGCCACTGCTGGGTGGTACCCTATGTGATCCGGGTTGGTACTTAAAATTTAAAATAAAAATGTAAATTATCATAAAATATGTAAGTATATAACAGTTTTCTGCATATTTTATGGAACACTCATTGAATAAATTCAAAGAGTAACTGCTTATTAATTAAACACTCCTAAATAAAGCAATCAATTATTGCTATTATTATGACCTGGGAGTGACATATGACATTTTCCCATAATAAATTTGGTTAGTGGTACAGCAAATTTCCTAAGTTAAAAATTGTGGTAAGCCATTAAAATAGGTTGAGAACCGCTGTCTTACACCATTCTTCGACCTTGTTGTAATCTCTCCAGCACCCAAGAGTATAGAAAAATCATTCAATTTTTCTGAATTCAATTTTCACAACGTCCCAATATATTCTCATTTTAAGTAGCGGTAATATAATAAAAAATTAAGTAGGTATAGCGCTGGCCTTCTGCGCTCGAGGTTGCGGATTCGATCTCGGCCCATGTCGATGGAATTTAAGAGTGATTAAATGTGATAGGCTTATGTCAATAGATTTACTGGCATGTAAAAGAACCCCTGCGGGACAAAATTCCGGCACACCAGCGACGCTGATATAGGCTGACCAGATTTTTTATGGTCCAGCAGGGGACATCAGCAATTTCAAGAAAAACCAAAAACACTTATCTAGTCATATCCGTTGAAATGTTGCAGAAAATACTTGTAACAGTAGATACAATGATTGATCTTTGCACACTAAATTTGTAGAGTATCTTTACTTTTTGAATTAAATGAATAAACACACATAACTTCTATATATAATTATGGCCACTAAGAATTCAGTTTCAGTACTGACGCATGCATGGAAGTCTTTTACATAATATTGTACAGTACACACTGAACTCTAACATACACATTTTACAAGTACTGGTCTGAAGAATATATCTTTTTAAGGATCTGTTCATTTCCATACAGCCTCACACTAAGTTCTTCACATGAGAAATGAAAGTTTGTTTTCACTTGTAACAAAGCTATTTCAGTTTTCATTCTTGATTTTTCATCAGTCCAGATTGAGTTCATTGTGGAGAAAAGTCTTTCAACTGACGAATTACTCACTGAAAGACACATGATTAATGGCACTATTTTGAGAAGATTTTCAAATGAAATAGATTTTTTTTTGAAATGTTGAAAAACATCACACCAATTTTCACCTGTTGGTTTGTCACAAAACTTCTCATTTTTGAACTACTTAAAAATGGATGCTGCGGCAGTTCTAACGCTTTCGCGCAACGCGAAGGAAGACAAAAATGGTATGTTCTTCTTAAAGAAGTGCAAAATATCTCATACTGTGCTCGCTGGTTCTTCTGTCTCATACTGACAACCGTTCAGAAATGTGCATGAATCGCAGCAGTTTTATCACAAGCAACAATAACAAATATAAATCACACTCGAGGGGAAATTAAACGCAGAATAAATATGGGAAATGCCTGTTATTATTCGGTTGAGAAGCTTTTGTCATCTAGTCTGCTGTCAAAAAATCTGAAAGTTAGAATTTATAAAGAACTATATTACCGGTTGTTCTGTATGGCTGTGAAACTTGGACTCTCACTTTGAGAGAGGAACAGAGATTGAGGGTTTTTGAGAATAAGGTTCTTAGGAAAATATTTGGGGCTAAGAGGAATGAAGTTACAGGAGAATGGAGAAAGTTACACAACGCAGAGCTGCACGCATTGTATTCTTCACCTGACATAATTAGGAACATTAAATCCAGACGTTTGAGATGGGCAGGGCATGTAGCACGTATGGACGAATCCAGAAATGAATATAGTGTTAGTTGGGAGGCCAGAGGGGAAAAGACCTTTGGGGAGGCCGAGACGTAGATGGGAAGATAATATTAAAATGGATTTGAGGGAGGTGGGATATGATTGTAGAGACTGGATTAATCTTGCTCAGGATAGGGACCAATGGCGGGCTTATGTGAGGGCGGCAATGAACCTCCGGGTCCTTAAAAGCCAGTAAGTAAGCACTTAAATATTTACGTGTAAAATGTCATTGAAACAAAATCAAAACTTCTGGGGACAAAAACGGGGACATTTTCTTCCTGGGGACAGCAACTCAAAACCGAGGACTGTCCTCGGAAATCGGGAACATATGGTCAGCCTACGCTGATATAACCTCGGTAGTTGCGAGCGTTGTTAAATAAAGCATAATTTAAATTTTAAATAAAATATGTTCCCGTGGAGCTTCAAGATATGTTATAACTTACAAAGTAAATAAAAATAGGTCCGAGTTGCCAATTTTGTACTTTTTAAAATTATTAATCTTCTTTGTCCTGTGGAGTTTGGTATATTTTCCGACAGTTTAGTCATCGTTCTTCCCTCCTGCAGTCGCAAGGTCGGCTGAAGGGGAGAGCAGTGCTTCAATTGAAGCAATTACCGAGTTATCCGAGGCTCAGCTTTGTTTGTTCCTACTGCTCTCAGTCAGTCCCACACTTATGAACACTAGAGGGACGCTATGGACAATAATTATCATTTGAAATGTTCAGTAACGTAAATGTTATTTACATAGCATTTAACTCTTTCACAGCGAAGTCAACAAAACCATTCTCTGTGCATGTCAAATTTAAAACGGATTCGAGGCTTTAGTGACAATACATTGTATGTTAAAAAAGCTTATTCATTTTGTTCTGTGACACAGATAAGTATTTCATTGACTAGTTGAGAAGTAGATCCTATTTTAGACATTGGAAAGATAGTGATATATTATTTTTTCACAATCATGCTTTTTTATGCATACTTACCATCATTGTTGCATGTAATGTAGGCTAACTTGAAGATTCAACACGTTCAATGGTTACTACGAAAACGCTTGAATTAACAGTGCAGTAAGTAAATTACTTACAATACAGCTGTGTTGTAAGTAAATTCTCTACAAGCTACCAGGTGACTTTGGCTTATTACTCCTATTTATATAATAACCAACTAATGTTTTCTCATTAATATTTAATTTTTTTATCATTAAGCCATTTAAAAGAGAACTGTATGCCTTCTCATACAGTAGAGCGTCTCGTTTAGGCACAGTGAAAACGTAAACAAAGTGCAGGTAACGTGTGCGGGGAGGACGAGCCGTACGATAAACACGACGGATGCACAAGGTGTTAGTTACAATATTTATGGCGGAGCATTAATTGAAATATTTTCCAAAAAACACAAAACAAAACACAAATTGCATAACGTTATCAATTTATCATATACACATTTTAATAAACAAGCAATTTTAACTACGTAAAGATTAATTTTTGGTCCTATAAATATATCTGTATAGATAATAATCGAAACAATTATAACGTTGAAATAATTCAAGGTAATAAATCAAATTTTGCTACTTATATGATGTTACTTTCAAGAAGCATTTTTACGGCCATGAATTTCATTCTCTGTATGACTAACGTAATATCATCCTATTCTGTGGCCGAATTAACAAAACTACAGTACTGTAATCATGTTTATGAAATAGTGTTGTCACTTCAGACCAATATACAGTACTTTTATTAATTCGGCTACAGAAGACTGTGATATTATGCTAGTTATACAGAGAATGAAATTCATGACCGTAAAACGTGCTGCTTGAAAGCAACATCATGTAGGTAGCAAAATTCGATTTGTTATATTGAATTATTTCAACGTTACAATTGCTTGTTTGTTAAAATGTGTATATGATAACGTTGTGCAATTTGTGTGTTTTTTGGAAAATATAATTTCAATGGGAGTTCTACTCTTTCAGAGGCGAGATAAAGTTTTTCTGTTTATATTATATTTTATGCTACAATTATTAGCAAAATAATAAAAAAAAAATTAATGCTCCGCCATAAATGTTGTAACTAAAACCTTATGCATAGCTCGTATTTATCGTACGGCTCGTCCTCCCCCCACATGTTACCTGCACTTTGTTTACGTTTTCACTGTGCCTAAACGAGACGCTCTACTGTACCTTTCTCTAGATTTAACAGGCAAACATGCCTCCAATCTTTTTCTCAAAGCGTCTTCAATTTCGTTATCAACTTCATCAAAACTGTTGTTCATATAATCCATAGGCCCTAATATATTTTCAATTTAAAACCTTCATACAAAATATTTCTACAATTTAATTTCTTATATTTTAATAGCTTTTTATTTATTTGAACAATGCATAAGACAGTCGTATGCAACAAATAAAACAAAAATATACAGTATATAAAAACACGATCTAGAAAATTACACATTACCATTAACAAAATTATAAACTTTCAGTTCAAAATTAACACACAACTAAAATAGGCTACGTATTACGAAATAAATAAAACAAGCGCCTCGTTTTTTCAAACTTTCTCTCGCCTCTGTTATAGGACATTTACTAACCTAGTATCGGAATATACTGTACAATAGGAATCGACACATTGGCCGTTTTTTGTTAACGTTTTGTTACGAACATCCTCAATCCTAGCTACACTTAGCACAAAATATAAGCCATAAACCTCCTCACTGTAATTTTCTACAGCCTCTTGTAGGTTTGTCAGATGTAAAACTTCTCTTCAGTGCTGTATTTAAAACATATATTTTAACAGTACTAGCTCCAGAATATGAGTATGAGTTCCTGTATCCGCTTCAGTTCATGTTCTTCAGGTCTGATTATTTTTCTCGTCGTTTTCTTTCAAACGTCCTCAATTCTAACAGTGCTATGTACAGTCTTAGAAATAATTGATGGCGCAAAGACATTTTCGAAGTCCTAGAAAAAAGGCACTGCGCATGATCAGAGGACGAACCACTAGTTAAGGCAGTATCATTTTGTTCTGTTTCGTTGTATGTCGTCCCTAAGTAGCTAGAACAAGTGCCAGGTAAAAAATTTAGTTTAAATGAGAAGTGCGATAAAATTTTTTTCACCACCAAGAGTCACACCATCAATTACTTCCAAGACTGTACATGGTAGTCAGAAAGCGCTTAGCTGTGTTATTTTTCACTTCCTCCTATCAACTCATGCCCCTGATTTGCGAACATTTTCCTCATTGTTTATGTTTTAGTCTTTTCTCTTTTGATTTGAATCTATTTCGTAATACTACAGTATACCTCAAAGAGCGAGGTTAACTTTCCAACTCTTGTTCGTACACAATTATTTGTATGGAACAGAACCATGCAAGGTGGATGCCGAAATTTCCGGAGCGAAACATGACAAATTATGTCCGTCATCCGTCAACTCTCAGATGCATAGATATACAACGCTGGTTTACAGTAGGCTACTTCCCTTCCAGGCTGAGATTGGAATAGTGATACCAGTAGAGGCAATAATAGTTGTTCTACAACTTTCATTTATCCTTATGTATCACCAAAGTACAAATGACCAAGTGTTTGTTGCGCAATAAAAAAGTGAATATTCCTAACTTTCATGAATGGAACATCTGGTACGTATTTTGCAGTAAAGTTTGCCCAAGTAGTGATTGAATGGAGAGCACCCACAGTGGCGGTGCTAGGATTTGCGAGGCCCTAGGCAAAACTATATTCAAAGTCTCATATCAATATAATGAGAATAACAATAATAATAATAATAATAATAATAATAATAATAATAATAATACTTACAAATGTCTTTTAAGGAAACCGCAGATTCATTGCCGCCCTCACATAAGCCCGCCATCGGTACCTATCCCGTGCAAGATTAATCCACTCTCTATCATCATATCCTACCGCCCTCAAATCTATTTTGATATTATCCTCCCATCTACGTCTCGGCCTCCCCACAGGTCTTTTTCCCTCCGGTCTCCCAACTAACACCCTATATATGCATTTCTGGATTCGCCCACACGTGCTACATGCCCTACCCATCTCAAACGACTGGATTTAATGTTCCTAATTATGTCAGGTGAAGAATACAATGCGTACAGTTCTGCGTTGTGTAACTTTCTCCATTCTCCTGTAACTTCATCCCTCTCAGCCCCAAATATTTTCCTAAGAACCTTATTCTCAAATACTCTTAATCTCTGTTCCTCTCTCAAAGTGAGAGTCCAAGTTTCACAACCATACAGAACAACCGGTAATATAATTGTTTTATAAATTCTAACTTTCAGATTTTTCGACAGCAGACTAGATGACAAAAGCTTCTCAACCGAATAATAACAGGTATTTTCCTTATTTATTCTGCCTTTAATTTCCTTCCAAGTGTCATTTATATTTGTTACTGTTGCTCCAAGATATTTGAATTTTCTACCTCTTCGAAGGATATAATAATAATAATAATAATAATAATAATAATAATAATAATAATAATAATAATAATAATAATAACAGAAGTAGTAGTATACAGTATTAACACTAGGAGGACCGGACCCGTCATTTTGCCGGGTACCATGGGTTTAAATAATTAATTATTAGACGAAAGCTTTTCATTCTATGACTCCCACGTTCTACGCTCTTATTTTATCTTTGTGATGTAGGATTCCTGAGCTTTAAAGATCTTTGAGAAGAATGTTATAAACAGTTACTACTAAACACACTATCGCCCGTCATTTTGACTGGTGCCAAGTTTCAAACCGGCCATGTAAAAAGAAAAATTAATAATAGTTTTGAGACCAGGAATCCGGGCCTTTTCTTAAAATATTACACGACACCAAACTGACAATTTAAAAACAAAACAAGATCTATTTCGGAAATTTAAAAAATCGGCCGTACTTGGATAATCCATTAATAGAGTTTCCTACCGACTGTTTGCGTCAAGGTTAGTACTCGAAAACTTGTCTCGTATTCTCTTCTAGAATTGGGGTCCTTCGGCCCGTTCCATTCACACCTTTGAGGATTTTAAACCAACAGCAGACTTCAAAGTTGCCGTTTAAGATAACACAGTACAAGATACACATATCGAGTCTCTGTGGACGGCACGAATATCCACTTCAACTTCTGAGTATCGAACTTGGGACCGCTGAATTTGTAGTTGGACATGCCATTTGAGCCTCTATACGTAGAAACTTACTTGACACTTCTCGATTTCATTACCTGTGTTTAATTTTCTGATGAAATCACTATCTGATTGATACACTAACTTGGAAGAATAATACACAGTTTGGTAAACAAACATTTTGTTGTGAAGAAAGCTTTCCATGAACAGTTTTGTCCACCACAAATCTCATGGGATCTATCGAGGATCCCATTGAGGTTAAATTAGGAACTTTGAACAGGTCCTTGCGTTGTTAAACTTTACCCCAGCTCACTGATAAGAACCGAATTATCATAGTAACAAGTCGAACCATGAGAGCTCCACTGACCTCCAGTCATAGCTTCTGTCAAGGCGACTAAATGTCATTTTATGCTCTTGTCATGATAAAAAAGGTAGTTATCGTAGGAAAATCTAGTTTTCTGATAGATTAATAGCCTGTTTCATCAACGTGCATCAAACTTCGTTTCACAAGAGTCAGATTTGTAACTCAATTTTATAGTGCCTCGTTAAAATCAAAATGACTTTATTTCGCGAAACATCAGCGTCATAAAGAAAACACACTGTTTGAAACAGTTATGTTCTTTATCATGTTACCAGGGATATTCTCGATTGTACAGAGCAAGTCAAATCCAAGGCACCGGCACTCTTTCCGTTTCTTGGCACTACAGTCTGCAAGCAGATCGCCAGGTCTCATGGATAACATTCATGTCGTTTAACGGCACTACAGTCTGGCAAGTGATCTCTCTTGCAACTAGTGAATTATTTAGTATTTAACGAAATAGATAATGGAAGAAGAATAATGTTGAAACTGATCAGGAAGAGAAAAAGGAATTGGCTGGGTCCTTGGCTGAGAAGAAATTGTCTACTGAAGAATCCACTGGAAGAAATGGTGAACGGAAGAAAAGTTCGGGGTAGAAGAAGGTATCAGATGATAGATCGTATGCAAGTCAGAAAGGAAAGCAGAACATAGAAAACATTGGAGAATGCTTGGTTTGCAATGACAGACTTGCCCTTGGGAAGAAAACTAAGAATGAACGAATAAGGATATGGGAGAATCTTACCGAAATTTCAGAGCAGTTGTTGAAAATGTCCATTATATTCTAGGCAAATACTGCAGCTACGTTTGAAGTTCTGAAACACTCATTGGAGCTCATCCTCACTAATATTACGTATTAATCGTGTTACTTAATCCTTGAGAGCCTACAGAGTACACAGGTTATCATACATTTTATTTGGGGATACACCATAAAGAGTCACACATAGATAAATCTGGAGACAGTGCAGGTTACAGTCTATATTTATTACTCTCGTCAAAAATTCCACGCAGGGCTTTCATTGAATGCGTCGGTGTGTGTGTTGTGCCATCTTACTGAAAATGTGTAATACTTTTCTTACTACAAGAGAAGTTGTGAAAACGGTTGCAAATTGTTCTTCACATAAAGCTCCGAACAATTGTAAATTAAGCTTCGTCACTACAAAAAAGAAGCACTGAGTCAACAATTCCGTCGTGGATTTATTCTAACATCCATCGAGAAACTCGTGCTTTGGCTACTGGTTCATTTGGATTCAATTTTTGAACCACCGACATCTTGTAGGAGTTAACTTGAGAAATTTCAAATCTTTTACCTTTTAGGGGCTTAATTCCATCCTCACACGCAAATATTCAGTGTTTGCTATTATAGCACGCTTCGTTCAACATTTTTCTTATCGAGAACGTAACCCGTTTCTCGTCACCCGGATTCGAATCCCGGTGGGTCTAAGTGGAATTGAACTGTGCGTGTTGGTAGGTTGTCGGAGGGTATTCTCGTTTTCTCTACGAGCATTCCACCTTGTTCCAGTTAAGCGATAGTATGTAGTTCGCCACCCATAGTGCACCGAGGGCCACGCCTACGGCGGAAAAAAAAGAACTAGCTTCAGCACATCGCTCATAGATAGAAACCAGTCGGTGAATGACGCCAACGCAAGTACCCGCCACTGGATGAGAAAATTTATTAAATAATTTAACAACATCGTCCACCGAAACGTCCACCGAAACTTACGGAGTCACAACTACAACTTCTGCTTTAATAGATATTTCAATGAGAAAAATGCGTTGCTGTACTGTGTATAAAGGGTGATTCATTATTACGTGTAAATACTTTGGGTGTGCATTGTAGAGGTGAAACTAAGACTAAAACGTTCTATACAACTTTTTCTCAAAACCTTTAATTCCAGAGTTCCAGTAGATGGCACCTATATCGCAGTAACTGCATAGGCATTACTGTTCTCCCACACATTTGGTGTGATATTGTGGGGAATCAGTTACTCGGACCTCGAGTTCTATCTCCGCGGTTGAATGGGGAAAAATACCGCGCATTCGTGGAACGCGAATTGCATGGTTTGCTACATGATATTCCTCTTGCAACGCGAGTGAACTTATGGTTTATGCACAACGGTGCTCCTGCGCATTACTGCTGCAAAGTAAGGGCGTATCTCAATGCTGCGTATCCAGAACAATGGATAGGCCGCGCAGGGCCAACTCCTTGGCCAGCAAGATCACCGGACATGAACCCCTCTGGACTTCTACCTTCGGGGCAGCCTGAAGTCGTTAGTGTATGCCTCTGCTGCACCTAACGTAGAAGTACTACAACAGCGAATTGAACATGCGTGTGGAATTGTTCGTAATGAGTTGAACGGGCTGTGTAACGTTCAGAGATCACTGAGGCGGCGACCACAGGTATGTCTTCAAGTTGAGGGATAGCACATTGAACATGCATTACACTAAGAATTGTGCAAATGTGTAAAGTCTAGAAGAAATTGCTTTACAGTCTTTACTGTGTTTGGTTTTAGTTCACAAAACGTGCATAAGTAGACTGCCGAGGACATGGGTTTAGTGACTTTGGTTGTTTTTGTACTGAAGTCCAAATGCACTGTACGAAAGTGATAATTAATTTAAATTTGGTGTGTTATCCTTTCTTTGTTTGAGACGTTAACTCTGGAATTAAAGGTTTTGAGAAAAAGTTGTATAGAACGTTTTAGTCTTAGTTTCATCCTCTACATTACACACACAAAGTATTTACACATAATAATGAATCACTCTGTATAGCCATGATTAAAATACATATTTCTCAATGCCTATTACTGGGAAGCTGGAGAACCTCAACTGCAGTCTTACCCGCCACAAGTGTAAGTATGGATTTTTCACATGAAAAATCACAGGGCAGACCTATCTTTAAAGAAACTATTGAATCACCCTGTGTAATCAATTTTGTCCAAAATTTTTAAATGAGAAACATATGGACTGAGGTCATTATACTATTCGGAATCGATCTGGTATGTTTTAACTACTGTAGCTCCGCACGTATAAAGTTAATTTAAATGTCAACTTGACCCATATTTTAGTATTCTCCAATTCCTTTAACAAATATCCAAGACAAAGTGGTTTGCCTTCGCTTTTTGAGGATTGGAACCGGTGCGGATCCTTGCACTTGAGCTTGGCTTGGCCCTTTGTGGACCTATAAATATTCAGGTCCTATCCTCAGACTAATACTCGAGAGCCCCGCAGTGTCTGGAATCCCAAGTCCTTCCTATATCAACTTAGGGAACCCCAAGACTTCACCTAGCCTATTTTTAACTAGGCCTATTGCAGATAGATGAAATGAAAGGAAGGTGGAGAGTGTTTGTGAACTTATAAGAGTGAAACGAGAGTACCCCCAAAAAACCCTATGCAAAATTTGCTTTGTCCATCACAAATTACATCACGGGCTGGCCAGAGTTAGAACCCAAGCTGCCTGGATAAATACCAGCGCACTAGCGTTTGAGCCACAGACGCGGCCCAAGAGAAGATACGTAGCCTACTTTGGTCTTCAATCCATTTGAAGACAACATGCGTCATCAGTTTTATGAAATACCCTATTTTCTCCAAACGGCTTAAGGAAATTCGTGCAGTTTAACATTATGAATACTCCATTACGTGTTATTTTCTATCATCTTAATAGGTTTACTTTGTTCGTTATGAATAAGGCCTTTACAAGTGATAATACTGATAACATTCACTATCACAATATGGGAAATCCCAAAAGTAGACATTATGATTTTTAACTACCCACATTGATTTCGAGGTTAGTGGCAGTTAGAATGCCAAGAGCGACTAAAAAGGAATAAAAATATAACATGGCTAAATGTCGTCCCATCTTTGACAAGATTTTAGACCCTTTTCTTCCTTTCCCATAATCACTATTATGAAAAAGTGAACAATAATAGTCTTCGATAGTCTTTATCATTGTTTAAAGCAACATAGGGCAATGGAAGAGAAGTGACAAACTTAGTTCCATTGCAAGTAAGTTCACTATTCCAGAACGAAGAACTTTATTAATTATTGTAGTTCGTTTTAATAACTGTTTAAACAAAGCAACACGAAGCAATGGAAAATAAGCAACAAACCAATTTCCATTACAAGCAAGATCACAATTTATTGTAAGATCACTATTTCAGAGCGAAAAACTTCGTTAATTATTGTAGTACGTTGTGATAACTGTTTAAAGCAGGCATGTCAAAACCCTGCACATTGTGCAATCGCGCACATTGTGCAGTTGTCTCTGTGCGATGTGCACTTTCTATTCCACTACCTGGAGGGAGTGAATCGCCTTGGAGGGGAGCACGACAGTACTGTCCAAATTTCACGAGAGGATCCCTGCGAGAGGAGAACGGTCCTTGCGGGGTAAGACGAGAGGGTAAACCAGTAACTTAGAGTTCTTGAAGGAGCAGATGGATAGCAGTGGTGTCATTGGTCGGCTGGTACAAACAAAGCTCAGTCAATGGCCGGTCGGTTCCATGTCGGGGATAGGTTTTAAGAGTGGGGGGAAAAACTCGCATTCCTTGCTCGGATCTTCTTGTGAAATGCGGACTGTACCTTCAGCAACATACCAGCTTTGTTTCAGTAACACAGTTTCAGTACGGGTGCTAATTTGGCTGTGTCTATGAATGAGTTATGATACATAAAGTGAGGAGTTCACAGATAACGAAGAAGAGAAATTACGAATCGTATAACATAATTATTGTTATAATATTTCCCTCAGCCAACAATAATTATTTTAAAATGAAAGGCTTTCATCAGCCCATATCGAGGTAATAATGTTGTAACAGTTTAGATCAGATTAGTAAAGTTCTCAAAATATGATATTCACCAGCTCTTATTTCTTACGGCAAAATGAACTTGACAATGGCGTTGTTTTGGAGTCTGTACTAACACAGCCATGAAAGGTTAGACGACTTACGACTTTCATTTCATAAACTGATGTGATAATATTGTGAGGAATGCATGTGAGGCTCTTGAGGTTGCAAGGAGTGAAGAAAGCAACTATTTGCAAGGCGGAAAATTTTTCTGGAAAAATATATAATGGCAAATTTTCCATCTCACGTCACTATATTATGTTAATATACGTACATTAATAAATCTTTAAACTTGACATAAAGAGAATATCGTCGCTTCACAGCTTGTGAACTACATTTTTAATTTCTTTCAGTAACGCTCCCAACTTGTCGATACTGGCTCTCAAAGTTTTACAAATAAACTGTATTATGTGAATTTAAATTCTAAGCTTAATTTATATTGTTTATTAATATTAATGTTAATTTACATTGACATACAGCAAGGAAATGATTTCAGTGTAAAACTTCACAATGTCCTACTGCATGTAATTAATTGGGAGTATAATATTTTCTTCAACATTTATGTACCAATGGTCCCAATAAATAATAATGCTTGATGAACAATGAAAGAGTAGGGTCTATTACTTTAAAATAATTAGTACCTAGTAGCCTACGTAAAATGAAATACTTGTTCGTTTTTTGTTTCGAAATTACTGCAATATTTCTTTCTTCGAATACTATATAAAAATCGTATTAATAAATTATGCTTTACAAACCACTACTTTGTGAAGTATAACTGAGTAAGCCTAATGTTTCTTGTATTACAATTGTCAAATATACACTGATAATAACTGTGTTTTTTTCGTTCTGCTAAGTGTGTTTATAATGTCCAAATGCTTAGGCCTATTTAATCCAACCCTAGAAGCGCAGAATAGATTATTGTACACCCCTCCAGCTAAGAACTGGTAAGAGCAATGCTTGAATGATGCAGTCTGCACAGACCGGCGATCCGCACACATAACTGCACAATCCGTGTCTCATTTTTGGCATGCCTGCTTTAAAGCTGCCGTGGCGAAAATGTGATCGTGCGCCGAGCCACTGTGTAACCTGCAACGTGCATAGCACCTATGGAGGGAGGCGAACACCCGATAGACAAGTGAAGCAACTCTCTGACTTATTAACGGATTTTCATTTTCCTTACGCCAAGCACTTAAATATAATTTTATACAGTATAAGGTTACAAACTAATGTCTAGTACGTGTAACGAAGAAAGAAATGAACAAGAAAACATAGGACACATTATCACAACCTATTAACGGTCTTCAGAATGTCTCTGCGACAGTCTCAAAATCAGGAATTGTCACTTGCTGCCAGTCGTAGTTGATCACGAAGGTATTTGTCTGTCAGTCGTGATCTAAATTTGGTTTATTATTATTTTCATTGTTAAAAATAATTTTTTCACAAACGGAAGTTGTAGCTAACATGGCTTCAACAGAGCAAGCGAAAGAACGAAACTTCTGATATTTATTTTTTGGCAAAGATTTGAAAAGTTCAACATTTGTCAAGTCCTTTCACCTAGCTTTCATTTAACATCACATTGTAAATCTGAGAGTTTAAATTGAAGAGCTAACCGTATTATTCGTACATCTGCCGAAAAAGGATAGACGTACAGAGATGATGATGATGATGATGATGATGATGATGATGATGATGATGATGATGATGATGATGATATGTAGTATAATGCCGTTTTATGTTATACAACAGTTTTCCTCTTAATACTTGTGAACAAATCATACATTTTATATTCTCATCATATTGACAGCAAAAAAATGAGTCTTCCCATCCTACTTGAAACTTTCGTTTTTATAGAGGTACAGCTGTCAAAAAAATAAAAAAAAAAAAGTGGCCGCACTCGTGAACAGCGAATATTTTCAAAGTCCACGGGTCGCGGCGATGTTACACGATGCATGTGCTTGTACAAGCAGTTCCGGAACTATGAAAGTGTTCCATATCTGCGCCTCGTAGACCAGCGGTAGAGTGCTTGTTTAATGATTCAAAGGTCGTGGGTTCGGGCCTTCTTCAAGTTTTCATTTTATTTTTTAATCGTTCTTTAGCAATGTAAATGATATTCAAATTATCATTTATATCCAGTTATCGTTCTTTATGGATATCACGTTATTTATATTTTGTTATGGTTCTTTAGAGATATGAATAAAATTCAGGTCATCATTTGTATTCTGTTATCGTATTATAACGATATGAATAATAATTATTATTGTATCTCCAATGGGGGTTAGCCCTATTTTACATATGTATGTTAGGGCTATAGTTTTATACACAAAAAAGATGAGCATAAAGAGAAATGGAAAAGAAAATTAAATTAGCTTACGCGATGTAAACAAAACATAAACAATCCGTAAATTAGGCATTGCGATTGCAAAACAAATATCAGGTATCAATTTGAAACATACAAAAACATTAACACACATACGTAACACTTCTATAACACAAATATGCACCTTTCCGTACCATACATCATAAATTAATACACAATAGTCACACAAACACAATCAAACTATAGTTACGACATTGCGACGACATCAAGCATCCCGTAACTGACTCACATACATAACAAATCAAGCATCCGTTACAACACATACACTTCAACATAGTAACCACACTTTTAAAAGCTACAAATTTGGCTCCAAGAAGAATAAATAGGACACTGTTACTAATTACTATTCTTCTACAATTTCTTAAATACATCTGTAATAAATCTGTGAAATTCCGATATGAATAATATTCACGTTTTTTATATTGTTATCGTTCTTCAGCGATTTAAATAATATTCAAGTTATCATTTATATTCTGTTTTCCTTCATTAGCATTATAAAACAATATTCAAGTTATTTATATTGTTATTGTTCTTTCGCAATATATTAATTAAACAAACCGATATTTATCATTTATATTCTGTTATCATTCTTTAGTGATACTGTATAAATAATATTCAAGTTATTTATATGTAATCGTTCTTTAGCGATATAAATAACATAAATTTAATATTAGGTTTGGAAAAATCCAGTTGCATAATACTGGTATTAGTTTTTATTTTTGTATTATTACATTATACTATCTTGAACCACAATAAAATGAAAAGGAGTAAAGAGGAATTGAACCTGAGACGTTGACATCTAAATTCCGACTTTCGTCCGCTGAGGTACGAGAGCAAAAGTGTGGAAACATTTTCGGAAAAATTGGCCCAATCACACTCTAAGATTTTCTGACGATTCGTAGAAGCTAGTCCAGGATGCGGGGGGCAAAGGCTAATTGAGATTTCCCGGTCTCTGACCGGGTCAAACATCCTGATAGAATTAATATTTAACCCTTGCCGTGACTTTCGGTGAAGTCCGGAGGGCCCAATTAGTCAAATCCACTCTCCTCATCTCCACGCTTGGGCCCCCTGGAATTTAATAAGATGCGAAAGAGATAGTGGTGTGCGGAAAGCAACGGGATGTTACCGCATTTAGGCCTATTCTTCCCAAGAAAACTGCAAACATGAACAAAGGAAGCTTTTAATAGAAGAAGAAGGATCTTCTGCGGACCTCTGGAAAAAGAACTAAGGAAGAGACTAGTGAAGTGCTTTGTGTGGAGTGTGGCATTGTATGGGGAAAGAACATGGACATTACGACGAAATGAAGAGAAACGAATTGAAGCATTAGAAATGTGGATGTGGAGAAGAACGGTGCGTGTGAAGTGGACAGATAGAATAAGAAATAAAATTGTGTTTGAAAAAGTGAGTGAAGAAAGAATGATGCTGAAACTGATTAGAGAGAGAAAAAGGAATTGGTTGGGTCTCTGGTTGAAAAGAATAATAGACGACATTAGGATATGTGGATCATATGCGGAGACTAAGAGGAAGGCAGAAAATAGGAAAGATTGGAGATTGCTGTGTTTGCAATGAAAGACCTGCCCATGGACAGAACATTCATGTGTGTATGTTCAGAATGCCTGGAATATCGTGTCTAAGAACAGTCGCTATTTGCAAAGACTAGTCAATTCCATGCCCACTCGACTGCAAGATGATCGAGATAAGAGGAAGATAGACTAAATATTGAATTGTGGCTTTTTGTTTTGTTTTTTGAACGCTTAATTGTTTGAATGTTTTAAGGCCGACGCCAGTAAATTTGTTATGTTTATGCCACGAAAGATATTTTATTGAGAATAAAATCTTTTTTCTTTCCATTTGCAGCCACAATATCATAATGATAATGATAAAGTCATGGCATAATATATTAATGAACCTGATGTTAATTACTAAAATAATCATAAAAGAGAAAGGAGCCATTATGTCTAGTTTGTCTCTCTCAAAAACAGAACAAAAAAGGACATAAAAAGCACGAGGTTGTAGTCGAACGCAGGGCCTCATGAATAAGAGGCCTGAACGCTACCATTATGCTATCGAATAACACACAGTATACTTCAATTATAACTGTAGATATCAGGCAACGTGGTCCAACAACATGTAACATCGCCTGTCTCCGAATTGTAGCGAAGATACCCGAAGGGAACTTTGTTTCAGGAGAGCGGCCACTTTTTCTTTTGACAGCTGTACATGGTTTCGAGAGAGACATTGCGACGACGCCACTCGCATCATAACTCTGAAAGTAAGGATTTGCTGGAAAAGTTGTATAGAATGTTTTAGTTTTAGTTTACCTCTACATTACACCCACAAAGTCTTTACGTGTATTTATGAATCAACCTATATACAATACTTATATACAAGTCCGAGTTTGAGTCTTTTCTTCACATTAAAACGCTAATTCCCTAGACTTCAAGTAAAAATATAAGAAATTTACAATTTGTTAGAAATTGTTTTATTTCATAATTGCAAGTAATAGTAATTGTTCACGTTTAATTTTCTAGAAGTGTGTCTTCCTGTTTGTTACATTTGCAACTGATCTGACTCGCGGTATTACTGCAATTAGTATAGTTGAGCTACTTACGTAGCTCAGACGGTAGCGTGTTTTCCTACTGCGGAGCTGCGCTTGAACGTGTTTTCCGATTGGGTTGATTAACTTTGTTTCTACTATGCATTTCGCTTCTTTCCATGTTCAGTCTATGTCTCCTAATTCTTCCATGCGTATTTGTCCCATTTATCCAATTTGTTCGGCCTTCTCCCACTCTTTTCCTTAGTAGATTTTAGTCCAGTGTGTGTGTGTGTGTGTTTTTTTTTTTTTTTTTTTTTTTTCGAATTGATATTTCTTAGAGTTGTACCCCAATGCCATTTCTAGCTCAGAATTTGTTTCGTGACATTGATTTCGTTTGTCCTTTTCTATAATTCTTATTTTCAGATTGTATCAGGCCATTTGATGTTTAGGACTTTCCGGAAACATTCGTTTATAAAATGTTGTCGATTGTCTTCCATATTTCTGTAGTCAACAAATACTCAGGCAGAAAAGGAGCTTCGTATTAATTACGCTATTTCGTCAGTTGTCTCCTGCAACAATGCATCACTCATGTCACACGGTGCAAATTTTCGTAAAATAATTTAACATTTCTTGTTTAAGTCTGTCAACGCTCGTTTCACCGTGAACTGTACCAAAACAGTATTTATTTAAGTGATAGTTGCGAGTTTCACGTGGATTAGGACTATGTTAGTGGTAATAGTGAGGATATGGAGCAATGAAGATAACGATGTGCGAAATACGAAGAAATTTCGAGAAAACAATCTAGGCGTTATGAAACAAATTTGATTTTGGAAACCTTTCGGAACGTGTTTAGAGTGGAGCTATACAACCTAGTCAGTAGTTCCGAAACGTCAGAGGAATGAAATCTCATGCTATCGCTAAACCCAAAATACCATGGAAGCCTAGTTCTCATGTCAGTCAGGCGTATTGAAGATCTTACTTTTAACATATTCTGGTCAGTCTAAAGATAAGCCTACCGTAAATGTCTCAAGAAAATACACGAAAAGATTTAAGTTAGAAGTTTAAATAGTAAGTATAGGCTATTACAATACATAGTTGGGAAGTGGCTTTCATAAAATCGAGTAAAAGTTCGAAAAACGAGCAGAGCGAGTTTTTCAATTTCCGAGATTTTTAATGCACTTCACAAAATATGTGTATTGTACAACGTTTCTTGCACGAATATTTTTTAAAATTGCAAATACAATATATTTTGCATTGAAAATTTAGAGCAATATTATTCCAAAGACTTCGCAAAACTATACTGCAATGGTAACTAAGTAATAATAAGTGAACTGTAATGGGTCTATTTCAGGATTGTTTTATGTTATGAAGAATGGTTTCCCTAGCAACAAGTTTCTGTGTGGAAATTCTAACTTTCAAGGCCTAACAACAATAGCTGTAAAAACACGATCGTGCAAAAATGTATTAAATAAGATTGAAACGCGAGAGTTAAAGAAAGAAAGAAAGAAAGAAAGAAAGAAAGAAAGAAAGAAAGAAAGAAAGAAGATTATTGCCTTTAAACAATGTTTATTCATATCAGTTTATATGCGTTAGTTGACAGTACTTTGCACTTATATTTTTGTCTACACTACCCTTCATACATAGTTAATTCATATTTGCTGATTTAAAAATTAAACATTTGTAAACATTTACACAAATCAAAGCAATAATTTAAACTTTAATTTATGAAGTAAACATCAGTTAAAGAAATTTATTTTTACATCATGAAATAGATTTTAATTAAAATGCGGGACTATTGCGCGTTCCGAGAAAAAATATGGGACGCCGGACTCCTAGGCCAAATAAAGGGGACTCTCCCGTTTTTTACGGGACGTATCGTAAGCTTACTAAAGAAAACTGAGGCGTACGGCTGAGGACAGAAGGCCTCGGAAATCGGACCTTGACGCTACCGATATAACATTGTCTATGAGGGGCATTACATGTACAACTGTAATAAACCAGATCTTGTCAAGACTTTTGATGGTTCTTGCAAAACGCGATTTTAATTCAATATCGGAAGTTAAATAGGATTGTATTTATAAAATAATGAACTGTGAGAATGTTTTCAGAAATTAAATGTGTTTTCATTTATGAAACTACAGCCCATTTATGTTTTTACTCCAGTTATAGAATTACGTAAAGTTCAGCCACGGCTGTACAACTGTAAAATTACATACAACTTCATTAATCGTAATGGAACTTACCGAAGACGACGAGCAGGCAGAGGATGTAGAGGAGTCCGCCGGTAGGAAGCACCATGACGCTGTGTGTATGTGTGTGCGAGGCACGGCGGTATTGCACTGGCAGAATGGCTCGCTTGCGCTGGACCGCGCCATCATCGCGTAGGCTGCTGCTCAGCTGACAGAGGGCCTCCTATCCACCATGTTTAACGTCAAGACGATCTCTCTCTCCGCTGGCAATGTACACATACGTGCTAATTAAATATTAACCGTGATGTTATTTCGACACGATCTTTTCATCTTTTTAGGTAGGTTTTTTGTTGTTCGCTGGACTTTTATTATTAATATTATTTATAACATCATAATCATCATCAATATCGTCATTATCGTCGTAATTTTTCAAAATAGATCAACTGAATCGTTTCTGCAAACACATTAACAGTGATGAATTCAGGGGTTGGCTCTGGTGGGGCGAAATGTTCTCCGGATTCCAAGATGTTCCCTCAGAAGATTTCAGACTTTTTTAAACTAACAAAGGAAGGCTTTGGACCTCCCGACGAGAATCATCACGAAACTTTCTGAAGTGGACAAACATGAGACCAAAGTAACTGGTGCAAAGGGCGACATTTCGCAATCACCGTAAACCCTATAACCACAGTCTAGTATACATATACAGTCACGAAGCTCAATACGTAGTAAATATGCAAACATTAGATAGTTGCTCACCACTAGGATCGCTAATATTACCTCATTACAGACAATGCAAAATAGAACCGGCACAGTCTATTGTTTCTAGCACCCTCAAAACTCAAGCTTCGTGACTGTATATAGTAGACTGTGCTATAACATTACTTATAAAAGTGAAGCGCGCACCTGTAATATTTGCAGCCATAAAATGTCTAACACAACTTAACTGTGTGTATTTTTTTACCTTTTATTTCTGTCGACAATATTCATGTTTTTATTGAATAACACTGGCTTCTGTCTGATTGTCAATTTATATTAAATGCGTTTTTTGTCTCTTTTTCTCTTTCTTATTCTTTTTTTTTTTTTTTGCTCTTGTGTGTTATTTATTGTTTGAATTAAGTTACTTAGCTTACTGTACCTAGTAAACTGTCCTTGTAAATTTTATGTTATATTATTGGCTAAGATCACACCGTACACGAGCCAGGCTCTTACGGTAGAGGCTAGAAACATTTTTGTTTTATAATTTTAATTTGTACTCGCTAGCTAGCTAGTTAACCCTTTGAAGCACAAATTAATTTTTTATGTTTTTCATATCATGGATCATACCAAAGTTTCAATCAATTTTTTTCAACATTTTAACTCTGCACACAAATTCAAAACACAGATGGCACCTCTATGTATACTCAAAAGGTGGTTCCTTGGTGGAATATCTGTGCCATAAAATTTAGAAAGATAGAAAACGGTGGTTCTTCTGAATAACCACTATGCTGCAAAGGGTTAAATAAATTAAATAGATGAGAGACGTGCAAATGATAAGACAGATTATGTACAACATTATAAAATTGTAAATTTCATATAAATACCCCAGTCCACGTCATGGTAATGAGCAAGGTGCGAATTAAGATTTCTGATGAGGGAGGGATAGAATCATAAATAAATAATACCATAAAATTATTATTATTATTAATCTCATTCGATACGGCTCAACGCTTGGTCGCACTGAGTTGCTTGTCTTGCATCTTGATTATAGTAATAATTATATCCATGAGCAGGCTTAACCTAAGATGTGTAATTCCTAAGTTAGCTTGCCGGTGATGATAATACATCAATATTATTTTATTTGCTTAATTTATACTGTACTTTGTAAAGTATACTTGTATTAAAACAATAATTGTATTTTGTATGAGGGGACAGAAGTTATCCCTGGTAGGGATGTTAATATGAATTTATGAGAGGGGAACAACTTTCAAACAGGGGGGAAATCCCCCCCCCCGTTAATTTTCACCCTGATAATGAGATGTGAAAAGTCAGTGTTGCAAGCAAAGTTGAATCCCGCACCACGAGCAGATAGTGGCGGCACTGGAATCACATTCAGGAATGTTAAAAGCAGTAAACTGTATGTCCATCACATTACGGAACATAAGGCGTGTCCTGTGACAAGTACCCAGACACCTTCCCTGTATAGCGAAGCATAGATTGGTATTGTGGTGCACTCAATTGATTGTATATGAGAGACTGCAACTTGAAAATGAAGATTCTGTCATACAGCATTCTTCTCATCATAACGCATGAACTATGAACTCTTCCATGTGCCGTGCAAAAAGTTTATACTGGCGAAATAAATTTTGTCTGAAAATTTACGTCCCTGTTGCCGAAGACTTTGATCGAAAAACCCGCGTCGGTTTGACCAGACCAAAAATCCAGTCACAGAAGCGATGTTCCCGTTAGTTCAGGTTCCTGTATTCTATGCATCCAAGACTGCCGAGACCTGTGGACATCATACCATTGGTGCTGCAGTCATATTCTATATTTGGTTACGTTGTAACACGTTTATGAAATTTATCGCCCGTTTTCTGAAAGCAGATGTTCAGTTTATTTGCAAGGCATCCTGACATTGAAATAAGCACGAGTGTACGAGTGTATAGGCCTAGATGAAACGCAAACCAGTTTCAGTCGTATTTTCCCTAGTCTTTGCTAATGTCCTGTTTGACGTGAATTCAAATTCAAATTGACTTTGGTTCGTATTGAACACCATGTTGCATTGATTTCATTAGCTGTAATGTTGTTCATAACTTATCGTACGTCCACATCTATGGAGTAACGGTTAGCGTCTCTGACCACGAAACCAAGTGGCCGGGGTTCGTTTCTCGGTCGGGACAAGTTACCTGGTTGAGGTTTTTGCCCGGGTTTTCCCTCAACCCAATATGAGCAAATTTCGGTACTGGACCCCTGACTCATTTTACCGGCATTATCACCTTCACTTCATTCAGACGCTAAATAACCTAAGATGTTGATACTGCGTCGTAAAATAACCTACTAAAAAACTTCTCGTACAAACTCCAATGTTCTGACCCTCACGACGGTGTCAATAGCAACTTCCCACCTAGTAACGAACATTGTGATCTTGCGTGATGTTATTTTATAGCGACGTTTGAATTGATCCAAGAAATATTAAATATTAATATTTTGCTGACTTTCAAATTGGGAATGCTCATTGAAATAAGCTGCTTCTTCTGCCCAATTCTTTAAATGCCAGTAGTGAATTACTTGTTCCACGTCATGCGTATTCCGGAATTTGGTGTAAGTTAAGCCTTGGTTTTTCTGAACCGACGCATGCGAGTTGCGACGCGGGCCTCGCACCTCGCAAATCGCATGCGTCGGTTCAGAAAAACCAAGGCTTTACATATGCTGGCGTCGAATTCGAGTACTTCTGTGTTCTATTGCACCACCGCTCTCAAGAGTGATTACTATTTTCCGCACTTTTTTCGGTGATATATCTCTCTGCAATTCTGACACTTTCATAGACACTTTGCATTTTTTTCTTCAGAAAACTGTTCGTGAATACCTACTTTTCCGTTTCACTTTGAGGGTTCATAAGTAATTAATATACCGGTAATGTAAAGTATGCTGGTATTTTTTAATATAAGCTTTTTATAGAGGACAGACCCAAAGGTTTACACTGCAGCCTGAGGCTTATTGTGCCTACCACTCCTGTTCTGCGAATGATATTTCTAGTCGAACTGTCGTCCTCTTGTACAAGTACAACATGCCGCACTCTGAACTTAACTCGAACTATGATATACAAGGTGATTTGTTTGGTATGGATGACATAAAAACACCATAAAACATTTACTACTGAAATTTATTTGTTGAAACTTTGTGCATACAACACTGAAAGAGCCACCGGCGTGGCTCAGTCGGTTAAGGCGCTTACCTGCCAGTCTGAAGTTGCGCTCGAGCGCGGTTTCGATCTCCGCTTGGGCTGATTACCTGGTTGGGGTTTTCCGAGGTTTTCCCCAACCGTAAGATGAATGCCAGGTAATCTATGGCGAATCCTCGGCCTCATCTCGCCAAATACCATCTCGTTATCACCAATCTCATCGACGCTAAATAACCTAGTAGTTGATACAACGTCGTTAAATAACCAACTAAAAAAACACTGAAAGATGGGACATTCCTGAGCTCAACTACTACTACTACGTTACTGTAAATAAATTAGATGGGACACAATTTGTTTATTTATTGAGATTGTTTAAATGATGAAGTTATTCCTGAGCTCTGTCACGTATGACCCACCGCCACAATTGTTCAACCCTTGCTCAGCACACTCATCCCTCCATCGTCCTCGGTACGAAATACGTAGGTATGTAAAATCATTGTATGTAGTGTTTCCTTGACAGCCCGGGACAAGTATTTAAATACCTGATCAATTTTCTTCATACTTTTGAACCCTATTAGATGAATTCTTTGTTCGTCAGTTAATTATGCATATTTAAGGTCCTATTTAACTTCTGTCTAAAACAAATCTTTGCTAAAAAAAAAAATAAAACTCAACAATCAACGGACATGAAGGCAAGGAAGTTAGTCCAAATCGTGATAGCTGCAATAAAGAATCTACAGGAGCCCGGCTGTTCTACCCTTCGCAAAATAGCAGAGTACATCTCGGCATGGTTCCTTACAGTTGGGAGCACGCTGATGCGGCAGTTAGTGACAACATTGAAACGAGGCGTCATGTATACAACGAGTTAGATACTATAGAGAGGACAAAGATCTCAGAAAGTTGAAGAAAATTGAACATTGGTCCGCCATGTTTCGGTTAGTCAAAACAAAGGGGCGTGGCTCGGATGTTGTAGGAAATGACTGTGATGAAGTTAGTATTATTGTGAATTGAGTTACATATTAAGACTATGTTAATAAGTAAAAAGTAAAATACACACAAAACTTTACGTTTTATAACAGCTGTAGGCCTATGTTTTATTACTTTCACTAAATATAGCCCAGATATTAAATGACAAGCTATACTCGATGCAACCAAAGCAAAGCACCGAAAGACGGATGAATTTAATCGGCAGAAGAAAAATAAATAATTTTTTGACTTCGTCACAAATTTAATTACCTTACAGCTAGTCTAACCTAATATGAAATCATGTAATTCAGTGCTCACCAGGTGATTTCAAGAGAGACGACGTATGTAACTAATAGGAGTAAAATATAGTAAAGGTAGTGGCGAAAATTAAAAAAAAAATATCCAGTAATTAAGTTATTGAGAAAAATTCATTTGAAATTGGAATTAACACAGAGAACTTTTGAAAACTGAAATTATTAAAACTACAAATAATCTCTTAGCATGCAACATAATAATTAAAGAATGACACTAATAGAAAGTTACTCACGATCATATCTCACCACATTTATTGAAACGATAAGATACTTACGATTAACATTGTTATCAGAAACAACAGGACCCACAGCTAGGTACACTTCTTTTCGCGTGATGGAGACATCATGTAGTCTAATATAGTTTGAAACAAATATTGTCGCGTGATGGAGACATCGTGTAGTCTAATATAATTTGAAACAAGCATTGATCTCATACGTGTCTCGCAACTAAGCAGAGGCTTTTACAGAATAAAACTGTTCTTACATTATTTTGAACAATAATGACAAATTGTGTGTGATGCAAGTGCTATCTTTCCTCTTTGATAACAAAAAGAGCCCTAACGCATTAATAAAAAGAAAGTTGGAGTAGGCCCTATAAACACAATAAATACTAAACTCTTCATGGTACAAACTTATTAATACAGATATTTCGCTTATGCTGTCTGTCTTATCTTATAATTCTCTGCGGCAATGGTACCTGTATTGAGAGGGTTTAATTATCCAGCAACGAATATTATGATTTACGGTACATTTCATTTAAATCCGAGGGAATGAGACATTTTTGGAAATTTTAAAGTCTTAATTATTACTTTTTCATTTATAAATCAGCTTTTTACAAAACCTATAGCGAAATGTTTAAATTAAATATTGATGTATCTGAAAAATATAATACATGTACCAACTCGTTACAGTGTGCCTATAATAAGCACTCCTTGCGGAGGCTGGCGGTACTATAGACGCCATGTTTTTTAGGGAACGATCCATAGTACTGTTGGCCTCCGCAGGGAGCGCTTATCAGAGGTCTTTAGCCTCTCTATAGTATCTAACTCGTTGCATGTATAGTATAGTGAGGATAATGGACGGCCGCCGGTACCAGCTCCTCGAGTATCTATCCTAAGATAGATCGTCGAGAAGTTGGTACCGGCCATTTACTATCATTATCAGGTATTTAAGTACTTGTTCCGGACTGCCAAGAAAACACTACAGTCAATGATTTTAAAAAGTCTTGAACTTTTAGTATCGACATCTATGTTGCGGACTGATCAAAAACTTAATATTGTTAATCAATATATCTGGCCCAAGCTCATATATCCTCTGCAAATGGCTCCCTTACATAAATTATCTCGAAGTTTTTTGGAAGACGTTGATAAGATCCTTCGAAGCTCTGTTAAAGAAATGCTTTTCCCCCCGGCTGATATTGCTGTACGCTAGTCAAAAGTTAAAAGGACTTCGGTTAATACGCGCTTCTTGGGAAGCTTTTCTTCAACATTGTAACATCTGTCTATCATTAATCAGAGCAGATAATCCGCATGTTAACATGATGAGACAGATGTCGAACTCAAATCGTCGTGTGATTCCCTCTGCCTTTCTTTTCCCGAAGACTTTACTAAAGCTACAATTCGAAATTTTCGAGAAGAATTGCGAGGTCGCGAATATGAATCATGGAAGACCCTTTCAGGACGGGGAAAAGGTGTTGAGATGTATAGCGAAGTAACAGCCACCAACAGTTGGATTGCAAACAAGAAAGGACTTTCGACTAGTGAATGGATATCTAGCCTGAAAATGACAGCAAATTTAGCAGCTGTTCGTTCCGTTCCCGGCAGATCTCTCGACGGTACCCGGTGCAGACATGGCTGCCCGGAGATTGAAACTTTAGCACACGTCTTGGGATTCTGTGAACAGAGATTGCTCTTGAGGAACTCTAGACATCATCTTATAAGATCAAAATTGCTGCCGCGTTAAGAAATAAGGGCTGGATAGTAGAAGAAGAAATCTCCTGTCCAGCTGAAAATAGGTCAACGAGACGAGTAGATATTTTAGCGTACAATGCTGACACTAAACAGGGCATCATTGTGGACCCCACAATACGTTTTGAAGTAGAATGTCATCAGTCAGCCGAGGTCCACCTTGAGAAGAAGTCGATCTATGAGCCTACAGTCAACTATTTCAAGCTGAAATATGCCTTAATTCACGTTGAGGTATTCGGCTTGCTCATAGGTGCTCGAGGGACTATACCAGCTTTTTTTGAAGAATTTCGACGGCAGTTTGCTCTGCCAACATCTCTGAGGGATGAAATTGTGATAATTGTGTTAAAAAAATTCTGCCAAATCCTAATTAATCACATGGTGGCAAATTAATAGCAATTGTAATTTTTCACGCCCTTTTCTTTGTTTCCCTTCTTTAAAATTTAATATCTATGTTTACATATGTATATATATATTTTTTTTTGAGGATATACTGAGTCCGTAAGGGCTACCCTCAATGGGGGACCGTTCAAGATTATTATTATTATTATTATTATTATTATTATTATTATTATTATTATTATTATTATTATTTACAAATTCTTAGGGACTCTTTAGATATCGTTCAATATCATCTATATTTTCAAGAAAGGTAATTTTGTCAATATGGCATTTTGGTATCAAGCGCATCCCAAATCCAAAATATTTTTTTAATTAATCGACTTAAAAAACATAACTGTTCTGTAATCTGGATCCTTGCGGTCACCCTCACTGGAGGGCTGATGATTTAATCAAATCCTTCTCTTCCTCAAAATCAACAGACGTATAAAGAATTATTTTATGACTGTGTCATAATATATAGAAAATATGAGAACATATTTCAGAGCATAAAGAGAAGCAAGTGGTGGAAAAACCTGTATCGGTACCAGTAATCTCTCCAACTCCATCTGTGGCAACGAAGGCTGAGAAATTAAGGGACCTCTCGTAATAGAAGTGGTATTCAACAGTGTACTGAGTCAACCATAGACTACCTGTTAAAACTAGCACCTAGCTCCTGTCGGTTTTGTATTCTACTTATCAAATAAAAAATGTTTTTTTTTACATTATCTGCTTTATTTTATACTCCGTGTACCTCTATGCAGAAATGAACTTGGGCCCGATTTCTTCAATCTTTGTTAAAATGCACCTAACATAGCGTTAATTAACTGTAAGTTAAAAGTATAAGTTGCTGTTAGAAATATTGCGTTTCTTCAACTTCAAATGATAACGTCAATATTATTTATATCGCTAAGAACGATAACAGAATATAAATGATAACTTGAATATTATTTATAACGCTAAAGAACGATAACAGGATATAAAATCCTGCCTGCTACGTCGATATCATGTGAACCACGCTAGACTTTCGCATCACCAAGAGTCGTGTCATTTTTTTGGGGAGGGAGGAGACTGTGCATATTAGCCAGGACCTCAATCAGATAGAGGTAGCTATACTTAAAGGTGTACGCCCTTAAAATTTGTGATATAAAATGTTTCTCCAAAATCTAGGACTTATTCGGTACAAACCTGGGGCGAATTATCAGTTACCAATTCGCATTGTGACAAATTGTTTTGAACGAATTATCGCGGTAAAAACTGTCCACAACAACCATTGCACGAATATACTCGTATGTATAAATATATTGCTTAATAATTATTTTAGAGTGAAAGCAAGCATTTGTGTCGAGAAATCTTCACACAAACTAGTTATAGACACTGATAAAATATTTCCGTAAAAAGATCGGTAATGCTTAATGTATTCAGTTTAAATTAAGAAGTAGTTATCCTAATATAACGCTTTCTGTCTAATTTTAATGTTCTCCAATGCCTGTCATTCCATAGCTACGTTATGACGCCATATAGAAATTATAAGTTATGTTTACTGTATTTAGGCCTACCTTATACTCCTATATTCGCAATTATACATTCTAATTAAGCAAAATGTAATGTATGATACTCCCGCAGTTCAATTTGTATTCTAATTTATTTATTACGATACTGGGTTGTATAGAATTGCATTATCCACTATTTACGTGGGGAAGTAATAAAACTGTATGTACGCTACAGTGGTGGCAAAAAAACCAGACCGACCCTTGTAGCTGATTTCAGAGCCTTGTTCACTCCCGAGCACGATAGACTGGTAACTAAGACTTTCGTGGTTCGAATCCCGTCTGGGAAGGAAACTTTTTTTTGTTCCTTAGTCAAATTTATTCCCACTACTCTTCGATTGCAGAAATATTTTACTACTTAATTAACTTATTATTCCCAGAACATGAATTTTACCAGCTTATTTTCTAATGGCTTTCGAAATGGGCTACGTCAGCAGTCGAAACTACAACAATTTCAATAGATTACTCGCTATCTTGTGAATGCGGGTGTGGCATGCTCAGTGGCTCATTTCGGGGACTTTGATTATTCCGTCGGTCCGGTTTTTTTTTTTTTGGCACTACTGTATATTTCATGCCTCCTATAAAATTGAGTACCGGGTCTTTCCCGGGGGTAAAAGACGGTCAGAGCGTGGTTCCGACCACACCACCTCATTCTGGTGGCGAGGTCATGGAAATCATGAGGCTCTACCTCCATGCCCCCCCAAGTGCCTTCATGGCATGTTACGGGGATACCTGTACCTTTACTGTACATTTCATAGGAGGAACTGTAGTGAATTTTCTACCTACAAGTAAGGATGGTAACCGTGTTCTGAAGTTTATCCTAAATATATTCTTCTTTATTAAATCTCAAAATAGTTTTCGTTCTCAACTTAAAATGTTGATGCAAACAGGTTATGTTAACATGATGAATTCTGTTCACATTATAACACAGTTTTGTAATTTTTCCTGCAACATATTATGCAACAAGTAAATGGAACGTATGCACACATTACACTAAATAAACATTTAATTGTATTATTTATTTGTTTCTTGCTATACTGGGTTGTATTGAATTGTATTTAACTACTACGGTACCTACCAGAGGACGTAACATACAACCGTACGTACACTAATTTCAAAGAAGGAGCTGTGATGAATTTTCTACCTACAATTAAAGACTGTATATGTGTTAAATTAAATTACTTACTATGAAGATTCTGTCATACAGGTTGCCAGCTTTCTTCTCACCACACATGAACTATGAACTCATGCATGTGTCGTGCAAAAGATTTATACTGGCGAAAGAAATTTTGTCTGAAAATTTACGTCCCTGTTGCCGAAGGCTTTGATCGACAAACCCGCGTCGGTTTGACCAGACCAAAAATCCAGTTACAGAAGCGATGTTCCCGTTAGTTCAGGTTCCTGTATTCTATGCATCAAGACTATCGAGAGCTGTGGACATCATACCATTGGTGCTGCAGTCATATTCTATATTTGGTTACGTTGTAGTGTTTCGGAAACACATTTATGAAATTTATCGCCCGTTTTCTGAAAGCAGATGTTCAGTTTCTTTGCAAGGCATCCTGACATTGAAATAAGCACCTGGGTGGTGTACGAGTGTATAGCAGATGAAACGCATATCAGTTTCAGTCGTCTTTTCTCTAGCCATTGATAATACCTTGTTTGACGTGAATTCATATTCAAATTGATTTTGGTTCGTATTGAACACCATGTCGGCATTGATTTCATTAGCTGTAATGTTGTCCGTAACTTCTCGTACAAATTCCAATGTTTTGATCCCGACGACGCAAAGTATGCAATTTCCCAATCTAGATGGACAAAAATCACATTTCGACTTGTGTAGTTAAGCATAGGTGAATATGAATTCATGTTCTTTAACATTTGAAGAATATTGTGAGAAATAGCTTTTACTGTTTTATCAGCAGCGAGCTACATTTAGAAGGGTCTGAACAATTGAGTTCTTCCTAACACTTCTCGCTCCTGTTCAGCCGTAGACAGAGAGGCTTATTAGATGTGGATGAAAAAGAGCGAATTGTTAGTGATTTATTGTGTTGTGAGACTTGGAATCTGTTAAGATAGGTACGTTCTTACTAATGTAACTTCAGTTATTAGTTTGTAAAGTATTTTTCCTCTTACAGAAGGGTTTAAACATTATAACCGAAAATATAGGCCTATATTATTTTAAAGTTCTCCAAATATAATGTGAGTTTTGGTATAATCGGTCACGTCCGGTTACAACAATTCTTTTACCATATAATACCGTACATCATCATTTAGAGTGTTGAATCCCTGTTTTAAAGTTTTCGCGTTTTTGCGCATTTATCAGTAATTGATTTTTTTCAGTGGTAGGGCATATGGTAATTGTTCCATGTTTGGCTTAACAGCAGAAAAGAATCGTGGAATGAAGAAGTTTTTAATCTCTTGTGAGTGTTTTAGGCCTGCAACATTATTCACATGACAGTGAATCAGAACGCAAATCACTAGCTGGACAAAATTAATAACTTCTCTGCATTCTAACGGATTGTTATGAAACTTTGTACATGCTTTATATGTGGCACACATGTTTTGTGTACAAAATCTGATTACGTTTGCACAAGAAAAACTATCCCTTTATAGCGGGTGCATTTATACAAAATTAATAACTTCTCTCCTATCTAACAGATTTTTAAGAAACTTTATACAGAAGTTACAAGTACAATATATTTTTTTCTACAAAGGCTGATTATGTTTTATAAGAGGAACTGCCCCTTTATAGTGAAATTAATAACTTCTCTCCTATATAATATATTTTCATTTGTTATGAAACTTTGTACAACAATTAGGCCTACAGGTAGCATACAGATGTAATCAGAAGTTACTTTCTCTTATGCAAACGTAAATATAGTTCGTACACAAAAAAAAAAAAAACAAAAAAAAAACATATTCTACCAGTAACTTCCGTACAGTGTTTCATAAAAATCTGTATTTAGGAGACAAGTTATTATTTTAGCCTAAAACCACCACTTATAAAGGGGTAGTTCCTCGTACACAAACGTACCGGTAGTCAGAGTTTGTACGCAGAAAATATGTGCTGTTCATAAGGTTCTTCTGTATGGTTGTGAAACTTGGACTCTCACTCTGAGAGAAGAACATAGGTTCAGGGTGTTTGAGAATAAGGTGCTTAGGAAAATATTTGGGGCTAAGCGGGATGAAGTTACAGGAGAATGGAGAAAGTTACACAACACAGAACTGCACGCATTGTATTCTTCACCTGACATAATTAGGAACATTAAATCCAGACGTTTGAGATGGGCAGGGCCTGTAGCACGTATGAGCGAATCCAGAAATGCATATAGAGTGTTAGTTGGGAGACCAGAGGGAAAAAGACCTTTAGGGAGGCCGAGACGTAGATGGGAGGATAATATTAAAATGGATTTGAGGGAGGTGGGGTATGATGATAGAGACTGGATTAATCTTGCACAGGATAGGGACCGCTGGCGGGCTTATGTGAGGGCGGCAATGAACCTTCGGGTTCCTTAAAAGCCATTTGTAAGTAAGTAAGTAAGTAAGATCTGCGTTATTGCACATTGTGCGACGGTGTCAATAGTAACTTCCCATCTAGTAATGAACATTGTAATCTTGCGTGATGTTATTTTATAGCACGTTTGAATTGGTCCAAGAAATATTTTGTGGCTCTCAAATTGGGAATGCCCATTGAAATAAGCTGCTTCTTCTGCCCACTTCTTTAAATGCCAGTAGTCTAATTACTTGTTCCACGTCATGCATATTCCGGAATTTGGTGTAAGGCTGGTTCACAATAAACCGGAAAAGGGAACGACAACGAGAACGGAAATAATGTTAAAATAAAAGTATTTAAACGTGAGCATTCACAATAGTTAATTGTGAATGTTCACATTTAAATACATCTATTTTAACAATATTTCCGTTCTCGTTTCCATTCCCGGTTTATTGTGAACCAGCCTTGAGTAACATATGCTGGCGTCGAATTCGAGCACTTCTGTGTTCTATTGCACCACCGCTCCCAAGAGTGATTACTATTTTCCGCACTTTTTTCGGTGATCTCTCTCTCTCTCTCTGTCTCTTTTTTTCCCCTGCAATTCTGACACTTTCATAGACACTTTGCATTTTTGTTTCTTCAGAAAACTGTTCGTGAATACCTACTTTTCCGTTTCACTTTGGAGGTTCATAGGTAATATTAATATACCGGTAATGTAAAATATCTACAGTATTTATGCTGGTATTTTTTAATATAAGATTTTTTTTTGGAGAAGACAGACCCAAAGCTTTACACTACAGCGTGAGGCTTATTGTGCTTACCACTCCTATTCTGTGAATGATATATGTAGTCGAACTGTCGTCCTCTTGTACAAGTGCAACATGCCGCGCCCTGAACTTAACCCGGACTATGGTATAAAGGGTGATCCGTTTGGGTATGGATAACATAAAAACACCGTAAAACACTTACTACTGAACTTTATTTGTCGAAACTTTGTGCATACTACACTGAAAGATGGAAGATTCCTCAGAGCTCAACATGATTCCCATTACGCACCCTGCACAACTCATAACGGTGATGCAATTTAGCACATGTCCATTGTAACATAAGAGGGGTGATTTGTTGAAAAGCTTGAGTAATTTTTATTCTCAGATCATCAATGTTCCTGGGTTTCTGTGAATAGACAATGTCTTTAACAAAACCCCACATGAAGAAGTCAGGAGGGGTTAGAGCTGGGGAGCTTGGGGACCAAGCCAAGAGATAGCTGCTTCTCGTACTGGGTTTCGCCTGCGACCTCTTGCATGTTTTTTAAGGGGTTAGATACAGCTTACAGCAATACAATTTTGGAAATATTCAATATTTTTTCCTCCAATACTGTATCTTGTACAATAATGAAAATTAATAGGTATGTGTAAAACACTGTTCTTCTGCTATATGAAAAAAGTATTTTTACGATTTAAAAAAATTATTTACATTTTTTTTTTTTTCAAAATTCAGTTCACTGTGCAGTGATGAAGCGTTTCCCACTTAACTAAAAAACTATCCAACATTCTGTGGTGAAATTTTTTGTGTGTATTTATGCATGTCATTTCTACAATATGATGCAAGATCACTACTCTACCTTTGATAGATTGTCTAATAAAAAATGAACTCCTTTAAAAAATGGTCAAATATCAGTATTTTCTTCTAACACAAAATAAAAAACAAATATTATTTATTAAGGAATGTAGTTGAAAGAGCATGATATTGTAAACACGAGTTTCAGCAATAAACTAAAAGAGAGAGAACATGAAAAAGTTAAGAAGTTTATGAGTTATGAGGGAAACGCTTCATCACTGCACAGTGAACTGCCATCATTATGAATTTTGGAAAAAAAAAAAAAAATATATATATATATATATATATATATATATAGTCGACCTGGTTGGCAAGTTGGTATAGTGCTGGCCTTCTATGCCCAAGGTTGCAGGTTCAATCCCGGGTCAGGTCGATGGCATTTAAGTGTGCTTAAATGCGACAGACTCATGTCAGTAGATTTACTGGCATGTAAAAGAACTTCTGCGGCACATCCAGCGACGCTGATATAACCTCTGCAGTTGCGAGCATTGTTAAATAAAACATAACATTTAATATATATATATACATATATATATATATATATATATATATATATATATATATATATATATATATGTGTATAATTTTTTTTAAATCGTAAAAATATTTTTTTCACATATCAGAAGGACAGTGTTTTACACATACCAATTTTCATTATTGTACAAGATACAGTAATGGAGGAAAAAAATGTTGAATATTTCCAAAAATTTTACTGCTGTAAGCTGTACCCAACCCCTTAACACAGAACCTGTTTCTACAATGTTCGATACCACAACATTATGGAATCGTATTTAGGTACATTACGCACACCATACTCACGTCGAAATTCCCTTTGAACCCTTTTAACACTCTCAAATTTAGCAAACCAAAGAACACATTGTGCCCGCTGTTGATTTGTAGTACCCATTTTAATCATCTACGATTTTCATTTGTTCTTTCAGATTATGCGTTGTTGATTGTCATATATGGAAACTCCCGTCTTTTAATCATAATGTAACCAGCAAGAAATTTTTCCTATCATAATAGCTTTATAATTTAATAAATTAATATTATCCATACCCAAACAGATCAGACTGTAGATGATGATATGTGAATTAATGTTGGCGAAATAAGTCCGAGGTCCAATGCCGAAAGTTACCCAGCAATTCTGCTTCAATTAGTTTAAGGAAAATCCCAACCAGATAACTTGTTTGAACCAGGGCCCGCTCGTTTCACAGTCAGACATACTAACCATTACTCCACAGCGGTGGACAGCTTATTTTTTTATTAGATTATTTAATCACGCTGTACATATCAATTATTAGGTTATTTAGTATCGATGGGATTGTGATGTCGAGATGGTATTTGGCAAAATGAAATCGACGATTTGCCAGGTATTACCTGACATTCATCTTATAGTTGGAGAAAACCCTGAAAAAATAACCAAGTAATCAGCCCAAGTGAGAATCGAACCCACACCCGAGCGCAGCTTCGGATCAGCAGTTATTCATATAGTTGAGAATGGATTTCATTTGATTGCTGCCTAATTGAAGATACAGACTTTTATCTTGTGTTTGAAATAGAGTAAAGCTATAACAATTGGAACTGCCATGAAATAGATTTAAAGTGTCAAATATTTATTTGTGATAATAAATTGTTCATTTTACAATTTAATAATATAAAACCTAAAAAAAAATCGATAAATTAAAAAATTACATACAGCAATAAATAACATGTATTGCAATCCTACATTTCATTATTTTATTTGTAAGGTACTTTTTGCATTTTAGAAAAGACTGGACCAATTCTAAATCATTATTGTAAATAGACTTTAGAGACGCTTCAGCTGCATATTTATTTACTTTTTCCTTTATAGAAGTAGAAGATTATTTTGGTATTGAAAAAATTCGATTTTTCAAATTTTCACGAAAATACACATTTTTAGCTTCAACAATACAAAAAAGTGTTTTTTTTTTCGGCATCCCATCTCAGTTCTTCATAGACTATTCTACAAGTGAATTTAATTAATATTATATATCTGATAATGTCATTTTCAACTAGATGAAATTTATTGTCTGATATGTCTAGCACATAGCACTGTTTGCATTAGCTGTTGAATTAAAAAAAAAATAATATCTCGAAAACTAGGCTTTCTCCGGATGTAGAAATTTATAGGGAGGTTTCTTATTTCAAATGGATTGTATGAGGGAAAAATCGATGTGAAAATCTATTATCACTTCCTTGTTAGTAGGTTAGGCCAGTAGCCATAAATTGGGAAATAACTTTTATTCTAGTATATGAAGCTGTTGTTGCAAAATTTTACTTTCAGCTCTTGCAGATGTTACAAATCAAAAGTATATATGACCTATGGCCATACTTTTTTATTCTATGAATGAAATTTTGTTGTTTAGGCAGTAATGTTTCTTCTAGGAACTAAGGAACTATGTTTAAATTTAAATACATAAAACTTGTAGACTATATACACAGTATAATATAGCCTGTTCTGTATTCAGAGAAAGTGATACTGTCATATTGCTTTTGGGCGGCCCACTATTTGCTATTTCTTTATATGATAGGTGTTATGTTGGTAGTCTATCTTTGCCAATTCTCAAAATATGATCGTATTAATTTTGTCATTTTAATTTTATACATTTAATAGTGTGATGATATTGACATTTCTGTTTTTATCCAGAAGGGTGACCCCAGTCACACTCTCAAGAATTCATCTCTGCTGTGTCTTGATTCTTCTTTTTGTAATCCAATACTTTTTTTAATTAGTTTATTTTACGATGCTTTATCTGAAATGAAGGTGTTAATGCCAGCAAAATGAGTCCAGTGTCCAGCGCCAAAAGTTACCCGCCATTTGCTCTTAATGGGTTGATAAAACCCCTAGAAAAAACTCAGCCAGATAACTTGTCCCAACCAGGATTTGAACCCGGGCCCATTCGTTCAAGGTCAGATATGCTACCATTACTCTATAGCGATGGTTTAGTTCTTGCACCTGTATGTTAATAATGGAATCGCTAATACAGGGTGAACCAGCCAAGGCTAGACTCCTAACCGCACTCACAGCATCTGATTTATACATAACAATGCTACCATATGCAGAGGATTCGTTTCGCGCTTTTGTGGTTAGTATTGCATAATGATGTACTTACCGAATTCACAATTAATGTTCGAAATGACGTTCTTGTGATATCTGGCAGGCTGCACATCTCCTTTAGACATGTCCAAGAACTTGTCGCAGTTCGTTCTCCGACATCGCTGGAATTTCGTGCCAGATATTTTGCATTCAAGTGAATGTGGTTATTCGTGTAAACTTTACTTTTAATCACCGAGGTGGAACCATGCTTCGTCACTATAAACATTAAGATGGGGTCAAGTAGTCCATCATACACTAACTGTTGGAACCACATGCAAATCTAAGTCTGCTCTGATAATCGGGTTCCATTAAACTCTGAACTACACGAATTTTGTAAGGTTTCAATTTTAATTGTTTCGTACCTCTTATCACTGAAGACTGTGACACCCCTACTTGCTGAGCTACACAGCGGGACGATGTCATAGGACTTCTTTCTAGTTGGTGGCCAATTTCATCTAACATCTCCTCAGTGAGAACACGCTTCACACATGTTCGTTTCTTATCCAATACTGATCCAGTTGTACGAAATTTCTTCACTAAATTATAAATCATTGCTTTAGAAGGCTCTAGCGAATCAGGGAATGACTTACGGAAGTTTGTTACAATTGTTTTCCAAGATTCATATTTCACAAAGTTGTAAATAAACACTCGTTGTTCAAGGCTGTATTTCATAATGGACACACTACTGCACTCTAAATGTACGGTATACAGCTGCACCCTCACTGTATGAACGTGTTTACGTAACCAAACACGAAACGTATGCGAGCAAGAGGTCTGATCACTGCGATAGCGCAGCGGTTACTACACATACGACTTTCCTCTAATGCCAGTCTAACCCTGGCTGACTCACTCTGTACTTTATAAAATTTGTTGAGTCGACTGTCATGCTTTTTGTCTCAAACATCTGCTTTTGGTTCCACACATCCTCACGTACCTAAATGTAAGTCCTTATTTGTTATTCTGAATTGTCATATATTCAGTTGGACACATGTACCTGAATTCATAGGATGTAATAAATAATAAAGAGAGATCTAAATTCAGGCAATGGGAAGAATACAAAAGTGTGTATATTATATTCATTGCAGCATTTTTTTTTTGTATGAGGAAACTGGAGAACAATATATAGTGGTATCTCACATAATGAATGCCCTGAACAACAAACAATCCGCATAACAAAAGCGAGATTCGACTGGAGATCGACTTGTCTAACAAACCTTAACCTGCATAATGAACTGAACACATGCGATCACATATGCAAAAAAATCGCATATTTCGAGAGTAAAGTGAGAATACATTTTTATTAACATATTTTTCCGTTTGTTTTTTGGTTACAGTAGTTTGAGATATTGTACTGTATGCCTTATGTCTTAATATTTCTTTCTTCTTAATTTGTTTCAGAAAGGTTAAACTTTGCGAAAATTGAGTGATTTTTGGTGTTGTGAAGTAAGTAGAAACATCAGTGAGTTTTTTTTATAAATTGGGTTTTTTTTGGATCAGGAATGAATTAAAATTTTTCCCATATGTTACTATAGGGAACAGTGTTCCGTATAACGAACTTCTCGCATAACAAACTTCATCTGGGAACAGATTAGATTCGTTATGCGAGGTACCACTGTATTCAAATGTGGGCGAACAAGTGATAACCTTCACAGTATGTTACAGGTTTCAGGAAAGGAGAGTGCTGATATGTGAAGATAATTGAGTCTAGCTTATAATGTGCTTACGACAATTTTCACACATTTTCCTGGTATTCATCAAGTAAGGGGTTTATACCGAGATCCAGCAATCATGAAAGTTTATTGTGCAGTGGTAATCCTACTTCTAGTGTACTGGCAAGGACTACATCTTACACAAGCATCATATAGTATACGTTGTCAAGATGGTGTGTGTGTTACTCTGTGTGCCAACATACTTGATTCGCTATGTCACAATGAAAAAAGGTGTTCGAGTGTTGAGGATTGTGTTGGAAGTGATGAATACAATTATGCATTTACCACAGTACAAGAAATTGTAACTGAAAGGCCATAATGCACTGTATATATTCTATAAGAGCATCAAACTCCACAGTTAATTCCCGATTTACCACGAAAATCGTCTGTAGCTGCATTTAGATTGGCAACGGACCATGATTGTTTGGCCAAACACTTGCATAGAATTGGAATATATCAGTCCCCTAACTGCCCATTATGCAACTCAAACCAAGAAATGGATTCGGAACATCTCAAAATCTGTGCTTCAGTGGCTGGTCATGATAATATCTTTGAAAAATATTGGAGTGCAAGAGGTCAAATGACTTTGTCAAATGCCTGGCATTAGAAAACAACAACAACATTCTAGAAGAAATATTTTAAGTGAGTGTGTGTGTGTGTGTAATAGCAAACACTAGCTTAAAAATTTGGAGCTCTTATGTATAGTCTTAAGAAAATATATAATTCACCATGTAGCAAAAATTAACAAAATGGAACTAATAAGTAACAGAAAGCTATTGTTAGTAAAAATTGCACAAATTTCAATGGGATTTAAGTTTAATACCACATTACTTTAAGCAATATTATTCTGTAAAATAAAATAATTAAGTTTTCATTCTTGTGACGTATTAAATTTTATTATTGTTTCACATATGTATAGTGTGTGATATTTCAATCAAAGTAATTATACAATTTTCATTGTCAATTTCTAATACTTACACTGAAACAACTATGTGTGCATAACAAAACATATTTTGAAATTACACATTTTAACGTCATTACTCACTGATCTCGAAACTTTCTTATGTCGGGCAATGTATGAGACCAGTGTTCATCCGCATTATGATGAATTTGGGAAGCTACAATAGATAAACTCTGGTTTCGAAAACTAGCTATAACGGCTCAAGAGATTATGTTGACCACCTGTTATCTTCATACTGTTTAGATGATCGTTCACTTCTGCTGAGGTATGTGGATGTAAGGCCAGCAATCAACTAGTCAGTCTGGACCTTCAAGAGATAATGATTATTATTAGTACATCAAATTACATTTACTTTAAAAGCTGTATAGATCTGTAATTTTGAATTCGTATTGACTGAAAGATGGAAGAATGAGGAATGTCGTATGTCTACATACAAAAAGCAAAGAGAATCACTTTTAGTAAGGCTATTTGTAAACAAATCTAGAAATTATTAACTCTAAAAATATTTTCAATCCAGATGATTTCTTGAGATATGAAAATTTGATTCTATTCTGATCGATCGGACAATCAGAACAGGATGAGTGAAGGATAACAGCCATTTTAATGGGAATCATACGCGTAGGGTTGTCTGGTTTGTTTTAAGAAAAAATGAAAATTTTCAGAAAAAATAAGGAAGACACCATGCGAACTTCCCAGGACTTAGTACCAGTAGCATATAAGTGACTGTTTATTGTTTAAGATGTATGGTCAGTACTAATGTCAGGGACTGACAGAATGCGTTATGGTGGTTTCAAGTTTATATCCATTCTCCAGTCAGTACTCTAGCATGCATAACTGTTGAATACTCCGTTCATCAGTCACTACTGTAGCATGCATAAACAGTGTACCACCTGAATAATAATGCAAAAGATTAAAGGTTCTCAGGCACATATTTTTGCAGCAGAATTTGGTGAGTGTTTTGAAGTGAATGTGAGTGAATTCTATGATAATTCTTCTCCACATAATGAAAGGTACGTAAAAATATATATCTTTGTAATGCTATTTAGCTTATATTTACTTTCAGAGCTGTCCAGATTTGTTTATGTTCACCTTGTTATTCCCGTAATTGACTGCAGAACCAAGTCAATGCCCTCGTACTAGCTTACATCCCAGGTCTATGAACCATGCTGTAGTCAACATTTATAATTGGTCCCCAACATTACAAGCCTAGTCATTACCATTAACAAGCCATTAGGTCGTTTCTTTTTTAACATTTTCCTTTAAATAGTGCAAACATTTGTAGTATTTTAAAAACAAATCTCTACATATAGGCCAAATGGACTCCATACTAAAAATAATTTTTATATTGCGGGGGAAAAAGACGTAGTTATTGTTTAGTCAATTGTCCGAAGACAGGTCTGAATCTCGCAAGTGATACCAAGAAATCACCACTTATGAGGCAATTAGGCCAGGAGATAATGGAGTATGGTAGTCAGTTCCGTTTCCCCTCCATTGCAAACATCACAGACTAGTTACATTTTACATTAGTCAGATTTCAGATGCATAAAAACAATTGTTCTTCCTCTGACACATATCGTCAAGTGAGATATACTGCCTGATAACAGATGTGGGCTACATATCAGATAGAACCTCAATCAGAGGATTAAAGACCTAGATAACCCCAAATTATGGAAGACCTACTTTAAAGTGAAAAAACGTATGAATACGGGAAAAACGTACAATCCAGCTATCCTACATACACGAAACAGGAGGGTTCTCCCCTATTTCTGAACGCATTGTGCAGCCTGAAGACTTATTGTGTATGTAAGTGAAATTGGTATTAGTGAGGTGGTATTTGGGAAAATGAGTCCGATTTGTCATGGAATTACGTTGGCAAAAACCTCGGAAAAAACCTAACCAGTAATCAACCCAAGCGGGATTCGAACCCCATGTTCGAGAGCAGCCTCAGATCAAAAAACAGGTTAACATAATTTTCAATAAAAAGAAATGAAGCTACTGTTCCAGTTTTCAAGCAAGACCAATCACTTTTCTCCTAAATGAATACAAAGTTGAACAAATTATTTCAACATAATGTCTGACCTCAGGTGGCGAAATAAGATAATGAATGTTGCATTTTGGGGTTGGTGGTCTTCAATGGGGGTTAAGGCACTGGTCCAGAGATTTTCAAAATTATTTTTGCATTACTAGCATGTGTTTCGAGGAACTGTTAGGACCAGTTACAGTGAAATATAACACACTAAGCTCTCTCTCTAGTTTTCACTAAAAATTAGCAAAGCTACTTGGGTACGGTATCAGAATTTGTTGTCAAGTCTCTGTTTACATGTGGTGAGTTGCCAGTCATCTCCGTGTTTCAGGTATTACTCGACTGAGGCCAGTGGAGTCCTGCAGCCCAGAGTGCCACTTGTACTTATCCTGCGTTTGTATAGCGGAATTACGATAGTTCACATTATGTCGGATCTCCACTTGCCTCGGTCGAGTTATAACGGAAATTTCAAATCTCGGTATTGTCAATAATGGGCTTCACATGATCAATATATACCGTGATTATTACAAGTATTTTGGTTTTCACTAAACCATCCCACCAATATTTTCAGTGTTGACAACAGTAGGCCTATGTCAGTCTACAGTGCGATCAGTTTTGCTTCCTACCGGAGTGTTTTGCTTATGAGTCATTCCACGTCAAATCGCACAGCAATAAAACACGACCTTCTCAGAAATGGTCGAATTTTTTTTCATGAATTCCAGACATCAAATAAGGAGACCCATATTGTTTTATTTTCACAATTATTAATTATTTGTGTAGTTAGGACTATTTGAAGTTACGCAAATTATGCGCGCACTGTTACATAAACTCACTTGGAACTCTGTGTCTACATATAATTGAGATTTGCGGTTTGGCGCATTTGAAAGACTAAATACAACACTTTTTATTACTTTAGGCCTATCACAAATAAATTTAAAATTTGGCCTATTTCTTTTAATCATTTCTTTTTCAAAGCAAAATTACTATATTAAATAGCCAAGTGAAAAATCTGAAAAAAAAAAAAAAAAAATAGACTTGTTCGCTGATGTATTATCTGTAAACTAATGCATTTATAAATATGGGATCAGCACTCATACATTTGTAACAATTTATTTTCCAGAGGCATGCACGCGCTCGCGATGCCCAGCTAATGAACTGCTTGCAGCCATAGGCTAGAAGGCTGCCCGTGGAAAGTTTTACGAAATCCCCCTTTGCATCTGATGTCACCATACTAATCATCAAATGATTAATACCTTAAAAGGAACAGTAAATATCTTATCTAAAATTATTTTATTATTGTCAGCTCAGCTAAGAGGGGAAGCCCTTCACAGTGCTGTATGCTTATACTGTAATATAGCCAAGTGTTTGATGACAGCAAGGCTGGGTAAGGCAGTAAACTTTATGACAGTAAACAGATAGCAGGAGACAAAATATAGAAGAGAAAAATAATCAGTTTGGGTTTGAATTTCACGCAGTGACGTGACTTCTATACAACATGAGTTATGGTAAAGATCGCGTAATATACAACAAGTGTTTAAATCCATTTACCTTCCTAATCACGCTTTTAAAAAGAAAAATACACTAAGACGTGTAAGTCGCGACTTATTGATAAAGCTCAATTTAAAGGAGTCTTTGAATGTGCAAATATGTGATTCGTTCCATAAAAATCAATCAATTTCCGCATAGGTCAGGTGAAATTATATGTGAAACCGGTAGTTCTTGTGATATTAATAAACATGAATCAAATGAAAGTGCGGACAGAGAAAGTGTTCATCTCAGTTCTTCTTCTAGCAGTTCTATGGAATTAAACAAGAGTTTGATGTCAATAGAATCCCCTATCAAGAAAAGAAAGCTACAACAAACGCGAAACCCCCGTGAAAAGTTTCAAAAAGTAAAAGGCTCCTTGCATGTAAAGTTTTTCATGTAGAAAATGCATCGTCATCTATTCAAAAGTCAACCATATTTTATTTTTGACAGAATGCAAAGAAATGTACAACCTGAAAATTACATAGTTATTGCAGACTTTTCTGAAAATTATGCATTTGTAATACAAGATTCAATACAAGGTATGCATTGGAACATATGCCAAGCCACAATACATCCTTTCGTAGTATATTTCAAAGGAGATACAGAAATTCGTCACAAAAGTATTGTCATCACAGAAACAATGAAACATGACACCGATCCCTTTCACGTTTTTCAATCCGAAGTAATCAATTTCTTAAAGCAAGAATTCAATGATATGAAAAAAATCATCTACTTTTCCCATGGATCAAGTTCACAATAAAAAAAAAAATTAAAATAATTGCTTACATGAAGACGATTATGGAATTAGTGCTGAATGATACTTCTTTGCAACATTGCATGGTAAAGGTCCATGTGATGGCATTGGAGAAACTGTTAAAAGACTTGCCATGGGAGCCAGCCTATACAAGATCCTATAACAACACCAAAAAAAAAACTGTTTGATTGATCACAAAAAACATTTCTAACGTGTCATTTATATTTTGTCCATTGAATAAGCACAAAAACCACACTGAAAATTTGCAGGCCAGATACCACAATCTAAAACCAATAACTGGTACATTAAAATTACATTCTTTTCATTCTGTTGTCAAAAACTGATGATTTAGTAAAACAATTTTCTTTCAAGAAAGAAGGTATGCGAATGAAAATTTAAAGTGTGAATGAAAAGAAACATTTAAAAAGCATAATGTACAAATATTTGAAGATATCATAATAAGTAAATTAGCAGAGTTTCCTCGAGTGACTTGATCCGTACTGGGTGTAATGTTGCAATGTTCAGTCAATCATCCAGCGCCGATAAACCTCCCAGCATGCTTTAACACTTCCTGTCCACTGCTGCTGCACCAACCGCTACACATTGTTTCGTAAGTAATTAAATTTCCATTAAACTATTGGAGATCCCATTCTGATTTTTTCTGGAATTATTAAGAATACTTCAGCACCTAGCAGGCATTTTTTTAGATTTTTAATAGGGCTATTTCACATTGATATATATGTTTTAAAAATTGAATTATAAAAAAATATTTGTAATATTTATATTAAAATTAGTTAGTAAATATGTAATAAAAGACAGTAGTTTAAGCTTTTAAATGCATTTTTCAAAAAATTTTTAACATCAATATCGTCAGAAATATGACGCTTTAAATGTTGCATTGTGCTACATTTGTAACGAATTTTAACATGTAATATTTTAAAAACATGTGGACTTAGGAGGAAATAAAGATACACTTGTTGGTTTATTAGACCCATAGAGTTGGTAAAAAAAATATAAACGCAATCAGAAATATGAAGATCAAAATTTGTATAATTTTGTGTGATTTGACGTGGAATGACTCTTATGGGTGAGCGAGTCGCTCGTTAGCCAGTTAGCCGGGTCTCAGTGATTAGTGAGAGGGTAAAACAATAAAACAAACCAACTATACAACAATATACAAACAAATTTAAGAAGCTCATTACTAGGCATCGAATCTTTAGGGTTTTACCTATTGTTTTCCTTAATAGCCTATCTTACTTACAAATGGCTTTTAAGGAACCAGGAGGTTCATTGCCTCCCTCACATAAGCCCGCCATTGGTCCCTATCCTGAGCAAGATTAATCCAGTCTCTATTGTCATATCCCACCTCCCTCAAATCCATTTTAATATTATCTTCCCATCTACATCTCGGCCTCCCCAAAGGTTTTTTTTTTCCTTCCGGTCTTTATAATGTTTAGCCACAAATACTTTCCTAAGAACCTTATTTTCAAACACCTTTAATCTCTGTTCCTCTCTCAAAGTGATAGTCCAAGTTTCACAACCATACAGAACAACTGGTAATATAACTGTTTTATAAATTCTAACTTTCAGATTTTTTGACAGCAGACTAATGACAAAAGCTTCTCAACCGAATAATAACAGGCATTTCCCATATTTATTCTGCGTTTAATTTCCTCCCGAGTGTCATTTATATCTGCTCCAAGATATTTGAATTTTTCCACCTCTTCGAAGGATAAATCTCCAATTTTTGTGTTTCCATTTCGTACCATATTCTAGTCACGAGACATAATCATATAATTTGTCTATCAGTAAATATTATATATATATATATATATATATATATATATATATAATATGCCTACTATTATAAACTTTATAGTGCCTAAATGCACTTGTTTTCGCTTTTCTGCACCTATAACAGCCTTTTTTCGCCATATTTTAATAGTACTCTCCCCCCTCCCCCCAAACAAGCAGTGAGAATTCAAAATATTAAAAATATTAATCCTCGAAGACAGAATTGGTGAGGGACAGACAGACACTGCACTAACAATTGAAGGGTACACGGGAATAACGAACAAGGTCCATTTAGAATAATTTTGAGATAAATGAAATTTAAAGTTTGAGGACTTGAAACGTATAGTTTATTGTTAACTTGTTATTTTTTATCACACAAGAATGTAGCATTATAAAGCAAACTAGTGGCTTGTGCAGCAAATGCTGCTGCAAACTAAGTTCGTTAGATGTTCAAATAAAAATTTTTCAGATTTATTTTCAATGAAGAATACTTGTCTTTTTAATAGTTATTTGCTTCCATAATAACGAAACATACTCCCTCTGAATGGATTTTTTTAGGCCAAATACTTTTTCTTGAACCTATCCAACTTCAGTTTTTGAGTTTCAACGCGAAAACGCAAGTATCAATGTCAGGAAGAAAGCAGTAGCTATTTCAGGTCATTGTGGATTGTAGGCAAAAGTTAAAAAAAGTCAGGTTTGCTAAGCTTTCGAACAATAGCAATTTCTTATAGCTGCTGCATGTAGAACTTGAAATGTAGAGCCTAAAATCATTTTATCCTACTAAGAGATCTTGCTGAAATGATCTAGAGACTACACAATTTTCTAGGCCTCTTATTTTGATCTTTCCTTAGGAACTGTAATTTTTGCGCTCTGTCGAGTCAAGACTGAAGACAATGACACATATCAATATCTACACTACACCGCCATTAAGTATATGAAAAAGACCCAACCCCATTGGGCTAATAAGTATAAAACTATTTGATTTTTAATAACAATATTATTATCTTACTTAAGTTTTGTAGTTATATATAGCAGCCACTCAGTAAATTATAGAAATGAAGATCTAAATTAAGATATTCTCTACATTTACTTACATAACCTCAAAAGTTTCACTTTCATGTCATCAATATAGCATCAATATTATGTACAATTAATGAAAAATAGATGCATCATGATAATAACTATAATAAAATTTAATTTCTAATGATAATAATGTCATCAAACCACCTCAAGTTTCGTAGATTTGAATATCCAATACACAGCTGTACTCAGAAAATTGTTATACACTGCAGAATCAGTTTTTAATAACAAATTGAATTGAGCTCTAAATATGTCGGCAATCCTGCAGGTCATGGCCTTCGTGTAATAGCCTATTGTTTATTGTAATTTGTGTTTTGTTCTGAAATTCAATCAAGTCGGCCGTGATTCGATAAAATTAGTTCTCAAAACTGACAACAGATGGATTTTGGAAAATAGGAAAATTGTGTAGGAAAATTGACATTTCACTGAAAACTACCACTTTTCCGAAAAACTTTGGGTTCCAAGCTTCAAAATGAGGGGCCATTTATTAAAATCCGTTCAGCCGTTTTCCCGTAATTTCCATTACCAGTTCAAATTATATATATAGATAGATATGTGACAAAATATTGTTTTGATTTTATGAATTACAACAATGCAAAACTGCAAAAATTCTACTTTGGTACGTTTTATAAACGGGAAGAACGAACAATGTCACAGTTTAATTGAATATTTGTTGGGAATAGAATCAGGCATAATATTTTCAAACAATGTAGCACATGTTTACTTTCGTGTAGGGTATTCTTTTTAAAGGTTATAAATTTAATATTGTTGACCCATTATAAATATTGTGACAGCGACGTGAGAATAGAACTCACGACCAGCGTCCCGCATGAAAGCAGATCGCACAGGCTCCACGGAACATTGAGTGACGTCGCGCGGTGGAGAGAAGAGAGAGGGTGTATTACGTCAACGCAACGAGTCTGCGCGCAGCTGCTACTTAACGCAGTGAATGTGGAACGACCTTCTCGATTATTCCAGGAGTCTGTCGATGTAGAGATATCGAGATAATTCTCTACACAACTGTAGAAGGTTCTCGCAACTATGATTTTGCTATAAAAGAGCAGGCGCCAGCGAACTAGAGTTTCAGAGTTTTCAGTTATTCCGTCAGTGAGTAAGCCAGAGCAAGCAAGCCAGAGTTCGACTCGAGTGTGCGTCCGCATCTGCGTCAGCATCCGAAGGCCTGAGTTCGAGTGCAGTGGACCGCAGTTGGAGGGACCTGAGTTCGAGTGCAGTGGACCGCAGTTGGAGGGACCCGAGTTCGAGTACAGTGAACTGTCTCTGAAGGTCTGTGGTTCGAGATACTGTGAACTCGAGTGACTGAGATAGAAGAACTGTGAACTGAGAACTGGTAGTTCTGATTTGTAAATAGTGCTTTGTAAATATTAGTTAAGATTAACAGTTCATTGTTGTGCGTAATAATCCAAGTAAACTGTCATTGTCGTCGGTGGAGTGCTATAACGAATACTTTGTTGAGTGAAGATCCAATTGTTGACGAGAGCGTTTAAGGTGAATTGTAGAAAGGAATTATTGTTGTGACGAATAAATTACATTGTTGTAACTAATAAAATTTACATTGGTGTCAGAAGTGGGATATTATCGACAATGGAGAACCTACAGCAGATCCTGCAAGCCATCGCGGAAATGAAAGCAGAAATGAAAGACGAAATGAACAAGCACATCAGTGAGTTGAAGAACGACATAAGTGATGTGAAAACGGAGATGAAAAGTGACATAAGCGATGTGAAAACGGAGATGAAAAGTGACATAAGTGAAGTGAAAACAGAGATGAAAAGTGACATAAGCGGAGTGAAAGATGACGTCACTACGCAAATTGAAAGCGTTTCGGCCCACGTATATGGAATTGTCGCCATCGTGAAAGACGAACTTAAGGCCGATTTGGATAAACTAAACCAGAATTTTACAACTATAAACGAGACAGTAGCCGAGTTGAGACAGGAGGTAGACCATTTCGACGGCAAGATCCGCGATCTCGAACGTCGTCAAGAGGAAACGTGTGTGCTGATGGACCAACATGCTGTAGAAAACAAGCACATCCTCGCGTTGGTGGATCGCCAGTCTAGAGAACAGAAACAGATAGTTGCCGAGGAGGTTCGACGTGCCATGCAAGAAGCGGCCACAGAGTTGAGGACTCCATATAGTGCCCCTGCGGAACCATCGGCTTCAGCCAGACATCACAACGTCAAGACGCCGAAGTTCGACGGTACGACGTCTTGGGCAATATTCCGTCGCCAGTTCGAGGCCATCGCAGAGCACAATGGGTGGACGCCAGCAGAGAAAACTACTCAGCTGCTGGCCGCGCTTCAGGGACAGGCGTCGGAGATTCTTTACAGCGTTCCAGAAGATGGGACAGCCGCTGAGATAATGGCGGCCTTGGAGGGACGTTATGGTGACCATCAACTTGCTGCAGCATTTAGGACCCAACTGAAAACGAGGGTCCAACAGTCAGGCGAGTCCCTACAAGAATTCGCGATGGCGGTGGAGCAACTGGCCCATAAGGCCCTCAGGGGCCTACCTAATGATTTCATCGCTGGAGAGGCGGCCTACACCTTCGGCAGCGGAGTTCGAGACCCCGATATCAGACAACAGCTACTCCTGGCAGAGCATCGCACTATCAACGCAGCTCTGGCGGCGGCCCTCAGGATGGAGGCGGCCAAGTCGGCGGCGGGAGTCTCAACACCGCACTGGATCAGGAGCGTCACGGCGACGGATGCTGGGGGGCGCCAACCAAAGCCAACCGAGCGGCAGTCAACGGAGCGGCGGAGACGACGGGCGCCCACCTGCTGGTCCTGTGGCAAACCGGGACACTTGAGAAGGGACTGTGACCAATCCGGCCACAGGCAGGAGAGAGAGGTGGCCGACGTCGAGGAGCGCCAGCAGTCAACGGAGCGGCGGAAACGACGGGCGCCCACCTGCTGGTCCTGCGGCAGACCGGGACACCTGAGAAGGGACTGTGACCGATCCGGTCACAGGCAGGAGAGAGAGGTGGCCGACGTCGAGGAGCGCCAACAGTCAACGGAGCGGCGGAGACGACGGGCGCCCATCTGCTGGTCCTGCGGGAGGCCGGGACACCTAAGGAGGGACTGCGACCGCTCTGGCCACCGGCCGGAGAGAGAGGTGGCTGACACCGAGAGGAGTCAACAGTCGCCTGAGCAACGGGGACGACGGGTGCCCACCTGCTGGTCCTGCGGTGAACCTGGGCACCTGCGCAGGAGTTGCGACCGACTTGGCAACAGTCAGGAGAGAGAGGGGGCCGATGCTAGGAGGAGCACGTCGACACCATCATCACCGTCCCCTCGGCTCGTCCTGAAACCGGTCGACAGAAGGTGCGACGATGGACTGATTGCTGAAGGACGGATAAGAGGCCGTCCATGCAGAGTACTGGTGGACACCGGGGCGATGCTCACTATCGCCAGACCAGACGTCGTGCGTGGCCTACCTGGGAGGACGCCGCTGCGCCAATACGAGCTACGGACTGCTTCAGGCGAGAGCTTGCCCATCCAGAGAGAGGTCTTCCTGGACCTGACCTTGGGGAAGAGGAAACTGGAGATGTGGGTGTTCGTCGCCAACATCACCGAGGACGTCGTCCTGGGACTCGACGCCATGCGGTTACTCGATGCGGCGGTGGACGTCCGGCGCCGTATACTCCGTCTTGGTCGGGATGAAGTGTTCCTGATGGACGCCGAAGACCAACCCGTGGCCAGCGAGCTCTCCTTGGAGGGCCAAGGGGAAAAGCAAGATGACGCCCACGCAGTACGAGTATTGCTGCCCAGCCGAGCCCAGGATGGGATAACGCCGCCATAAGGAGGGAGCAGCTGGAGGACCCAAACATTGGACAGCTACTACGTGATGTGGAGTCCGGCCAGAGACCAGTATGGGCCGATATCGCCAACCGTAGCACCACTTACAAGAGCTACTGGGCACAGTGGGAATCCTTCACTGTCAAGGACGGTATCCTGAAGAGGATTTGGGAGTCGGCCGATGGAAGGACCCACATAGAACAACTTGTCCTGCCCAGGAGCAAGATGAAGGAAGTGCTGGAGGAGACTCATGCTGGAGTGACTGGAGGCCACCTGGGAGCCAACAGGACGCTGGACAAGTTAAGGCAGAGGTTCTATTGGTTGCATCAGAGAACCGACACGGAACAATGGTGCCGAAGATGCGACACCTGTGCAGCCAGTCGCGGACCAAGGACCCGCAGCAGGGGAGCCATGCAGCAGTACAACGTGGGAGCTCCTTTTGAGAGGATCGCCATCGATGTTGCTGGACTGTTCCCGGTCACGGATCGCGGGAACCGCTACCTGTTAGTCGCCATGGATTACTTCACAAAATGGCCAGAGGTGTACGCGATTCCCAACCAAGAGGCTTCGACGGTGGCCGACGCGCTGCTTGACAACTTCATCTGCCGATTCGGGGTGCCCCGGGAATTGCATAGCGATCAGGGGCGCAACTTCGAATCCAACCTGATGGGAGAATTGTTCGAGCGTCTGGGGGTGCATAAAACCAGGACCACTCCCCTCCACCCACAGTCCGACGGCATGGTGGAACGATACATCAAAACCGTGGAGGAGCACCTGTGGAAGGTGGTGTCCAACCATCAGCGAGACTGGGATGCCAGAGTTCCACTGTTCCTCTTGGCCTACAGAGCTTCGGTCCACGATACAACAGGAATGACACCGGCAAACATGGTCTTCGGGAGAGAGCTGCGCCTGCCCTGTGATCTGCTGTTTGGCACGCCACCCAGCGCCGACCAGCCAGCGACTGACTATGTGGCAGAACTCACCGAGAAGTTGATTGGAATTCACCAACTGGCCAGAGAGCACCTCAAGATGGCCAGCGACAGGATGAAGGTGCGCTACGACAGATTAGCCAACTCTGCAGGATTCCAGGAGGGCTACCTGGTGTGGCTGTATCGACCTACTAGGACCAAAGGGAAATCGCCAAAGCTGCAGCGTGCCTGGGATGGACCATACCGCGTGGTGACCCGGATCAACGACGTGGTGTACCGCATCCAGCGACAACCTCGAGGGAAGATGATGGTGGTGCATCTGGACCGATTAGCAGCCTACCAAGGGACTGCCCGGGACGAGCAGCCCTAAGGAGGGGGCAATGTGACAGTGACGTGAGAATCGAACTCACGACCAGCGTCCCGCATGAAAGCAGATCGCACAGGCTCCACGGAACATTGAGTGACGTCGCGCAGTGGAGAGAAGAGAGAGGGTGTATTACGTCAACGCAACGAGTCTGCGCGCAGCTGCTACTTAACGCAGTGAATGTGGAACGACCTTCTCGATTATTCCAGGAGTCTGTCGATGTAGAGATATCGAGATAATTCTCTACACAACTGTAGAAGGTTCTCGCAACTATGATTTTGCTATAAAAGAGCAGGCGCCAGCGAACTAGAGTTTCAGAGTTTTCAGTTATTCCGTCAGTGAGTAAGCCAGAGCAAGCAAGCCAGAGTTCGACTCGAGTGTGCGTCCGCATCTGCGTCAGCATCCGAAGGCCTGAGTTCGAGTGCAGTGGACCGCAGTTGGAGGGACCTGAGTTCGAGTGCAGTGGACCGCAGTTGGAGGGACCCGAGTTCGAGTACAGTGAACTGTCTCTGAAGGTCTGTGGTTCGAGATACTGTGAACTCGAGTGACTGAGATAGAAGAACTGTGAACTGAGAACTGGTAGTTCTGATTTGTAAATAGTGCTTTGTAAATATTAGTTAAGATTAACAGTTCATTGTTGTGCGTAATAATCCAAGTAAACTGTCATTGTCGTCGGTGGAGTGCTATAACGAATACTTTGTTGAGTGAAGATCCAATTGTTGACGAGAGCGTTTAAGGTGAATTGTAGAAAGGAATTATTGTTGTGACGAATAAATTACATTGTTGTAACTAATAAAATTTACAATATGTTTATCTTTGAGTGATGAAAAACAAATCTACACACTACTAATTGCACTGAATTTTCCACTGTGAATGAATAGATTGGACTATAAAGCATCTCATTCACTGTTATTGACTTCTTGTGACTCGTCATTGGTGGGAGGAAGACTGAAATATTCTCTAGCAGTTGGAGAACAAACATTTTTCAAAATTTGTAATTCCTTGTACTTTTCCTTGTAGCTGTTTACAGTTTACAATGATGAATGGTTTGGTTTCCTCCTAGAATTCGCAATCTCTTGCCTCCAGTCATCGGGTACTTCACACCTTGCTCTCTGATTGAAAAGTCCCATATTTTTATCACATTCCAGGTACGAGTGGCCTCGAGTGGGAAATGTGATCCACTGAACATCAAACCTCTTCTTAGTATGTACTACATAATGACAAAATCTAAGTACCGTAAAGTTCCTATTTTGTCCGGAACAAGAATCGTAGAAGATACGGAGTTCACCAACGCAGCTTGGTACAGTATTCATACAATGGTGCCATAACTTAGAGCAAACTTCATCAGAGCCTTTACTTTAAATATTTTGGTCATACATGTAGAAAGCAAATCTTTCTGTTGACAGCGTATGAATCTTTCTGTTGACAGTGTATGTATGTTACAAGAATAAAAGGGCAGCTGTCGACGATAATAGACCTCAATAGTTGAAATGTTTGGAACTGGTAATTCTTTTGGAAATCCATGCAGATAGCCTCTTTATACTCAGACTTCCTGGATTTTAGACGTGCAGCCCGTTTTACTTCATAAAACTTCTGTCCTTTTCTCATTCTTCCAAATCAAATTTTGTTCCTCCTTCTCAAAATTATCTAATTTACTTGCATCTTTTTCATTGGAAATTTCTGATTTAATGTGTGAAATGTCAGCTAATGTTGTATTTAGTGACAAAAATTACTCTGTATTGCTCGTAAGACACAGGGTTCGCAGGAAATTTTTCTAATTGTAACTTAAGCAGCTTAGAAATATTCAAGTCCTCTGGAAGATACAACCTTCGGCTATCGTGACGAGATTAGTGGACTTTCTGACCTCTAAGTGATTGAATGTGCTGACAAATTTTAAATAAAATCTCTCCTTTCATTTGGTGAGGCCTGTTTCCATATTTAACTCTTGTTTCTGTATGGGCTTTTCCAGTAGTAGCCAATGACGTTTTCAAAGTGACTAAACGTCTGCCTGTTATTCCATGCAGAGCAATACATACTTTATAGCAAATGGGAACATCAGTATTTTGCCCATCTTTGTTTATTCGCATTTTATATCTATAAGAAAAATTATGAAAATCAGCTTCGGCTTGTGTTTTTCTGGATCTTTTTCTTTGGACAGGAAGTACCGAAATTAGTCCTGAAAGGTGAGCATTTTGAGTGTCATATGATGCTAATTCATTGAAATGTTTAATAAGATCGCTTCTTTCACTTTGGCTTATTTTCTGAAAACACTGAAAACGAGAACATTTACAGTCTTCTCCTATAATATGACTCATAGCACGAATTTTTTATGCATCTGTAACACATCCCGTAACTTTTCTCTTCCTTGAATTTACAGAAGATGGAATGGGTCCCGATAATTCATTTTCTCTAACGTCAGACATTATAAAAATAAATTGTACTAACTTCAAACACTACAATATGTACCATAAAAGTATAATAAAGGAAATAATCAATACCCTATCACAGACATCTGAACACTGGAATAGTACAGCTGTTTGTATTATGCTCACAAGTTCTAATGAAAATTAATATAATTTATTGTCACATGGAATAACAGCTAAACATCATACAGTCATTTAATAATATATTATTGTATAATACAGATCGTATTGGCATATGTAAAAATAAACTAACAAGCAATGTGCTATGACTCTAAGATCAAGTTTGTAACAGCTGTCTGCATTAGTTTCTGTGTTTAAAATGGACATTGTTCATTCTTTCTTGGGATGGATGTGACATTGTTCATTCTTCCAAAGTATACAGAAACTTTAACGCAGAATACTGAGGACAATTTTCGTTCTTACATAAAACCAATGCAGCCACATGAAAGTACTCCCCTCCCCTCCCCTCCTACTATCAGATGGCACTATTAACTCAATTTCGATTTTTGATGGACCTTGTTCGTTATTCCCGTGTACCCTTCAATTATATTGCAGTAGTCGGATAAATGGGCGCAGTCTTTGTAGGCAGAAAAGTGTCGTCCTTTTATTTATGGCAATAGTGGCAGCCAGATCAAAAGATCTCGTCAACAATAGTTATCCACGCAAAATCCATTGTGAAAAGTTTAAGACATCTTTCTTCACACATTTCCGAAACAGTTGTAGCTAGACAGTCTAGGAAAGTGCTTCATAATTTTGGTATTGTGCTTCTGTGCTTGTGCTACAAAATTCCAAACTGAAAACTTCCAAAAGTGTAATAATAAGACAAGAGATTTCAGATTTCCAGTGTTTTACAACAGATGGGAAAGTGGTTTTGTGCCTGTAATAAAGAGGTAAATGTAATCTCTATTATGAAAATAACTTTTTTTTTATTCCATGTACGAATATGGATCTGATTTTTCACTTCACAAAAATACTTGGCCCGTGTTTATGTAGGTCTACACATTTATATTGAATATGCAGCCATACAAACATAGGTCAGTTTTCGGTAACATGACACCTTTACACCACATGGTACTAACTTAAATGCACATTACAAGTTTCATCCATCAGTGAAATAACATTCTAAAACTATAATCTGTTTCATTTTTGCAATGTTAAATTTACTGCAGTTTCAGCAATTGTCTTAAAGCCTATATTTCTCAAGCATTACAATACTGTCATTTCTCTATTTTTAAATAGGTAAATTTTTTCGTGGAAGATGGCTCTGCACTAAGAATGTGTGTTAACAATATAAATCACTTCAGTACTCTTTGTACCAGATTGTTTTTAATAAAGAAAGGCTTATTTCACACCACTGTCGCTACAGCCTGCCTATATAGGCATATGCTTCAAGGACACTAATTTTAAAATATTAATTAAAGCGTGAATAATTTAAAAATATTAGACTAGACATAGTTCAGTAATGAAATGTACAGTCAACTCTGGGTATAGTGAACATTCGGCTATAATGAACCTAAATCGTTGGTCCTGACCCGCATACATTAAAAAGTATATTAATATTTCCGTTTATAGTGAACCCTACCTAGCTTCGGTTATAGTGAGCTTTGTATCCTGACAAGTTCTTATTTGAAGTCAGACCTTCTTGTATAAAATTGAAAGAATGTGTTGAGAACAATATTCTAAGTTTCTTACTCCTTTAGTCAAAGAACAAAAGTACGATTAGTGATTCCTAGACAGTGAGCTGTACTGTAAATCCAGGCAACGCGTGACGACCTTGCCTCACTCCACCATCAAAGGGTTGCCATTCTGTTCTCAGGCACACTACTCTACTGTTATTTCTAATCCTCCACCATCAAAGGGTTGCCTTTTGTTCCCAGAAACATTTCCATTATGACTGATAGCATTGAAACAACAGAAAATGAAATTGCCTTCTTTTATTAAAAGGGGACGGACATTATGTCCAGAGCATAAATGAAGGTAAGATTTCGATGGCTTTCAAACTCCGTGAACCCTCTCTCAGTTTCCATTAAGTGACCCGGGTAAAATTCCAAGGCTTAGTATGCAGTCACACCATAACAGAGTTTCTCATTTCTATTTGATCTAGTGTTCCAATTGTGAATGTACTGTATAAAAATGTCAAAGCATAAAGTGTTTTCTTTGGAAGATCAGGCGAATATTGTAAGCGACATTGAATGTGGTCTTTTGCAAGCGGACGTGGGTCGACAGCATAGTTTAAGTAAATCAACTGTGAATAACAGTATACAGTGTAATCCATGCCATAAAAATGAAATATTTATTTTTTTGTTCACAATTTCATTCATTTCTGTCATTTAAGGTTAGGGGAGAGACACTTCGAATATAGTGAACGAAATATGCAAATCCGCAGAGGTTCACTATATCCGGAGTTGACTGTATTTATAAAAGGCTAAAGTTTTTCTTTTGTACTTCCGTTTATGAGAATACGAATGATAAAATGTTACATCAAACAAACCATTTCAAATATAACATACGTACTGTATTAATTTTACTTATATCCCTTATGATGTATTTTCAGAAATGTTATTGTACCTATTTTAAAACAATAAGAACCTATTTTACATATGTTTCCAACCTATGTAGGCACCTAAAACTTAATTTTTTAGGGCCTAAATATCCGATGTCTACTCATTACTTACCAAATTATTAAATTTGTTGAAACTGCCCACCTTCATTCTCCACACATTTTTCGCATCTCTTTAGGAAATTATTCATCACATTTTCCAGAATCCACTCATAAAATGTGCGCCTACGTACAGGGCCACTTTGCTGAAGAGCGTGTGCCACAGTTATTTTATATGCCTTGAAGTGTAATAATTTAATAGCCTTTTACACAGACCCATATGAAATTCCCACTTGCTGTGTGCAAGATGATGAAGAGATTTTCTAGGAAAATTTTCTAAAATATTACGAATGTCATGTAATCTTTCTCTGGTGAGAACTCTATGCTGCTTTTTCGGTTTCTTGGGCTGGACACTTCCAGTTTCCTGAAATTTATGATAAAGATTATGAACTGTTTTATGATCTGGAGCATCTACACCCAGGAATATGTCTTGAAACTGTCTTCAAACTTCACGAGCTGACTGAGTTAACATACATGAATCGTAAAGACATGCTGTGCTATTGTAAACTCACGAGGCATAATACACTTTATGTATATTGTCAAATTAAAAAATGAACAAAACACAACACACACCCAGAAACAGCTGCGACAATCAGCAAGGTCAACAAGTAAGCAGGCTTGCTACTTCCTCTAGTGCATGGCAAATGGGGGGGGGGGGGGGGGGGGGGCTTGCTCATAGGAAAAACCCCACGTCACATAACTGATAACACTGTATTTCAGCATATCAATATTACTGGTAATATTGCAATTTTAACAATAAATAGTAATCATCTGAGGGCACCTTTAAGTTGAGAAGTGAACTTCTGCTGATCAGTAGTTGAGCCCATGAACAGATAATTAAGTACTCTGATTGATCAACATGGTTGGTGGACTCTTTACTGTACATTTAGAACTGTTAAATCAGTGGCGTAGCCAGCAGGTGGGCCAGGTGGACCCAGGCCCATCCGTAAAATATGCGAATTTTTGCTTTTTTTTTTTAATGGAAAATACTCAACATTAAAACTAAACCATGGATCCAGAGCAATAGTTACAGTCGATAACATTAAGGTAAGAAGTAAAAAATGCGTTTATTTTGTCAAGAGCAAATTTAACTGTATTGGGTTGGGCCTAAAAAAATTGTCTGGCAGCGATAAAAAGAAGGAAGCCATGGAGGCCACTGAATTGTTACATCAGCTAGAAACATTTGACATCTTATTTTATTTGGTATGTTTAGATGATATTCTTGCTCTTGCAAATTCATTATCGGAAGCACCTCAGTCTCCAAAAATGGATATTAGTAAATGTTCGTCCTTCATTAAGACAATGATATAAAACTTTTCAAAGCTCTGAAACGAAGAAAAATTCGACAATTATGTCAAGCACAAGGCTTTGTAATCTAGCAATTTTATCCATCAAGAGGGAGAAAAGTTGGGATTTGTCGAAGAACCCATCATCAGCGATAGACAGATCTGTTGCTAGGAAATCTCGACAGCTCCAGTTCACCTTATGAAGCATTTGTATATGTTTATCATAATTTTGCATGTTATTAAATAAGACTTCCTAGAATGAGTTTCAAAAGAGTTGATGGCAGCGGTATTGTCAGGAGATGGGTCAGGTACTTTCTAAACCCTGCATATCTGGCCCACCCATAGTCTGGCTACGCCACTGTGTTAAATATGTTCTAATAAAGGTGGGATATTTGATTTAGTCTGCACCAACATTTGCTCTTCAAATTAAGTTCGTGTACTGGTAATAGTTGTACAACAGAAAGTCACATTTAATTTATTTTTTTATAATAACTTTGGCAATGATTTAGTTCATGGCTCGATTTTATTGTGCACGAACCTTTCATTTGTAATGAAATAATTTTAAGACATAATGTTTCAAAAGTAGTTTTACTTAAACTTCTATTAAGAGTACACCTCCACCTTCAATTATTAACTTAATTCATAAGAATATAAATCTAGGTATAAGTGCTAGTATGCTAATGTGATTAAACATTTTCTTTAAACATATTAAAAACGGGGTATCACAAAAATAAATTATTTACAAAGCTTTTTATTTTATGGTATAATCTGAGCACATAACACTGTTACGTTCATTGCACTTGTAGTTTTGCTACAAGTTTGCCTGAATCATAAAGTTGTTTTACATCTGTTCCACCTCCCAGACACTCTCCTCGCACAAAAACACGTGGAACCTGTAAACAACAAAGAAAGTCGTTTAGTTAAATGTATAAAATATGGAATGAATGGAAAATTTTTCTTTAGAAACAATAACAAAATTTATAGTACAAAAAAGTAACTAATTGAAGCAAATTTGAAGATTTTACACACTATCTGAACTGCAATACAATCGTTATAATATTGCTTGCATTAAAAGTGAACATCAATTATGCTGGCTTTCAGGTTTTGAGCAATAAATGACAAAACATGGAGTTTTAGGAGTGAGAGAAGAATGAGAGCTAGAGGGATAACAAATGCAGCATCGACACTGAGGGGAAAATGGAACAATTCACTGAGATTCCTAGAACAAATATTATCTACTATTGTCTGTGCATTTCGAACTGGCAGATCAGGGTCACGTACAAAAGTACAAACAATGCACAAGTCACTGAACTGAAAACTGAACTGAAGCACTGGTAATTCTGGCTGTCCCAGTTGACTTTAGTTGAGAGAATGTTCCAGGATTGGGGTAAGCACACGTAGCAAATGCAGTACATTGTTTGACCTTCAGCCACGAGTTTGAAATGCACAGATAATAGTGAAAACTTGGCAACATGATCTCGGAAACAGTGTAGCAAAACTTATGTTAGCTGACCACATGTTTTATACAAAATGCAGGGTGAACCATAATTAATTTCAGGATGTTATTCTTTGAAATATTTCAAACAAAACAGTTGAATCCAAATTTGCTGGGTTTTGTTTCCTTTTCAAGATACAAATTGTTTTATATGAAACAATTCATAGTGTGTTTTGGAAAAGCCATTGATTTAATTCCCAATATGCTCAGTCAGCTTAATTATTTTTTTTTTATTTTAGGAGGTTACTTTACGACGCTTTATCAACATCTTAGGTTATTTAGTGTCTGAATGAGATGAGGGTGATAATGCTGGTGAAATGAGTCCGGGGTCCAACACTGAAAGTTACCCAGCATTTGGTCATATTGGGTTGAGAGAAAACCCCAGAAAAAACCTCAACCAGGAAACTTGCCCCGACCGGGAATCGAACCCGGGCCACCTGGTTTCGCGGCCAGATGCGCTAACCGTTACTCCACAGGTGTGGACTCAGTTTAAGAGAGCAGTGTATTATGATAGTAAATGGTTGAAAGAACTTTAGTTTTGTCCTTTAAATATGCAGAAATTTGATCCAAACAAATGTAACATTGTAAAATTCCTTTGCAGAACGAAAAATTACTCACACATTAGTTCAGATTAAATTTCTGCACATTTAAAGGACAAAACTAAATTCTTTTAATCATTTATTATCATAACACACTGCTCTCTTAAACTGACTGAGCATATTGGAAATTAAATCAATGGCTTTCCAAAAACATGCTATGAAATATTACATATAAAACAATTTTTATCTCGAAAAGGAAGCAAAAACGAGCAAAATTGTATTAAACTTTTGTTTGAAATATCTCAAAGAATAACACTCTGAAATTAATGACATTACTGACAGTTCACCTTATAGTTTTGTGCATCTGCTGTCTGTTTTCTGTTGCTAAATTTTTATATAGTTACTGTTAAATTATATTCAAACTTTTTATACTCCTGACAACCTTGAACAAACTCTGAATCTCGTGCAGCTATGTGCTAACAAAGCCTTGTCTGTTTAAGACAATGCATTATTAATGTTTCAATCAGTGGTGATATTCAAAAAATTTAACAACCAGTTCTCTCAATTGTACATATGTTAAACATATAGACCTACGGCATATGTCCATGGTAATTGCAAATATTACCTAGAAATAATTTAACAACCAGTTCGTCTGAACCGGTATGAACTGGTCGAATATCACCACTGGTTTCAATCGTAAAGTATTAATACAAACCGTTCTTGCGCCAGTAATTTCACCAAGTATACTCTGAATAGTGTCACCATCATCCCGCGTATCTAGCTCAATTGCTGTGTATTTCTGCTTCAGGTTGTCAAATACCTTGAAATAATAATTTTTAGTCAAAAGGTTTGCTTATAATATTTAACATTTTTTCTTATCCTTATCCCTCCAAATAAGAAGATATTTTTTCTGATCAAAATTAGTTTAATTTTATCCAACACCAAATTTCTAATAATAATAATAATAATAATAATAATAATAATAATAATAATAGAAACTTTGAATTGAAAGACATTCTGTGCTAACCTTCGCTCAAAGAGTTATGTTTTTTCGTTTTTGTTATTTAAGGAGAGTTCATATTCAAAGTAAGGATTAATATTGAATATTACTATTCAATACTATTAGGGCTTCAAATATCGAAGACACATTGTATGTCTACATTAATTGTACCTGATAGTTTTATAAAAATATTACCTGTATTAATTTTTAGAGAAAAATGTAATTTTCATGAAAAGGTCACTCTTACATCTTCACTTCCTTCAACCCAACTGGAAGAAACGAGACTTGGACAGAGGGGTGACAATACAGAATAAGTGATAGGGAAAAATTACGACCTTTTCTTGAAAATAACTGAGAAACCACTCTGGGACAATGCCTCTCACCGTGCTTTTTATACATGGCTATAATTCTAATTTATATTTTAATATGAAGTAGATACCTATCCTAATTTCAACGTTATTTCGTTTTTGTTATTTGTCAATTTTATTGCCATTTTTATACAAAGGTAATGCAGTCAAATTTTAGAGAGACTGAAAAAATTGCTAACCTTGATAACCGGACTGACATTCATGTTTATGTTCTTGCACTTCACACATTCTATGGACTTTAGTGAAAAAGGAGAAAAATTCTCTCTCCCTTTTTTTTTTACGCTATCAATTTATTCCTATAATAATTCTTAAAAAGTTATTTTATACGTGTCTTTGACATGTTTTTTTAAAATTTTATTTTTAAGCAGGTTATTTTATGACGCTGTATCAACATCTTAGGTTATTTAGCATCTGAATGAGATGAAGGTAATAATGCCAGTGAAATGAGTCCGGGGTCCAGCACCGAAAGTTACCCAGCATTTGCTCAAATTGGGTTAAGAGAAAACTCCAGAAAAACTTCAAATAGATAACTTGTCTCGGCCGGAATTCGAACTTGGGGCACCTAGTTTCGCAGCCAGATGCGCTAACCATTACTCCACAGGTGCAGACTCTTTGACATGTTCAGACATGTATATATGTCACCATATGTGAGGCTCTTGCTTGATGCAAGATTTCCCTTACTCATCTCCATATCCTCTCTCGTCCTCTTAATTATTACCTGTTTCTATCCATTTTCTGAAATCATACACTTTTACTTATAAAACTACAAGTGTGAAGCGCAAATACATTTTACAATAATTACATTCACCAGACCAGCTGTAACATACCTCTAAATACAGCAATTACATCTATGCTACAATTGTGTTATGAGATAAATGGAGAACTTATCTAGTTTTCTCTGGGTCTCGAAAAATAACATGGTAATATATAGTAGAACCCCTTTCTAACGATTTTTTCCCCCTTAAAAGGGGGTTTACATAAAATGGGAATGAGAGGCTGTGTTATACCAAACATTGTAATAATTTAATTAGGCTTGCAAATATTAGCTACAATAAATTTCATTATAATATTTTCTAACTCTTCAAATGGTGAAATGGAATTATTTCCCCATAATGAAGTAGATGACTTGGCAAATCACTGTTTTTTGCCATATGCAATAGTGTTATTTGATAATTAGCCTCGACATCCCTTATTATTTTCACTTTCTATCCGACAGTTAATTTCTTGCATTTAGTCACCATTGTAATGACGCATAAACTAACAAAAAACTTGGAAACAGGATCCACATAACTTGCGAGAACAAAGCAAGGAAAGCAATCATTCTGTGAAAGCAACGCAAAGCAAAATCATAAAGAATAATAAAAAATAACGCAGCAGCATTACTATCAATTGAGATGCACTATCGAATATGCTGGTACTATACATTATAGAAAGTCGAATCGATATTTCGAGCGATATTAACACTAAATCCACTCGAAAAGTATTCCTTAAAAGTGGAAATTGATTACATTATTCTTATGGTAATTTAGTTGGGACTTAACACATTGTTCCTTAAAAACAGGAATGTTAAACAGGGTTTTACTATAATTTATTAGAAAACAGCGAAATGGTTGTTGCTCCTGCACTTGCTCATTTGCAAATATGACAAATGTCATCTTTCGCACACACTAATAATTACACTACTTATCTAATTCCCCAAGGGATAAATGTACGGTTAGGCATGGGGATGAATGTACAGCTTGAGTCAGAGCACCTATTAGGCTATTATTTCTCTAAGAACCTTTGTGAAGTGATATAAGACTTATATGAAAGCCATTCAGGTTTTCTTTGTGTTTTGACTGGTCAGTTCACTTCAGATCGCTTTCATCTGTTTTATAGTCACTTAAATAATTTTCAGGAAAGCCAATTTCAATTCAAATATTTGTTTACTTTCAGTTTAACTTCAATCTTTTCTTTCTCCATATATATTTTTTAAGATCCTTTGTGAGTTTTTCAAGATAGCTATTTTCTATAAACTACTTCAGTTTGCATTTTTTTCAGTGCTAAGCAGTACATTTCAATAGCCTTTAGGAAAGTAGGGTAATGACTAATGAGATTGGGTTAAATTTGTTTCTGAGTATACTGGTAATTAAGCACAAAGTGTCTGGAGTTAACAAGAGTGCCAACATGTTTTATTATATGAATTTAATAATATAACAACATGCCCTGTGAAAGAAATGGTCATTGATAACTCATAAGTATAAAAATACGCATAGAAAGATTGATAAAGTGGTATAGGAAGAAGATCGAGAAGAGAATGGAAAAATTTTACAATTTAAATTATTAGTAAGTTAGTAATTATAAATATTCGGAAATTTTACTTGAAACAAGTAAAGCGGTCGGTTTGGAAGTAAATCCCGAAAAGACAAAGTAATCTTATATGATTATGTCTTATGATCAGAATATTGTAGAAAATAGAAATATAAAAATTGGAGATCTATCCTTTGAAGAGGTGAAAAAATTCAAATATCTTTGAGCAACAGTAACAAATATAAATGACACTTGGAAGGAAATTAAACGCAGAATAGATATGGGAAATGCCTGTTATTATTCGGTTGAGAAGCTTTTGTCATCTAGTCTGCTGTCAAAAAATCTGAAAGTTAGAATTTATAAAACAATTATATTACTGGTTGTTCTGTATGGTTGTGAAACTTGGACTCTCACTTTGAGATAGGAACAGAGATTGAGGGTGTTTAAGAATAAAGTGCTTAGGAAAATATTTGGGGCTAAGAGGGATGAAGTTACAGGAGAACGGAGAAAGTTACACAACGGAGAACTGCAAGCATTGTATTCTTCACATCACATAATTAGAAACATTACGCCAGACGTTTGAGATCGGCAAGGCATGTAGCTGTATGGGCGAATCCAGAAATGCATATAGAGTTTTAGTTGGGAGGTCGGAGAGAAAAAGACCTTTGGGGAGGCCGAGATGTAGATGGGAGGATATTAAAATGGATTTGAGGGAGGTAGGATATGATGACAGAGAGTGGATTAATCTTGCACAGGATAGGGCTTATGTGGGCTTATGTGAGGGCAGCAATGAACCTGTGGGTTCTTTAAAAGTCATTTGTAAGTAAGTGTATAGTGTGGAGAGATACCGAAGTTTCATCCAAAAGAAAATTGTGCATTGGTATAACACAAATAATATAAATAACTGAGATAGGGAGAGTAGTTCTGACCTACATTTCACAAAAACTGTAACTTACCTCTTTAGCCATTTTGCAATAGGGACAATAACTCTTTGAGAAAATGACAACGCCATCACTATTAATCAATTCCTTTACCAACTGTGCTGTAGGCCCATTCATGTCTACTGGAGTACTGGAACCTAAACCCATTTAAATGTAATACAGGTTAGCAGCTGAAAACTGAAACAAAAGCAAAATGAAATGAACTCAAAATATTTGTAAGCTAAATAATGAGCTATAATCAAGCAATACTAATAGCTTATATGTACAGATTATAGTAAATCCAAACTAAAATGTTAAAATAACATTAGAAAGAACTTAAAAGATTAGAATTAATTAATTTGAGCTGCATTATAATGAATATGAAAGCAGACTAGCTGTTTACTAAAGAAAAATTTGGAAGACTAGGTTTACAATGACCAATTTCTAAAAGTTGCAGGCCACTAACAGAATTGACAGATATTCGGAATTGCACAAGCTGCTCACTGCTCAGTACTGCCAATAGTGCCAATATGAATCTTGAAAACACGCTATATAAAAGCAATGGAGAAGTTTGTTAAATAATATAATATAAATGTGAAAATAGATTATTTAGCCTCTGCAACGGTCAGAGAATTACATTCATATGTCAATAATACAAATTTGATAAACTAACACTGAAATATACCAGATCTTGCAAGAAAATCGCAAAATTGGCAACCTCAGATCTCACAGGAATTTTTATGTCATTACTTCCGTGTTGCTAATTTTCCCAGAATGACGGAATGAAATGTTAAAGTGTCATGTCCTTCAGTATGTAACTATGTGTATGTGTATCTATTCATCTATTGGCTAGAAATATTTTAGGAATGTGATTTCAGCCTTCTATGGTAACAAAAATTACATGACCTACGGGAAAATGCTATGGAGTTATAGAATGCGAATGGATTGTTTACAAGTTGTACATTGTGAGCTTTGTGATTATGATCGTGAAAGACTTACACGATTACAGTAATTGCCAGAATTCATTTGTGTACATTGTGTAATATATAAGTAGAACGGGTAAGTTCATCATGTAATTGTTAAGACTTAGGTTGTAATTAATTAAATCGTTGGACTTCCTTATTCTTAGAATTTAACTGAATAGGCCTATTACAGTTTGAGAGGTTATGAAGTGATTTACTTTAAACTTCATAGACTGTACGGTGTTGCTTATCCCAGAAGATCACTCGCACTGATCTAGATCAGCTACAGTTTTCTTTTCCTCTCTTTATTTTGTGGGTTGAACAACAAGTCACCTTTAGTAAGATTTACGCAGTAGAAAATATGCTGAAGGCTGGCTTCCTTCTGGATGCAGTTCGTGTATGTGAGGAAGATTTTCCGCTAATTTCCGAGGAGACGCCGGTCTTTTACAAGGTATGTGACAAAGGCTAGTGGGTTAATTGATGGGATATCTAAGGACGTGATTTCAATGTTAAGGTTACTTATGTCCCGGCCACTATAGGAACTTGTGCTAAAATACTTTGAAAATGCCTTAGATTTATAGTATTGAGTATTAGAAATTGATGTGATCACTGGTAGAGCTGTGTGCCCACTCAACCCGCCCTAAATACGTACCGGTACCTTATATATTTCTCGACCTCACATCGCTTAGATATCCCTTCAGCTAATCCACTAACCTTGTTACATACATTGTAAAAGACCTGGATCTTCTCGGAGATAACCGGTTTTCCTTCCGTTGATAATTTTCATGTGGCTATTAAACTGGTTATTGTTTTTTTTTTTTAATTGGGTTATTTTACGATGCTATGTGGTAACAATTAATATTGGAGGAGAAAAATTCGCTCCGGCGCTGGGGATCGAACCTGGGTCCTTGGTTCTACGTACCAAGTGCCCTCACCATTGAGCTATGCCGAAGTCCAAGCCACAATCCATAACAGACATATTCTGTAGGACCAATAAAATAATATCTTTAGTAAATTCTTCTAGCAACAATGCATATTTCTGTACATATTACTGTGGAATCCTGGCCATCAAGTCACTCAATCGAGTGTGCTCCTTGTATAATAGCAGTTGATTTAATTAAAATGTCAACATAATGCCTAACTTGGAGTCAGGCCACAAAGGGAAGAAACACTGGAGAGGGGAGTTCGATCCAGTGCTGTGCATTGGACTTCGGAGTAGCTCAATGGTGAGAGCGCTTGGTACGTAGAACCAAGGACCCGGGTTCGATCTCTGGTGTTGGAGCGAATTTTTCTCCTCCAATATTAATTGTTACCATAACAGATATATTCCGTAGGACTAATAAAATAATATCTTGAGTAAATTACTATCTCTTCCCTTCCTCAAGATTTCTCCCCTCCCTGAACTTCATGTCACATCACGAACTCGACGATCGTCATTCAAATGCATAATCCACTTTGCTGAGAGGTCGAAAAATTTCAGTTAAAATGTAGGTTGATTCGTTTAATTTAACCACATTAATAAGCAGTCTTAGATGACTATGACCATACACCATTACATTCACTGGATTTTACTGCCAATGTTAACCCTTCCTATTACTACGGTAAGTACTTATAATTCTCTTTCATTACGTCATTGGTAACTTTATCCCTTCTATTGAATTCCCCCTGAACCTCTCGAGGCGATAACATAAGTTCTCCTTTTCTCATTAAGTTACCTCAGTGCTTCTTGTGGTGGGGGAGTGTGCTGCAGTGGTTCACTTCTGAAAAATTACAAATCTGATAATTCAGCATCCCTGATAATGAGGAAATATAGTCTAGTGTGATTCTTATGGTTGTAGCTATAGCCTATTGTTAGTAAGCCTGAGAAGTCATTGTTTGTTAGTATCTCCAGATAAGGTTTTATTTAATACTAAATAAACTGGAACTCCATACCTGAGGTTGGCTTCTTAGTTTTTGAAAAATAAATTATAGTACCTTTAAAGTAAGTTGTTGCAGTAGGCCAAAGTAGGCTAGATTATGTGAAGATCATTTCATGACTGAAGTACACATATGCTATTTGTGCTTAACTAATACAAGTAAATTGCTTAGCAGGATAATCGGTCTGATGTTCATTATGCCGTTCTTGCTTTCAACCACTCACTTAAACCTGGAAAAAAATATTTCTTTCACTCCATTCTCCTGTCTACACACACTGTCCTCATCACCCCCTTCTCTTCGTCTCTCTCCACATTGTCTGATCTTTCCTATTTCTTTGTTTATATCTCGTTGGTATAACTCGCAACTGTTACTGTATGGCGCGGTGTTCATTAGTGGAAGCAGGTGGGAAACACATTAGCTGCACGGGCACTGCAGCAAATGAAAACCTCCTCGGCATAACAAAACAGTGTCAGTATAATAGTATGGTGGACTGTCTTGAATATTATAAAATTCCAGGCTAAATAATAAAGCTTTCTTTGAACCTGAGGTGACAGCTTATAATTGGTGGAAGAGTCATAAAAATGAATTGGATAAATTTTAACGACAAAGTGTTCCCTGTAATTCAACAGTTATTCACAGCTAAGGCCTCTTCTGCTAATGTTGAGTGCATTTTTTAATCATTTGAATTAGTCCACTCTGAAGTTAGAAACAGATTGGGAACAGAAAAAGCCTCAAATTTGGTTTTTCTGTTTAGCGTGTTCAGTAAGGAGGCAAATTTGGATGATTTTGATGTCAGTTTTTTGATGGACGAGAAAAAGGAACAGTAGAGTGTGAGCAGGGGGAGTTATATAGATACCTCATCTGTGACCTGTCATGAAAAGAAAAAATGTAGCCTACAAAGTTTATTTAGTTTTTTTCTTTCTTTCTGGATCAGTTTATCAATGTTATTAATATAATAAAATCAGTGTGATGTTGCAAAACAAATACTGTTTTATTTTTCGTTGTTTATAGTTAATGTTAAAAACAGAAATTATTTAAACCAAAAAAACCTGATTTAAACCAAAGAAAAAAACAGCATCTTTGTTTTTTTTTTTAAAGCTTATTTTTTATTTGCCAACTCTATTAGTGACTAGTTCTTAAACTGTGTAACATTGCTTTGTTTACTCTGATTTGCAGTTCAAAGTCATGTAATGGAGCGAAAGGAGATTCAGAGTATTGCATTGGCACCAGCAGTTGCCACACCATTTGCTGCTGCATGGTCTGAAGATAACAGAATTTCTCTTATTACAGAGAGAGGAGTGCATGTTGTAGTAAGTATGAAGAAAACTTACAATTTTATTGTATATTGAAGCAATTGATATTTGTTCATTTTACTTCCATTTCCGTATATGAGGGATGTATTTAGTTTATAAAAACACTTATTTGGTAATGGTATTAAAGCTTTGTGCATTTTCTGACCTCAACAAATGGATATACTAAATTACTTTGATCATAAAATTGAGCGTTAAAGAATGTCAGATGTCATTATAGACAAAGATAATGCATTATTTTTGCTATAACAAATTTCATTAATAATGTGATGAATAGAAGCAAACATTGTAAAACTTTTCTCTCGCAAATGTTGATAATTTTCAACAGAAATTTGTGAGGTTGACATGATAGCAGAAGAAATAAAATCAGTATTGTTATTACTTAGAAGTGTAGACTTCTAAAAGAGTTCTCTTCTTTCTCAGACTCAATTTTTTCTGTTATAGCACCATTTTCAAGAAGTGACCAACACTTTCACAGTCATTAATATTAAAGTTATTTCTCGTTGTAATCTATTCCATGGTGCTGTAACACGTTTAGTTCAAATGTATACATAATTATATATTGTAGAAACTAAGTATAGCTTTACAATTCTAAAATTTATATTGTATATGTGGTAGTTAATAGATAGTAATATTTATGAAGTTTCAAATTTCTTTACTTACTGTAAACTGATGGAGAAAGAAACTTATTTTATATGCGACAAATTGCCCCCTGACTTTATAGTTACCAAATGAATCAAACTAATGGTATTATTTTAATGTAAAGGAGAAGTGTCTGAGAGGAACTGAAGTCACATTATTTACAAACACACTCATATTTTTGTTGGCATACAGTATATGAATTATAATTTCATATTGATGTGGTCGCATCACCATTGTCCTAACATATACTAAGGTTTGTAGGACTGCTTTATAAATAATATATACATTGAGTGGTAAGGACGTGATTTTCAGTGACATGATTTTTCGCACTGTCTTCACATTTTCCTTATATTCTTCTGCAACTCAAAATTTTTGGCATATATGCTGGGGACTTTCTGTATTTATGGAGAAAAAGTTCATATTATAGTAAATGTTAGCTCGTGTGATCTTATAAACTTATATAAAAGTTGTCGGAAACAAATGTTTCTCTTAAGATTCGTTTCCACTATTAAACATTTAACAACAACATGTTGAATTTAACATGTATATGGACATTTCAAATCTCAATTGACTTAACATGTTGACTGAGTATGTTGAAGTTAACACTTTTAACATGTTGGCGTGTTTTCCAGCAGCAATGGAAAACATGTCAAGTCAATTCTTTTGCTCGTGTAGTTTCGGTACAGTTTGGGAAAGTTCCTACAGTTTCCATAGCAACAACTATAAGTTCCAATTTTGTGACACGTATCTTGATCATTTTTATACTATCATTGGTCCTTGGTGTTGGGTGTAAGTTGTTCGAAGTAATGGAATGGACAAAAGAAAATACATTAGAATAAAATTAATGCATTGATGGAAAGACCTTGTTTGTGAGATGTGTCTGCAAAAGAATACGGAGACAAAACAAAGAAGGCCAAATGTTTTAGAGAACTGGCATTATTATTTAATTGTTCTCGAGAATACAATAGAGAGTTTTCGCACTCTCGTCGTATGCTAAATGTTAATGCTATGTTGACGTCAGTGATGGTCGTATTTGGTGATGTATGTTAACGTTCGTAAAACTTCGGAAAGAATAATTATACAATATTACCTACTCCTTTAACATCTATCATGTTGTAGGCCCTATGATAGTCAATCAATCGCGTTGTAATTATTTTAATTGAGATGAAATGGCTGCTCTTAAATTGTGCCTTTCTCTGATGTAACAGAAAGTATTTTTGCAGCACTGTATTAAAATCGTGTTCTGACATTCTCAGCAAGTTTTTGAATCCAAATCGATCTTCAACTTCAAGCTCATTTAGAATGTATTCTGCATAGTGTCTTTTGCTAAGATATTGCCGCACCCACATTCTCATTTTCTTCCTTTTCAAGGCCTTGTAACAAGCAATAGAGGCAATTACAAAAGTCAAATGATCATCTGAGTCCATTGTCCAAGGTTTGAAAATAAAACACTATCTACATTAAAATCTCATAGACTGTTTATGGTGGACTACGCAAAAAAAAGTCAAGTTTAACATGTTTAACAGTGTGGTCAAAGTGTTAAATTAAATTATCATTAACATGTTCAATCAACGTGTTGGGATGTTAACGGTAAACAATTTAACATTTAACATGTTATTGTTAAATGTTTAATAGTGGAGATGAGCCTTTACTGTGATATGACTGAAGATCCGAATATTGCATAATTTTCAATAGTCGAAGTACAGTTTTTACAGTGTTTTCAATACGATAAAAAATAACACTAATTATCAGGGATGCATTAAATAATTTTATGTAATTAACATAAATTAATTGTATGCAAGGTATTTACCAGTAAAAAGAATTCTTTGACTGAAAATAAATTAGTAGCTTTTATTCCAATTATTTATGTGCTCTTTCCAAGTGATTTCTGACACAATGTTGTATGAAAATGTTTTTGTTATTTGTCCAAATTCAATATTTTTCTGATGTTATATAATGCAGTAATATTTGATCATTTTCACAACCATAATATTTACTTGTATTAAGCAGCATTCTATGAACATACAAGTTTTTGTTCACAACTTCGAGTGCCATTTCTCATAGAATGCCTAAGAGGAAATGAAGTGACGTAATTATGCCTGGATTTAACTTTTCGAATGTATACTTTTACAAATGTTAGGTACTGCTATTGATAAAGCTCATTATAAGCTGGGTAAGAAAGTTATTGAATTTCTCAATATAACAGAGCAGAGAGTTGGATACAGTCTTGAAATGTGAGGAAATGTGTGAGATGAACTGGGTAAGAAAACTATATTAATTTTCAGAGTACAAATAATGCATTCCTTAGTATGTAGTACATGGAAGTTACTCTTAGTTGAACCATCCTTGTCTTCAGTAGACTGCAGTCCCTCATGATTCTGTACAACTACTGGTGGATAAAAACAGTTTACCAGTATTCTTTTTCATCAACATAGCTCGGATTGCTATGCATCAGATGCATTTGTGAGAATAGATTGCAATAGAAGTGATATGATAGCTTCTGAAAGAAATTACTTAAACAGTTTTTTCTATATGTTTAATGGAATACAAAATGTGAATTACAACTTCATGTTAACGTGGTTATATCACCATTCTCCTAATATATGAAGTTTGTAGGGCAGTATTGATTCATGTCCACACCTGTGGAGTAACATCCAGTGCATCAGACTGTGAAACCAGGTGGTCCCGGTTCGAATCCCAGTCAGAGCAAGTTACCTGGTTGATGTTTTTTCCGGGGTTTTCCCTCAACCCAATATGAGCAAATGCTGAGTAACTATCTGTACTGGACCCCAGACTCATTTCACCGGCATTATCACCTTCACATCATTCAGATGCTAAATAACCTCGATGTTGATACAGCGTCATAAAATAACTCACTAAAAAAATTGATTCATCATTAATGAATAGTAAATACTTCCAGTGACAAGCACTTAATTTTCATTAATATTAGTCTTTTCACATTTTCCATGTTTTTTCGTGCAACTCTTAACTGTATATTTTAGTAGAGCCATCGATGTAGCTCAGTCGGCAGACTCGCTGGCCTGCTGATCCAGAGTTGCACTCAGGCTTGGGTTGAATCCCCCATTTGATCTCATTGGTTGGTTTCTTTCGAGGCTTTTCCCAGCCATGGGACTGATGCCAGATGGTCTATGGCGAGTCCTCGGCTTCACTTCATTTCACCCCCTTTGATCTGATTACCTGGTTGGGTTTTTTCCCGAGGTTTTCCCCAACCGTAAGGCAAGTGCCAGGTAATCTTTTGGCGAATCCTCGGACCTCACCTCATCTCACTACATCTTGCAAAATTGTAAAATATTGTAAAAATTGCAATTGTAATTATTGTAATCTTGTAAAATTTTGACTTGTTCCACATCTTAAAGTTTCATTGCTAATGTAAGATCTATGGAATATAATAAATAAAATAAATAAATAAAATAAACTTCTGATGTATTTTCTGCGGATTTTGTATTTTTGTGGGAAAGAATTTCATGTTAAAGTATTAGGGATGTGATCTTATAAACATTTGCAGAAGTTGACAAAAACAGAATTGTAAGCAATTTAGGAACCTAGTAAGAGATTTGGCAGTAATGCATGTTCCTCTCTTTATTGGCAGGATGGTGCTGGTAAAAAATCTTCCAAATATTATCAAACTAACTTGACTCTCTCCAGAGGGATGCTTGAGGACGTGATGTATTACTTGAGAATCATCGTTCTTCTGAGCCTTGTTTCTCTAGCATCTTGTGGTGACATCACAAGTAATGTGTTTGGCACTGTGACAGATGTAATGCCAGCTGCATTTGGGGATTTCAATGCTGATGAATTGACAGATTTGTTTGTGTTGCACGGCAAGTCCAATACATTGGAAATAATGTTGGCGTATGAGCAGGAGCCTCTTCTTCGAAGTGGTGAAGGTTTAAGTTGTATGTTTTCCAACAAACATATCACTAGTGTGGTACCTGGAAATTTTGATGGCGATTCACATATGGACATCATGGTGACTGCCTTAGATAAGCAAGCAAAGGATGGCCTTACATACATTTTCATACTTTGGGGTGGAGTGAACCATCTGAACTGCAGTAATGAGACTGAAGTTCACAAAGTAAGAGGCCAGCCATTGGTGCTTGACTTTAATCACGATATGATAGTGGACTTGTTTGGAGAAGATGAACATGGTAACAGAACAGTTTGGGTATCCAATGCAAATAGAACTGGAAAAGTTACACCATATCCAATGAATTTTACAGATGATGTTCAGAAGGTGCCATTGAGGTTACCACATTCACATGCATTTCTAGATCTAAATGGAGATTTTTCCCCAGATCTCTTCCTTTCGACAGAAAAAGGTTTTGAAATTTGGCTATCTACAGAACATGAGGGACTGATTTACAATAAGACTATCCCGCCACCTGATGGAGTCAAAGTGGAACAGATGGGCCAGTCACTGTTTTTGGATCTGGAGCTAACTGGGCAAATGTACCATCTGGTTCCTGTATGTCTGAGTGGCTTTGAGGATTGTAAACCATGTACCAAAAGCACATTGTTTGCCTATGTAAATGGAAAATGGCATGATCTGAACCCCGAATTAAAGAGCACTGCAAACCAGATATGGGGATTCTATCAGTGTCGAGGCACTGCCTACACCGATACAGTGACTCTTCGAGGAGGAGACTTTAACATGGATGGTTACCCTGATCTGCTTGTCACGTTGTCTGTGAAGAACTTAAATTCCACAGCATTCTTTCTGGAAAACGTGGAGAGTAAATCTGGAAATCTTAGTCGAACATATACCATTCGTGGAGATGCTCTTGCTCCAATGAGCAATACAACGTCAATGGCGGCATTTTATGATTTGTACCAAGATGGAATTTTGGATGTGATTTTGTTCGGCCAGAATAAAGTCCAAGCATTCAGAAATACATTAGATTATGATGCCAACTTCGTGAAAGTGATGGTTCTGACAGGCACAGACCGAGGTGGTAATTTGCCAGGACCTCGAATTTCGTATCACACAACAACACAGGATGGAAATCCACGTGCAGCTGTGACAGCGCAACTACCACAATCTGCTCACTTCTCCCTTGGCTTGCCATACACCATATTTGGTCTTGGACGTACGCCTAATTTTGTGGACACACTTACTGTGGGTGTGGCTGGTCAGTCTAGAGATTGGACACAGATAATACCTAACTCTCAGATGGTTGTGATCCCCTCTCCTCTCGCCCATCCAAATAAGTGGCGAGCTCAGCTGTTCATCACTCCGAGCAAGATGATTCTTCTCAGTGTTGCAGCCCTCACAGGAACATGTGGCCTCATCACAGCAATTATTGGTGCTCTGTACTGGAAAGAGAGGAGAGAGGATCGTATTGAGAAGTTGCAGGAAGCTCATAGATTTCATTTCGATGCCATGTAATTTTAAGTCACTTAGGACTAGTTTTAAAGTTCATTTTATTACTCAATTTACAACATTATTCATACTTGACTAGTGTTGTGAGATTCAACAATTATAAATTGTATTTTTTATTTATTTACTGGTATTTATTATGTACAATTTTGTATTTACATTTCTCTAAATTAGCTTGAATTTTAATTGAAATTTAATTAGAACCGGATTCTGAATTACATATTTTCTTATAATCATAAACAGTTAATATTCAGCCTACTGCCCATTTAATATTGTAAAGAAAACTTGAAAATTTTATTATGTACAGCTGTCTTATTTGATGTACCTATTTGAATTAAATGTGTTTTATAGATTTTATCTATACTGGATCTTATAATTCTGTAGATAACTTTTACTGTCTTGCATTTGAACTTGTTTCGGTTGTGATTTATCTTTGAGTCATGCAGCTTTTACATCTAGGTTGTGCTGTGATATTCCTCGCTTCAGTATTATGTGAAGGACTTCAAAATAAAACTTGCCAAGTTGAAAGGAGTTTATCTTAACATATGAAAGCATTATTAGAGTATGTGTGTATTCTAATGAGATTATGTTTTGTCATCCATATTGCTGAAGCTTTAATGGCTGAAAAATTTGTTAATCTCTAAATGTTTATTTTTCAATATTTGAAGGTTACCTTACTTACCATACCAAAGATGCGCCCAAATTTATTTATGTATTGTCTTTATAACAGTGACTGTATATTTGTTGAGGGGCGCCAAATGTTTTGGTTTAAAGACATTTGCACAGTTTTTCTGCAGTGAAGTTCAGAGGACATATTTTTAAATGATTGTCCTAAAAATTAGGCTTTGAGATAAACAGTATATTCAAGTGCAGAATTCAGTTACTGCAGTATGTTTAACTCCCGGAATTTACAGCTGCTGGAATTTAAACCTTTTCCGGCAGCATTTATATTATTCAAATGTTTTATACACTATCTCTTTTTGGCTGGCCTTTTAAACAGTGCAATTCTGAAATATACTGTCAAGCTTTTTAAATCTTTGTTCACTGTTAAAATTTAAAAAATATACTTCTCTGAAATTAATGTGTGTTCATAGAGTGATGATTATAATTGATCTCCTAGTGTCAAGTTTAAGAACATGTAGAGCTGTGTTTCATTATCTAAAATTTGCATTCAGAGACAATTCTAATCTTAATGTGAGATTAACACTTATATGTTGCACTTTGGGAATTCTGTTTTTGTAAATATTTGGAGATGACTGATTGAACTGAATTATAAATGTATTTGTTCACTGCTTTAAAATTTGTAACAGTTCTTACAATATTAGTTGTAATGTGTTTACATGAAAAATATATTCCCATATATGCATAACTGCCTCGTAGCGTGTAAAGTAATAAGATATATACATATTCACACCTTGTTGTAATCTAACACAGTGTTTAGTTTCTCTTTATGTAAATAAAAATTTAGTTATCTTGAAGTGGAAATAAAGTTTAAGTATTACAAATACTGTATTTTCATAAAGTAACACATGGGTGTGTAATACTCTTCATTCCTTTCCTAACCTTGATATGTGGGTAGAACTGTTTCTTCTCTGTCCCTCCAGTTTAGTAAAAAATAGTGCATTTTGATTCTTGCGTACACTACTTTTAACACTTGAATATAAGTAATTGATTAACTAGCGGACTTACTCGTGTTAATTATGTAAGTTTGTGTGGCTGTTTCGGTGCTTAACACACCATCCTCAGAGCCTACACATTAAAACACACCCCAATCAAATTCTCAACACACAGATCAATTTCAGTACACACACACTATTTGATTCCACTATTCAACACTTTTCAACAAACACACCCACATAACAGGCAGAGAAGTTCGAGATGACGCCGAGATCTAGTAGACTCTGAGGATGGTGTGTTAAGCACTGAAACAGCTGTAAGCTGCACAAACTTACATAATTAACACGAGTAAGTCCGCTAGTTAATAAAAAAAATAGTGATGTTTAGAAATATTGCAGAAATAATAATGTATATAAGTCTGTAATAAGTACATCAAATAACGTAGGCCTACAGTATGTTACAAGATTTCAGCTTCCTTGAATAGTGGTTAAAATTTTAAGTAATACTGGTACTGAAAACACGTAGATAGTTTTGTATAGTCTTGAGTGCAGAGAGGTTTGAAAATACATTGTGTAAAATTTAAGAAATATTCAGTTTTGGATACACATTAGTATACATACTTTTAACTCTCCTGAGGCAGGTTATGTAATGCGTGATAGTGACAGTTTTACTTCACCCCCCCTCCATTTTATAATTATTAAATTATTATGACAAAAGAATGCCATGACATGAACCATTTGCATATAATGTAATATATACAGAAGTTATTTTCAAAAATGTTGTATAGGAATATTTTTAATTAATATATTAAAACTATATCTGTTGTAAATTGTTTCTGAAATCTGTGCTGATTTTACTTACATTATTAAATTACTGTCTTCTTTAAAAGAGAAAACATTTCTTTGTTTCATATCTTCAAATTATTCATTTGTCTGTACTAATGGCATTATTACTGAGAACATATATGACCAATTTCAGAAAAATAGTTGTGCCATATCAGGCACAGAAGTTTATTTCTTAGGACAATCAGACCAAAACAGTCTGTTGATATTACTGAGTAATGCTTGGTTAGCAGTAATGGTGTGAAACAGTATTGAAAGCAATTACTTACTGTTAATACATGAGCAGCATATGACTACAGTGAGAGTGCATGATATGCAATTCCTTTGCAGAGACTGTTGGACTTCTTGAAGAATATTTAAATTATTTATGATGATGTCACAAATTCCAATGATCTGTTATGTGAAATCTTCTTGTACATTGTTCCAGGGAAAGAAATTTAAATGCAGTAAGCATGTTGGCTATGAGAGTAATGATGACCGATTTTTTTGTTTTCAAATGCTGTAATGAGATGGCTACATGTTGATGATATCATGGTACTTCAATGTGGTTACCATCAAAACAGCATATAATTGAACATTTAGCATGTAAAGAGAAACAGTTGTATGATTTACACCTGTTCTATCATTCTGTAACATTTTTTCATTCATTTCAAATTTAAATTAGTTTCATAAATGCCCTGATGCATTAATATACCAATAGGCACATGAAAACAAAAATATCAGTTCAATTTTAGTCAAATCACTCCTGTGTTTTAAGTTACCGAAAATGTTCTTGACATATTCAAGTTTAGCTTTTCCAACACCAGATAAAATTAAGAAGCATTAAGAATTAAATAATACTAGTTAGGCCTACAACACTCTTCATATTGCTAATGAAAGGAACGTGAAATGTAAGGCAGATCATTTCAAAGAACACATCACAAATGCTAACCACACCTACAGCAACATAAACATAGACATGGAAATTCTACATATTCAACCGAAAAACTAGAAACTAAATACACTAGAACAATACGAAATATACAGGAACAAAAAAATACACCCAAATGAAATCCTCAACACACAACTCAATTTCAGAATACACACCCTTTTTGATTCCATATTTCACTACACAAACGCACCCCCACAGGAAACGTAAACAGAAAGCGTGAAAACCAGGATCATCCAGTTCTGAGGATAGCCCACAACAGGCTGAAACTAGTCAACAAGGTACCGTACCTAGTATTTAACATGCGAAAACATATTCCGAAGTCACAATAATTGTTCCAACAGTCGTTGAGCAACTTGTTTTCTACCTCAACTACCTGCCAACTCAACTGTCGAAAAAGACTGTGAACAAGCTGTTGTGGAAGTGAGCACACCTTCAGATATTCTAGATTTGGACTAATAGAGTGTTCTGTTGCTGTATGTTCCCTTAAAGGCTTGTAGAATGAAAACAAGATCAAATTTAAACGAAAAGTTCTGTGAGACTATTATCTGAATATGTACCTTTACTTTTTTTTTTTTTTGCCAGTTATTGAGTTATTTCCTTCATTTTAAGTTAATTAATAATAACATTGCTTTGAGTCAAAATAAAAATAGTTCCTTTTATAAAAGGAATGTAATTATAATTACATTATTTACAATTTATTATACTGCTATAATTAATGTAGGGCTATAAAATGGTAAAGGTAAAGATATCCCCGTAACATGCCATGAAGACACTTGGGGGGGCATGGAGATAGAGCCCCATGCTTTCCATGACCTCGGCACTAGAATGAGGTGGTGTGGTTGGCACCATGCTCTGACCCGCCTTTTACCCCCGGAAAAGACCCGGTACTCAATTTTATAGAAGGCTGAGTGAACCTTGGGGCCGTTCTGAAAGTTTGGCAACGAGAAAAAATCCTATCACCACCTGGGATCGAACCCCGGACCTTCCAGTCTGTATGCCATTTAAAATTAATAAAAATACAATTGAATTGATGATTGCAGAAAAGATCTCAGTCACTTCAGTACAGTTTTGAGATATAAAAGAAAAACTGTTTGAATGTTTCCACGACTTTTTTTATGTTTGTAGTTAATTTTTCTACAAAGAATGCTTGAAGACACACATTCAAAGCTAGCTTGTTAATGTTTGCTACTTGAATTAAAACAGTGATTATAATTTATAATTGAGGGATCCAGGTTCTTTCTGTAAGTAATGAAAATAGAGCATAAAATATATTAAAATATCACTTCAAATCATAGTGAATGTCTTTTAATGTATACACAAATTGAAGTAATGTACAAATGTACAAACCAATGTTTTTAATTATTTGTTTTCACTTGGTTATTTAACAACACTCTATCAACTACTGGGTTATTTTAGCATCGATGGAATTGGTGATAGCGGACTGGTATTTAACAAGATGAGGCTGATAATTCGCCATAGACTACTTGACATTCGCCTTATTGTTGGGGAAAACTTCGGGAAAAACTCAATCAGATGATCAGCCCAAGCAGGAATCGAACCTACGCACGAGCACAACCCCGGATCAGCAGGCAAATGTGCTAAAGCTTGACCTATGTCGGTGGCTTTTAGTTATTAATATGTGTCAAATTAATTGACATATTTTTATTATTCCAGTACTGAAAACAAACATTTCTAGTTCACATTTTACAATGAAGGCAGAAAACAGTAATATTTAAACACGTCTCTATAATACAGTATCTGATAACAGTTCCTGCATTTTTGTATCTTCTTTTCATAGTTGGACATCGGAATTCATTTTCGGCAGTTTCTGATAGATAGGTAGCTGGTTTCTTAATAGCAGACATTTTCTTCACACTGATGGGAATTGCATTATCTCAATATGCAAGGCCCACAAGTAGAGCAGTATTTTGTTTTTGAGACAAAGACAGGTGAAATGTGCTGAAGTTCAAGGCACCAAAATATGCACAGGCAATAACCAAATCTTTCTTTTCACTTTCATAGACAGATTGGTTAAATGTAGATGCAATGAATTAAATCTTACCATCTCTTGCAACAGAATGAGGTTTCTACTGAGATACAGGAGTTTTTTTACAATGGCGGCCACCATGGTTTAAAATCTAGCATATCTGTGACAGCCACCTTTTGAATGCATAAAGGACCACAATCGTGGACTCCAGATCTTTCTGCACTCAACCAGTAATTCAATCCCATGCTTTCAACCGTAGGACTTCGTCTAGGGTCTTTTCTATGCACAAGGGTGAATATACTTCCAGAGATTTAGAATCTGCTCATAACTGAATTTCATAAAAAGTGTGACTCAGGTCCTTTCTGTAATCATTGCTTCAATTAAACAAAACAATGAATATTATAATAGTATAAGTATTCTTATTCTTTTACCTTGTTACAATCAGTCTTTCTTCAGGCGGTACAATCCATCTCTATCTTGTATTCTTCTACAAGATACAAGGTTTCAGAGGAGGCAATTTATCAAAACTATCAACACTCATTCTGCAGTAATTAAAAAAAAATGTTGATGAGTATTATCTCAGTTTATGGTACAAAGTGTAAAATTTTCCTTTTAACAGACATTAGCTATAAATAAAGTGAACCCAATATTCCTGTATTCTTTTTTTTTTTTTTTCTGAATCTTAACATGCTGCAACTGATCATTGGCTTAGTTGTGAACAACTTGAAATTGTATGTCCCCCTCGACAGTGTTATTGTTAGGGTTGCCAACTCTCCCATATTTTCCAGGATATCCTGTATTTCCTCCTATTTTTACAGTCTCCCAGCTCCCGTATTATTCTTCTCTTCGATCATTTTTCTCCCTTATTTTTACATAATATAAACAATTTTATTCTAAACATTTGATTTTGCCGTGAATGATGATTGTTTATATGATGAGTTTTGTTGTACAAGAGATGCATTAGAATGTGCAGTTTTTTATAGAATATAATGCTTGTCACAAATGGGTTTTAGTGCTCACCCATTTAAAATCAAGCAGTGTTAAGGTTATAAATTTGAAAAAAAAACAAAAAACTGGCTAGTTTTGTTCTAAACATACTAAGTAGTAATGCTCATACAAAGAGGGTGTTTCAGCTCATGAACAATAATTGGAAAGATGTTCAAAACATGAGCACGACACATTTTAATCAAATCAGAGTTGCAAACTGCAGTCGACTTCAACTATTATGCGAGACAAAATCTGTCCCAAAATATCTTAATTTAAGCCTAGCAGCCGAAGTGTACAATAAAGTTGTTTTTTAGTAACTGAATGGAGTAATTTGTCTATTTTCTATGTGAAATTTTGTCGATTTCTTAGTCTCCCGCATTTTCTTAAAAAAAAAGTTGGCAACCCTAGTTATTGTGTTGCCAAGATTGTGCACAACTATTGGTCAACAATGTGTGTGCTATGCCTTAATCTAACAGTGAAGAAAAACTGGGCATTATTGTGTATACTAAATTTGATTACACTTGTTTTATCAACATTAAGAACTAGTCTATTTACATTGAATCAATAATTCGTTAACTTTAACACTGTAATAGAAACGTTAATAAAGTGATCATTGTTTACTTTAAGTATTCACACTTATATGATCAGCAAATAAGATTGTTTGTGATAAATTATTTGTGATTGAAACTAAATCATTAATATAAACTAGAAATAACAATTAATCTAAAATTGATCCTGTTGGAACTCTATGTTTAATTGTATTCCTAAATTCTGACTTTGTGAATGTTTGATATATTTATTTTTACTTTTTGTTTTCTGTTTGATAAGTAAAATGTAAACCAACTTAAGGTCTCATATTTAATAGCATAAGAATTTAATTTTCTTATCAATATATTATGATATACATACACTGCCAAGTGCTTTAGGCAAGTCACAAAATAATTCTCCGAGATTTTGTAGTAATAACAGCTAATATACTGTACTTGCAATCATATATGACGTTTTCAAAGACATTTTTAAATTGCAGAGAGTTACAGAGTATAAATAAGATATTACAATTAAATAGAAATACCGTAAAATGGGGTGACTTGATATGCTGGGGGGGGGGAGGACTTGATACGTTTTGTAGGTTGATGTTTCGTTCCCCCCAGCATATCAAGTCAACTGCCATTATACAAGGAGTGCACTCAATTGAGTGACTTGGTAGCCGGGTTCGATCCCAGATGCCAGAGCGAATTTTTCTCCTCTAATATCAATTGCTTCCATAACAGATATGTTCTATAGGACCAAAAATTAATCTTTACGTAGTCTAATATGTTTACTGTGAGAAGGGTGTTGGGTATATGTAGTTACTCATTGTTCCTACTTATTCTTAGAAAAGTCCATGAAGTATTAAGTAAAATCAATTACTATTAATAGTTTTACTTCACAAATCATGTCTGTTGATTAAAAATTATATATTATTTGAAATGCAAGAAATGTGAAATACTATAGAAAATAATACTCTAAATTTTCAGCGATGTTTCAATGTTTCATGTTTTGAAGTAGGTATATGAAGTTGTTTTGGAACCACAAGAATATGTAATCTATGACAAGTGCTGAGTATTTAAGTTGTAATCAGAGATGTGCAAAGCAGAAAATTATCATAAGAACAGGAAATCAAAAATGGGAGTTGCAGGGGAAAATCAAACAGGTTCACCAAGATTGGCACAACATCAATATTGCGTGATTTTAGGGATGTTTCTTTGATTTTCTTTTCAGCTCACTCACTAATACAAAATTGACGTTATATAGGTGCATACAAAAAAAAGATAAACCCTACAAAAGAAAGTAATGGTTATTAGCTTATATTCTGAATATCAAGTGTTGCATACCATTTTCTGTTTCATGTGTCTTTGCAGGAGGTGTTGCCCGATTTTGAAAGCATTCCACAAGGATTTGAACTACGTCGTACTTGGATTGAACCGTGTGATTATTTTCCAACAGCAAAAGCAGGTATTGCCATTGTTTTGAAATTGACACTTATTTGCAGAATTGATTAATCAAGCTCAGTTTGGACATAAAAAATTATGTCATTTATAGCACAATGATTTTTCTCTTTCTGATAAACTAAATTTAAGTAAGTGTGTTTAATGTCTTTACAAGAAAAACAGTGTGGGAGTCATTTATGGCTTACTTGCACGATTCTTCTCTTTCTGATAAATTAAATTGAAGAATATATTTATAACGTCTTTACAATAAAAACAGTGTAGGAGTACTCGAAAATCATGGCAGAATTAGCTTACGTCTTTTAATAATACCAATAATGTATAACACTTTTCGAAAATAGATGTAATTTTATAAGTTTATGATTATCGTTAAAGCTTTTGATAAAGTTAACAGGCATAACTCCTCGAGATATTGGTCAATGATAATGTACCTAATTAGTCCATTACTGCAATATATAATATATATAAAACCAACCAAATTGCTATACAAATCGATGATAGGACTCTCCATTTGGGCTCCTATAAATCGAGGTGTGCGACAGGACTGCAGTCTTTCTCCATTCTTGTTTATTATATACATGAATCATATTATTCACTTATGGAGACAAAACTTTTATGCCAAAATTCCCATCTCAATACATTATTATTGCAAGAACAGAATCCGAATTCCAACGTGTCATACATAACTTAGAAAATATATGCTTCCAAATTTGATATGACAATCTCAATACAGAAAACGAAAGTAATGACAATTTTAGGCATAGAATCAATTCAGAGTAAAATTTGTGCAAATAATGTTTTAATAGAACGTGTTAATTCATTCAATTACCTTGGCTACGATCTCTCATTTGCTGACGAAGAAGATATGAAAATTAAAATGTCCAAATTCACCAAGATCCTAGGTGTAATCAATCAGGTTTTTAAGCCTTCTCAAGTCCAGCGACACACTAGACTCAGGATAACTCTTGCTCGACCAGTTCTCACATATGGAAGCGAAGCCTGGACCATCAAAAAGGCTGAAGAAAGGAGACTTACGACAGCTGAAATGCGATTTATGAGAAGAACTGCTGGTTACTCCCTCCTTGACCATAAAAGAAATGAGGACATTGTTAAAGAATTAAAAGTAGATTCAATTACCCAGTACATAGAAAAATACAGACTGAATTGCAAAGAACATGTTGCCAGAATGCCCTCCAACCGCTTGCCAAAACTGATCTTAAGCTATACTCCAAGAGGCCGAAGAAATTTGGGAAGACCTAAAAAGTGCTGGATAGAAACAGTAACAGACCCCTAGGTGTAATACGTGAAATGGTTATCATGATCATGATTATTGTGGTAACACAATAACAATAATAACACTGATTTTAATAACAACATAACAGTGATAAAATAATAAAGATATAATTGGACCACATTTTGCAGAAAGAAACCAACCCACATGATACCTAAACTGAGGAAAATGCACTTCAAACGTGAGTAATAAATTCACAAATAAATGTAACTACATACTTACTGATTTAAACAAAAGCATATTATAGAACATATCTTTGATCAAAATATGGATCCTCGGAATTATTTCATTATTGAGGCATTAAATTTGTTTGTGGGTTGGTTCCTTTCTGCAGAATGTGGTCCATTATTATACTAACATTAGTAGCAGAAGTAGTAGCAGTAATAATAGTGGTAGTAGTAGATGTGATAGTAGTAATAGTAATGGTGGTGAAGGTCCCAGTGGCAATGACACCAGCATTGATGAAGCAGTGGCAGCAGGAGTAGCATACCAAAGAAAGAACTTTGAGGATGAAATTACCTCTGTGTTAATCCATAGACTTTTTTTTGCAAAGCTTTACCAGTTCTCATGAACTGTAATCATGTTACATAAAGTAAATAAGAATTTCAATAAAGTTGTTGTTGTTGTTGAAATGCCTAGACATTTGGCAACGAAGCCATTAGTCCTCTTGCACTCCAGTATTTTTGAGGTATAGAATCTTCTTTTTGTAAGGTTCCGCATCTTCCTAAATGTTCTAAGTTCATGGGTTTATTTGAATTGCATAACACAAAAGGGAGAATCTATGTAAAGATTAATTTTTGGTCCTACAGAATATATCTGTTATGGTAACAATTGATATTAGAGGAGAAAAGTTCGCTCCAGCACCGGGGATCGAACCCGGACCCTTGGTTCTACGTATCAAGTGCTCTAACCATTGAGCTACTCCGAAGTTCAATCCACAGTACCGGATCGAATCCCTCTCCTGTAGTGTTTTTACCTTTGTGGCCTGACTCGAAGTTCGACATGTATGTTGACATTTTATATTAAGTCAACACGGTCAGCGCGTCTGGCTGCGAAACCAGGTGGCCCGGGTTCGAATCCCGGTCAGTGCAAGTTACCTGGTTGAGGTTTTTTCCGGGGTTTTCCCTCAACCCAATACGAGCAAATGATGGGTAACTTTTGGTGCTGGACCCTGGACTCATTTCACTGGTATTATCACCTTCATATCATTCGGATGCTAAATAACCTAGATGTTGATATAGCGTCATAAAATAACCCAATTAAAAAAATAAAAAAAAAAATTAAGTCAACTGCCATTATATGAGGAGCGCACTCAGTTGATTGACTTGGTGGCTGGGATTCCACAGTAATATGCACTACTGGGCGAAGAATCTACGTAAAGATTAATTTTTGGTCTTACAGAATAGATCTGTTATGGTAACAATTGTCAACATACATGTCGAACTTGGAGTCAGGCCACAAAGGAAAAAACACTGGAGGAGAGGGATTTGATCCGGTGCTGTGAATTGAACTTCGGCGTAGCTCAATGGTTAGAGTGCTTGGTACGTAGAACCAAGGACCCAGGTTCGATCCCCGGCACTGGAGCGAATTTTTCTCCTCTAATATCAATTGTTAACTGAAGGGAGAGTTAAGTATTCCTGATTTCAATAAAGAGGATATAGTAGAGATGGGAATTATATCACAGTCTACTATATACAGTCACAAAGCTCAATACTTAGTTAAATATGCAAACATAGACAGTTGAAATACGCATCCATAGATAGTTGCTAACCACCAGGATCGCTACTATCGCCTCATCACAGACCCTTTCCCCTGCAGACAATAAAATGTATTGTACTTTCGATATCGTATTCTTTTGAAAAAATTAACACCTTCCTTCCACTATTGAAATATGAAATAGGTTACATAAGGTTTATATATTATTTTCATAAAGTATATATTATATTTTATAAACTCACCTTCCTGGATCTTTCGGAAGAAGGATAACTCTGACCTCTTTTTCTTACAATATTTATAGAACCACAAACGTCTCCTTGTCCCATATTATTATTCAAATTATTGTATTTTAGCCATTTACAGTTATTACAACCGATAACAAACATTTCACAGTTTACACAACTTTTCACAACAAAGCGAAATACGGCACAGTCAATGCCTTTTCGATCTAGACCAGGCCGTAATCGGGTTTTCTATTTCAGTGTATGTAGCTCAGTGAAATATTAAAACTGTGTTATTTTAATGTGAAGAGAATTTTACGTGTTAACATGATCTGTTCACATCAACATTTTAAGTTTAGAATGGAAGCTATTTTGAGGTTCAATAAAAACGAATTTATATTGTAATTTTAATTTAGCACATCTATCTTCCTTAATTGTAGACAGAAAATTTACCATACCACTCCTATGAAATTAGTGTATGTACGATTGTGTTATTTCGTCTCTTAGGTAGTAGATAAATACAGTAATTCAGTACTCAGTTGTAGTATTAAAATACAGACAAATAGAATGTGATGGGTTCATACATGACATTATGTTTAATTATAATGTATAATTGCGAATATAGGAATATAAGTTAAACATAACCTATAATTTCCATATGAAATAACATACATATTTAGTGGCAGGGCATTGGAGACCACTAAAATTAGACAGAAAGGGGCAACTGGTACAGTAAACATAACCTATAATTTCAACATATCTAAATATACATGCGGTGCAACTGAAAATTATTGAATCGTGCATAAATGAATGTACAAGAATTTCGCAATATTTAATCGGAATAAAGGCTGGTATTACACATACGAGCAACGTAATTTTCACACCAAAAATAATATCACACCTTAACTCACAAGGAATTATGTCAGAAGTATCTCCTAATCATTGTTTTAAATTTTATTAATGCAATTACACTACATTTTAGAGAAATATATGTTACTCTTTATGCATTCCAATTAATTTATATGGTTGAAACGCCACCCTTCGTGATCGGATTAAGCGAGTCACAATGGCAGTGACACAGTCTATTGTTCCTAGTACTCACAGCACTCCAAGCGGCTAGCAACTATAGCGAGAAATGCAACTCGTTGGCAAAAAATCATCCCAAGCTTCGTGACTGTATATAGTAGACTGTGATTATATTGTTAGAAATTCTAATTCTAATTATAATTAGAGTGGTATTTTAGAAAATGCGAGGGCACTCTAGTCATCTTTCATATATCTTTGGCTCATTAAAAAGTAGATAAACCTTAGTCGCCTCTTCTATATACACAGGTTAATATCAATTTTAGAGAATAAGGAAGGCTGAGAAATTCACAGAATATAATTAAAAATTAAGAACTTTTGGGAATTAGGAGTCTTTGAAATAAGGACTCTGCATGAGCTGTGGGATCTAGCATAACACCACTGAGTAGGAGTAACAAAAATAATAGTAATGCTCAAACGTCAATAATAATGTATTAACTATCAAAAATGCATCAACAGCGAAAATAATGTGTTTGAATATTCATACGAGATTTTTCTTTTTTATATTTGAACTCAAGCATCTCTTATGGAAATATTACGTATATAAAATTAATGCTTGGAAAAATATATTTTTGAAAGAAGAAAATAGAAGTGTATTCAAATTACGATTTCTCACGTAGGTACATTACAAACATCAGGCTTTAAAAAACTTTGGTAAAACTTATACTGATGTATGGATCAATCAAAGATAATGGAAACTGAAGACTAACATACAATGAAGAATATTGTACAAACTGTATAATAATTCACCCAATATATTTACCCCAAAATAGGCAGACTGAGATGGGCGTATATATTTAAAGGATGAATGAGACATTGTTAAAAGAACAATACGAATGTAAATTGGAGGGAAGAAAGACCAATTCTCGGTGGATGGATGGAGTCTAGAAGGTGTAAAGAAATTGGATTTAAAGAATTGGTAGAGTGTCGCTAAGGAGAGAACAGTTTGGAAGAAAATCCTTAAGGAAGTGGAGGCTCACACTGGGCTGTAATGCTATTGATGATGATGATGATGATGATGATGATGATGATGATGATGATGATGGTGAATATCCTTTAGCGATGAACTTAGCATAAATAAAATTTATGAAATTTGTCATGCACATTAAAAGAAATGTCAGTTTAGGAGTATTAAATTTGATGGGTATACATGTTCCATTAACACCAATAAATATGAAATATAACATTCACAATCTCAAAGGTTAAATTATATGAACACTATCACTGCCACTGTCCCTACCTCCACTGCCACTTGCTGTTAATGCTTCCACTATCACCACCACCACCAATGATGAGGCATGCATACTTGTTTTGATTCCATAAGCTTTCTGGATTTAATAATTAAAAAACATTTAATAAATCGCGTTTTGCTTGATGTTATAATACTTGCGGTTTTCAAGAGATCAAGAGTTTTTCTGTATACTTATTGTGTTCAGCGATTTTTATTTCTTATTTCAGTTCTGTAAATGAAAATGTAATGATTGGTATTTTACTTACATGAGCACTTAAGTTCACGCTCCTTCCTCTGTGTAATTTATCACTTCGATGATATAGTTTTACAGTATCAGTAAATAATCCAAGTCCTGAAAAAAATGTGGCAATGGTTTATAGGATTTGATTGTGACAAAATGGTTTGGAAGATGAGTCAAAAAGATGTTTACCAGATGGTGCTCGATACATGCCTTGCTCCTAACCTTACCATGGCGAAATCTGCTCCACCACACATCATACAGGTGGCTTGGTCACCAGCTGGCATGCTGAAATATGGCAGGTACGTATTGTAATGTGAATGTATTTATATTATTGGTTACTAAATCTTTACTTATGATGATACTTTACACTTTGCATGATGTATATTCAGTTTAATGATATGAAACCTGAGTGATCTTCCACTTTTCATGGTTGTTATAGTTAAATACCGGTACATGTTTTATTTCAATTTGATGTTGCTGGTGATGATTAAGCTTTCACAACATCAGCATTGATGATGATGTTGTTGATGATGATGATGATGATGATGATGATGATGATGATGATGATTATGATTATGGCAATGAAGACATTGCCAGCAATGTCTGTAGTGATAATAATTTAAGTTTAAACCGTTTATTTTTAATAGTAGGTACCATTAATAAGCATTTCTTGGTAACATTTGATAAGATTTATTTTATTGAGTGGATTTTCATGCTCTTTTAGAATACTTATTTTTGAATAACTGTTCTACTGAGTTAAAATTTCATGCGCATATATATTTATCAAGAGTTTATGCATCTGTTTGTCTACCCTCTTAAATCTAATGAATGAATGGTGTAGTGCAAATAGCACTTAATGTTCATAGAACCAATGTATTCAAATTTAATACGTATAATAGTGCTCAGTTTTCTTGCAATTAAACTGATCTCAAAGAATATGTAAGCACAAATTTTCTTGGTTTGGAATGCAATAATTATTTAAACTGAAAAACATACATTGAATAGGCCTATATTAATATACTAGGTACTCCTAAATTGACCTCTGTCTGTTGTTGTACATTAAGATTCATATCTTCATTATGCTTAAACATAATGAAATATGGATTAATATTGTGGGTCAGCTCATCTTAAGCTATGTAAACATATTTTTGTTTTACAAAAGACAGCTGTAAGGATAATGACAGGTGTGCATAAAAGGACATCATGTAAAAATATTTTCTAAAATGTAAAAATATTGATGTTCGTTTGTGAGTACATTCTTTTCTTAACGATGTTTTATGTTAAATGTCAAGATATATTGAGTACTTACTTACAAACGACTTTTAAGGAACCCGAGGTTCATTCCCTCCCTCACATAAGCCTGCCATCGGTCCATATCCTGAGCAAAATTAATCCAGTCTCTACCATCATATCTCACCTCCCTCAAATCCATTTTAATATTATCATCCCATCTATGTCTCGGCCTCCCCAAAGATCTTTTTCCCTCCAGCCTTCCAACTAACATATTTAGGACTACTATTTAAAATATTCGTAAATTTTAATACAAAATATGAATAATTTCTCTATCTACCCTCTGATAATCTCGGCTGTTATAGTCTAAATAATAAGTTCACTATTCATGTATTACGGCCTTCAGTGCACTGCCTAATTATGTTAAAGCTTTGGTGAGCCAAGAGAAAAGATTCAGAAGAAAATTAACGACATTTCTCCATGCTCATACCTTCTATTCAACTGAAAAAAAATTTGTGCTTGTAAATTAAATTAATATGCTTATTATATGTGTTGTATATTTTGTATAACTTTTGACTTGTTCCACATCTCAAAGCTACAATACTGATGTAAGATCTATGAAATACAGTAAATGAAATGGGAAAAAAAAATGATTGGATGCTTATGTCGCCCTGTTTTCCTTCCCTGTGAGCACGAATATTTTTCTTTCTCTTTTCTTTCTGTTCTTCCAAATGTTACGATTTGGAGTGCCCATAGTACCTCTCAGAATGTAAAAAAAAATTTCTTGATTTTTATAAAAATAAAAAAATAAAAAAAATGATTTTTTTCTACTTAAATTAGATTTATTTGATTTAAATCGGATTTTTTAAATTAAATTTTTGCTTACATAAATCATTTGAAATTATTCTCAGATTGGTGTAGCTATACTTCAGTGTTTATGAAGTATGTGGGATGAATAATGAAGAATCACGCTACATGTTGTGTTTTAACAATATCTTGAATTGGGGTATGATACATTACGGTATATTTTTGAACCAGTTCTTCTGTCTTATAGCCAGTGGTCGAATTGGAAATAAATTGCTGCTGATGTGCACAAACTCGTGCTGTGTCACAACTATTTTGGGATTCCTTAAGTTAGACGTTGTTCCTGTGCACGAACTAAATAACGTATATATAAGACATCACACACTACTGCAGGACTGTCGAAGAGAGGGTACCGGGTATGATGGCCGTGTCCTGAAAAGAAAATATTATAAACAAACAAATACATTATAATTAATAAGATAGCTAAAAACACCTGGACTCACCTGCTTTCAGCAATGTTTCCAAAATTATTGTATATAAAGATTTTTTTTAGCTTCCTTGGCCCAGCATGATGCAATTTTCAGATTCAACTTCATTTATAAGGCATCTACTGGAGGAAGATGTTCGTTTTAGCTACAAATCTAAACACATTTTTCACTTACCACATTCACATGCAAAATAAATGTCACTTTTGCTCAGGGTGCAAATTAACGGAGAGGATGAGGGGGATTCCCCTCCCCCCCCCGTTGAAATGTTATTCCCCTCTCATAAAATCATATAGCTTTTATTCCTCCTCACAAAATATAATTTTATTGTTTTAATACGAGTATACTTTATAAAGTATAAAGTAAGCAAAGAAAATAATATTGATGTATTATCATCACCGGCAAGCTGACAACAATCAATAACTTGAAATTACACATCTTATCTTAAACCTGCTCATAGATATTATTATTATTATTATTATTATTATTATTATTATTATTATTATTATTATTATTATTATTATGATCAAGATGCAAGACAAGCAACTCAGTGCAACCAAGCGTTTAACGTATCGAATGAGGATAATAATAATGTTATGTATGGTATTCTCTATCTAGGATTCTATCCTCCCTCATCAGAAATCTTAATTCGCACCCTGCTTTTGCCAAGTCCAAGCCAGCGACACTAACAGCTCAACAGGACGAAAAATATATACTATATTGTCATGAGAATTCAGTTCAGAACTGAAATGTCTGAAATTAACAACATTGAATGTTGAATAAACGGATAAATCACGTGATTGTCCATTGTTGCGATTAAAATTTTAAATTATATTGAATAAATGATTATTATGAAACAAAACGAACTGATAAAAGAACAAATACCTAGTTAATGCTCATAAGGTTGAACAATCTGTTGTATGTGATCTGGAATAGTACTAAGTGAAGTGTTATGAGTTTATCGAAAGCATTATAGTAAACTCTTGGAATAGCAAATATTTATGTACAGTTACCCTTAAAAGGAATGAGACGACTCTTGGTCGTCGGAAGTTAAAGTTCTACAGCGCGGTTCACTCGATATCGACGTAACGATAAGTACCATGACAAATAAAACAAGAATTGTTACAAGGACCACAACAAGGACAAGGACCAGAATAAGGATCACGAAGAAGACAGCCATTTAAGGCCACGATTTCACAACATAGCTCGGGTCACAAAATATCATTGCTTCTCTGTATCAAATGGCAAATGCCTGCTATGGGATCTAGATTCTAGACTGCTGCTGTCACTGTCTTGTCTCGGTAGCTCATATAGTAGCGTGTTGGTTCCACTGCCTAACCGAAACGTCTCGTGTTCGATCCCAGGTAAAACTTTTTTTTTTATTGAGGTGTAATTAATTTCTTCAGAGTTCCTCGACTGTCTAATTTGTCGAAAAATATGAATAATTTATGCTCAATTTCTGGGTCTTACAAGTGGGCTGAACCTCGTCAAAAAAAATAAATCTTACTTGGAAGTTAAAAGTATTCTTCCTCAAACAAAAATCATAAGAAACAAAAAGAGACCTGTTAACTTAAAATCTTGTCCACATGCCATCAGCTTCTATTACAGCTCTAAGTCGGTCCGGCATGGATGTCACGAGATTGTGGAATAAGTTCTAATCCCCGGCGAGATCTTCCCAGGTGTCAACAACTTGATCCCACAATTCATCTCGATTTCGATGGCGTCGGTGGGCATAGGTGGCTATCCTTCTCTTTTTCAATTATGAAAGAGGGAAATAGAATACATTTGAATAGAAAAGTATAAAATTCAGATAATGCAATTAAAGCTATTCGGAATATTATTAAAGTTGAACTTGTAGATATCCTAAGAAAGAAAATATTTTTTTCATTGAAACCAGTGAATATAAAGTAGAGGATCCCAAATCTATTGCAAATTCTTTTAACGTCTTATAGTATATAGTACAGAAATATTGACAACTTAAACATTCAAGATTTTGCAAAAGATACTGCAATTAGTTACTTAACAGATGCATTTAATAATTAGTATTAATATATGTAATTAGTCAATAACTGCAACAGTGCTTTTTCATTCAATCATAACATGAATAAAGTTGAAAGCACGTTAAATTAAACACTATTGCAAACACGTAGATAAAATAGTTAAAATCAACTAAAGGGGTGAGAATGAAATAATCCAAAGCCACACTTTTAACAAAAATTGTTTTGTGCGAGTGCATTTATTACACATTTGGAAAAGCTACTAATAAAATATTGTAATAATTACTCAACAAATGACATAGCCTAAGGACTCTAAACCTTTGTAAAAGTTTGTATGTGTGGCTTAGGAATATTTTTTAGTTTCATTTTAATTGTTAGTTTTTAATATATATGCATTTACATTGTAGATGTGTATATATAAATGCATTCATTAGATTAACGTTTATAATATTATAACTTCTAATTTTGTATTGTCTGTGATCATTAACACTTAATCTGAGGACTTTGTAAAACTCTATTTCAACGTTACTTAGATATTTCAACGTTATTTAGACAAAAAAAAATCGTTGATGTAGACTAAGAATCGAACTCGCTCTCTTCTATACAACATGCGGAAGTCTTACCGTCTGAGCTATTGCAACGACATGAAGGCTTTCCTTTCTGTGCAGAGTGTCGATCTAGTTATGAAGGTCCATCGTCGATTTAACTACACGATTTATGTGTATATTTATCTTTTATTTACGATTATCATATTTTTTGTAGTTTTTGAAGTGAATTTCGGAACGATGCTAGTAACAAACCAAAATAGCCTGAATTTAAGTAACTCAATATTCGTTATCTTGTGTATCAGTGCTCTGGTCTCCGATCATGTGCAATGTCTTACATCTGAGACTTAGGAATATTCATTCAATCGTCTCATCCTTTTCTAGGGAAACTGTACATATAAGTAGATACAACCCATTGAACTCAGTCTTTGTTTAGGTGTCTGTTGGCCTCAGTTACAAACTACGGTTGTGTGGTTGTACAAGCTGCCTGGTTGAAGCAGTGGCGCATCTTAGCTAACATATCATCACTCTGGTCAGACCAATGGACATCAGAGTGGGAATCTGATGAGGTCAGAGACAAGATAGATGTCCTGAAAGAACGGGTGGAGAAGCTCAAGGCCACAGGTGAATTTGCGCTTAATGATTGATTATTTAGATTTTGTTACTGGTTGTTGTTTGAAAATTCCAAGCACTTGAGAACTAATTTTTATACTCTCCTTGTTTGGTTTCGTTTTGCTCATACATGTATGCTAGCATATAACGTTACATTCAAAAGGCTTTGGACCAATAATTGTGTTAAGTTGAAATAGTCGTTGCAAATAGGGCCCAGCAGGAACTTAATTAATTAGAACAATTTGAAACACATTAAAATCAGAAAAATATTCAAGGATTGCTGTACAATCACTAAGTGAAAGTTGGACTGTCTGTGCACTTTTAGTAAAATTCATTTGGGAACTTTAAGGGGTTAGGTACAGCTTACAGCAGTAAAATTTTGGAAATATTTAACATTTTTTTCCTTCATTACTATATCTTGTACAACAATGAAAATTAGTATGTGTAAAACACTGTCCTAAAATATTTTTACGATTTAAAAAAAATTATTTACATTTTTTTTTTCAAAATTCAGTTCATTGTGCCGAAGCGTTTTCCACATAACTCAAAAACTATCCAACATTCTGTGATGAAATTTTTTGTGTGTATTTATGCATGTCATATCTACAATATGATGCAAGATCGCTTCTCTACCTTTGATAGATTGTCCGATAAAAAATTAATTCATTTAAAAAATGGTCAAATATCAGTATTTTCTTCTAACACAAAATAAAAAAATATTATTTATTAAGGAATGTAGTTGAAAGAGCATGATATTGTAAACATGAGTTTCAGAAATGAAATAAAAAGAGAGTACATGAAAAAGTTAACAAGTTTATGAGTTATGAGGGAAACACTTCATCACTGCATAGTAAACTGCCACCATTTTGAATTTTGAAAAAAAAAAAAATATATATATATATATATAATTTTTTAAAATAGTCTTTTACACCTACCAATTTTCATTATTGTACAAGATACAGTAATGGAGGAAAAAAATTGTTGAATATTTCGAAAAATATTACTGCTGTAAGCTGTACCTAACCCTCTTAAGTAAAGAAAATATTTAACATTTTAATGATGTGGTGGAAGAATTGGTGATACTGTTAGTACCTTCTTCTTCTTCTTATAAGTACTTCTTCATCGTTCTCCTCTTCCCTCTGCCTCTCTTTCCCCCTCTCCTTCTGTTTTTTCTCCTTAACACATGAGGCTCATGAAGTTAGATCATAACCGTCATCTAAGAATTGGTCTTTCATCCTTTTCTAAGATGGCCTTGCTGATAACATTAATATAAATTGGGACGACCTTGCTGATAATATTAATATAAATTACAAAAGTGTAATAAATGAAAAAAATATCTTGTAGAGCTTTAGTTAGAAATTTTTGTGGTTGCACTAATAGTTTAAGTAGTTGAGTTGATAATTTCATGTACTACAACTAATGTGAATACTGAAAACATAGTTATGCCTCATTATGTATGTCCACCTTCAAAGTGATCTCTCCTTGATATGAAGCAGCAGTGATGCAACTGCAGAAAATAATTCTCATAAATATTTTTTTAAATCCTTAAACTTTAATATGTTACAGTTAGCGAAAATGTACAACCTCTAATGACATGTTGCAATAACAAGATAGGTCTATATTAAAGACGAATTGCAAGAACGAGAATTTTTGTTTCTTTTTTTAGCCATCACATGGAGCAACATTATGGATGATGGCAAGAAGCAGTTTAGTTACTTGCTAGTTGGTTTCCAAAATGGAGACATTGTTGTGTGGCGGATTGATGCTCTTCCTGCCATTAGAAAGAAGGATATTAATCCTCGCATAATGCTTCACTTCACAACAAATTTATACCGGGTTACCACTTTGCATTGGCAACATATCAGTGAAAAGGCAGGTACTGTGAAAAAGTAAGAAAGTTATAAATGTTGTTGTTTTCTGATGCCAGGTGTTTGACAATAAAGTCATTTCACCTCTTGCACTCCAATATTTTTCAAAGATATTGTCATGGTCAGCCACTGAAGCACAGATTTTGAGGTGTTCTGAATCCATTTCTTGGTTTGAGTTGCACAATGAGCAGTTAGGGGACTGATATATTCCAATTCTATGCAGATGCTTGGCCAAACAGTCATGGCCTGTTGCCAATCTAAATGCAGCTACAGACGATTTGCGTGGTAAAGCGGGAATTAACTGTGGATTATGATGTATTTCTGTGTATATTTATGATTCTGAGTAATTCTTTCTTAAAGGACTAACGGTCACTAGTTCAGTATTATCATGGAAATACATGTTTTCAGTACCGGTGTCCTTGAGAGCAAGTAAGTGGCTTTGTCATACCATCTGGTTGTCTGTCTGTCTGTCTGTGTGTGATGTTTTCTCCTAAGCTATTGTACGAATTTTTTTTATATTCAGTATCTATGAGTCATTTCAACTGCAGGTACATGGAAATTCCCTTATTACTTATAGTAAGCAAAAGAAGTCCTAAAAGATCAAATTTTTTATTTTATTTTATTTTTTTCAGACTTTATCAATAATTCAAAGGAAATTCTTGCAGGTTATGTTACAAATGCTCCTTCATTTGATTAAAAATGCAAATATTACAAAAGTGATACAAAATTGTTGAGGATTGGAAATAAGTGATACATTACCTTCTGTCCAACATTTAATTTCTTGTTACATGGCACGTAGAAGATATTCAGATGAGCTGCATGAATCCCGATCCAAACATTCTGGTATTACGTCATATAGCGAGTATGTCATTATTTTTATGCTATAATAAGGCGATTATGAACGATATTCGATGTAGTAATGCTAGGATGGCATAAATAATCATTTGAGTTTCACATCCAGTGCTCAATATATAATGCGAATTAAGCGTGATTTCTTCTTCTTGACATTTAGGATGTCTCTTTGTGGGGGATGTGAGAGGAGTCATAAAATTATTCTCGATGTCCATGATCGAAGATCAACTTCAATGTGCATCTTCAACAGAGGTGTGGCCTCATGCTGACCGTATTCAGGTTTCCCAACTTCTTACATCACTACACGATGACAACACAGTGACTGTCATTGCTGCAAAAGGTAGTTTTGTAGTTGCAGTTGCACTGAATGCAGATGGAATGGTTGTGGAAAATTGTTCTCACCTTGTGGGCAACCTGGCTGTCACAGGTGAGTCACCATTAATATTGAGAAATGCATGCTATGTGTTTGTTGTATAATTTTGATACATACAGTTGAGCTTGGTTATAACCAGTGAGGGAAGTGGGAAAAAACCAGAGGTGGTATGCTACCCCAAGATTTTTCCCCTGGCATACCTCGATTTAAAAAAGGCATACTCCCTTCCTTATAACATATACATGCATGATATATACAATAAGTTGTTTCATACAGTCAGTAACGCGAATCTTTGAAGCTTACGCAACACATTAAATTTCTTACTAAAATATTTTCAAGTTACTTCAGTTATTTGCTAAATTATTTTGCAATGTCCATGGAGACTTAATATTTAAAATAATGTTAAAGCTTCAAAGTGCCTTACTTAATTATTAATAAAAAGTGCAACAACAACAAAAATGATATTCACTACATTGGCAACAATGAACACCACATGCTACAGACCACAGCTTTCTATGTTTGTAAGCATTCCAAGATTTGATTTATCAAATAAACGTGTCTAAATACATGTTGAATACAGTTCTAGAAGGCTGTGGTTTAGATTTACGAAGCAAACAGATAGTACACTTTGTTGTGAAGAAATGTATAAACAAATTTTTACAGATCACATTTTTTCATGATGGTATGTCATTTTTCACTAATGGTATGTTTTCTAGCCATAGAAACCAGTGGCGGTATTCCATACCGGTGCATACCATCTCACTTCCCTTACTGGCTATAACCATCAGTGACAGTCATTAAGAAGTATGGTTTCTGCCTGAATTAAATGTGTTTTATAATTTTTATGTTATATGGAGTAATATTATATTGAATTTCCATTTATTAAATCAATCTTCTTAATGTATCCAGCTGTTTGCTGACAACATGAAGTCGACTGTAGTCTATTCAGTGTTTGTTTTTCTTGAGAAATGAGCGGTATTTTGATCAGTGTTCATTATAGATGCCTGTTGCTAGTAGCCAGAGTTGGGGTGTAGTCAATATATACTGCAGGACTGTGTCTTCTGCAACTGGTACTGATGATTTTAATTTACTTCTTTTGTGTTTATGGGGAAACTCTATTTTTACAAAAGTATGTTAGGGTTAGAGTTAGAAAAATCCTAAAAATAATAACTATCTATGTTATACCATTAAATAGTGTGACTTAACCAATCTAAGATATACAGACATTATATATTGAAACTTATCTATATCGTAATTTAACCAAATACCAGATTATTTATCATATATAGTCTTAAAAGTATGAATAGAAGTTATTAAACAGAATAGTGAATTTAGTACAGAGCTTGAAGTTTTGTGAATATTAAGTTAATGAACATTAAAAACTCTTCTGCACAGCACTTGTGAATTAAAATGTCACTGAGCGGAGTTCTGTAGTCCTTGTTATTATTTTTATAACAAGACATTTTTAATAAGCAACTTATTTACAAAGACATTTAGCAAAAATGTAAATTATTTAAAAATTCATGTTCTATATACATTAAACAGAGACTGTCATTGAAAGGAATTTGCAGGTAGCCGGTAATGTCATAGCGGGAGCCATAGAGGAGGCGAAGGCCTACCATGGACTATAGTGCGATGCAAAAAAAAGATTGTATGCCCTTGAAGCAGGTAGAGTTTTATTGTAATAACTACTTGCATAAAATGCTGACATCAGTCAACAAAAGTATGAAAGAGGGCAAATGAAATATTGGGAAAAAACATCTTTAAGAGGTCGATACTAAGTGAAAAATGAATTATAAAACGTGAAAACCAAGTAATTAAAACAGTTATTATGTTTTGATTATTCCATCGGAGTTTCTCCAAAATTTGATCATCGTTGTAATGATTAAAAATTTAAGCCTAAAGAATTCCCTTTATCACCTACTCTTAGAGGATTTAGTAAAGAACTGTTTTTGAAACATGGAAAGGGGTGATAGTAACAGAAATGATGAGAGGAGAGACAGCCTGTCATTGATCTTATGATTGTTGTGTTTTTGCAGGACTTGTAATGTTGAAGACTCAGGATATTTTAGTATTGACACATGGTGGTTTCATCAGGTTGCTACATGTAGTGAGATCGGGAAAAGAATTAAGGTTAGAAGTGCAACTACTCAACTCCGTCAAGGTGCCTCACTCTGCATACTATGGCCTAGCTGCATCACCCAACAGGGCCATCTTCTGCATGGTGACCAGGTGTGTACTTACAACTTACTTACAAATGGCTTTTAAGGAACCCGCAGGTTCATTGCCGCCCTCACATAAGCCTGCCATCGGTCCCTATCTTGTGCAAGATTAATCCACTCTCTATCATCATATCCCACCTCCCTCAAATCCATTTTAATATTATCCTCCCATCTACGTCTCGGCCTCCCCAAAGGTCTTTTTCTCTCTGGTCTCCCAACTAACTCTCTATATGCATTTCTGGATTCGCTTATATGTGCTACATGCCCTGCCCATCTCAAACATCTGAGTTTAATGTTCCTAATTATGTCAGGTGAAAAATACAATGCGTGCAGTTCTGCATTGTGTAACTTTCTCCATTCTCCTGTAACTTCATCTTTTTTAGCCCCAAATATTTTCCTAAGAACCTTATTCTCAAACACTCTTAACCTCTGTTCCTCTCTCAAAGTGAGAGTCCAAGCTTCACAACCATAAAGAACAACTGGTAATATAACTGTTTTATAAATTCTAACTTTCAGATTTTTTGACAGCACACTAGATGACAAAAGCTTCTCAACGGAATAATAACACACATTTCCCATATTTATTCTACATTTAATTTCCTCCCAAGTGTCACTTACATTTATTATTATTGCTCCAAGATATTTGAATTTTTCCACCTCTTCAAAGGATAAATTTCCAATTTTTATATTTCCATTTCGTACAATATTCTGGTCACGAGATATAATCATATACTTCGTCTTTTCGGGGTTTACTTCCAAACCTATTGCTTTACTTGCTTCAATTAAAATTTCCGTGTTTTCCCTAATCATTTGTGGACTTTCTCCTAACATATTCACGTCATTCACATAGACAAGAAGCTGATGTAACCCGTTCATGTGTACATGTATTATTATTCACCATTATCTTACTTCTTAATATGTGTGTCCAGCTATAAGCTTATTACATGATGTCCACTGTAAATTAAATATGCAATTTTCCAGAGCTGTGGATTGATGAGAATTTCATGTAGTGAGTGGTTTTTCATTATTTCCTGCAGTTTATGGTTGGTGTTATTACAGTGAAGTAGGATGTGTTCTATTGTTTCTTCTTCTGTTAAACATTTTAGTGGCGACTTTGATAATTTAAAGAGATGCAGGTAAGCTTCCATAACAAGATGTCCAATTGTACCATGCAACAAAAGTTTGTATCTACCTGGGAATATCACTACATTTTAATATTGTTGGGTTGTTTCGAAATTTTGCATAGTGCTTTTCCTGTTTGTCTATTTAACCAATCTTCTGTCCATTGCTTATTTATCATGTTATGAATATTATTTATTATTCTGTCAAGGAAATCTGTAGGTTGTAGTTTTGGTTTTTCCTTATCTTAGGGATGATATCAACTTCATTATATTAAGAGATATGTCTTCTTACAGTCTGTGTTTATTGTTTGACCATCTGATCCAACGTGAACCAGCACAGCTCACAATCTTTGATCAGTATGAGCTGAATGATCCATATGATGTGTTGCTTGGAAATTCACTACAGTCACTCCAGGAGAACTGGGATTACCTAGAACTTGCAAGGTATGTGAGTGACATTATTTATTATTGGTAATCCATTATTTGTGTAAATAATTAATTTAGATAGTGAAATATATCATGATATTGTAACTTTTATTCTACTTTTGACCACCACACCTGTCAACAGTGTGACTTTTATTTCTACTTAATAATTCACCCCACAATAATGGGTATTCCACTCAACACAGCAACACAGTAGTCGTTATTGGACTCCACAGAGTGACAATGACAATACATGGGTATTATTGAGAAGAACAACAATGTACTCCTAATTTCAACTAATGTTCACAAGCACTATGTGCCGAACAAAACTGTCAGTTCTCAGTTCACAGTTCGTTTGCCTTAGCTAGTTCTTCTAGCTCACTGCTCATCGAACTCAGATCTTGCAGATACGCCGCACTCGTCTGGACACTGCCACAGTTACAGACCCACTCAAGTTCACTGCACGTCGATCTCAGGACCTCCGGATACGTTGCACTCACCTGGGTACTGCCACATTTACGGACTCACTCAAGTTCATTGCACGTCAAACTCAGGACTTCCGGATATGCCGTGCTCGCCTGGATGCTGCCATGGTTACGGACCAACTCAAGTTCACTGCACGTCGAACTCAGGACCTCCGGATACGTTGCACTCGCCTCGGTACTGCCACAGTTACGGACTCACTCAAGTTCACTGCACATCAAACTCAGGACTTTCAGATACACCGCGCTCGCCTGGATGCTGCCACGGTTACGGACCCACTCAAGTTCACTGCACGTCGAACTCAGGACCTCCGGATACGTTGCACTCGCCTCGGTATTGCCACAGTTACGGACTCACTCAAGTTCACTGCACATCAAACTCAGGACTTCCGGATACGCCGCGCTCGCCTGGATGCTGCCACGGTTACGGACCCACTCAAGTTCACTGCACGTCGAACTCAGGACCTCCGGATACGTTGCACTCGCCTCGGTACTGCCACAGTTATGGACTCACTCAAGTTCACTGCACATCAAACTCAGGACTTCCGGATACGCCGCGCTCGCCTGGATGCTGCCACGGTTACGGACCCACTCAAGTTCACTGCACGTCGAACTCAGAACCTCCGGATATGTTGCACTCGCCTCGGTACTTCCACAGTTACGGACTCACTCAAGTTCACTGCACATCAAACTCAGGACTTCCGGATACACTGCGCTCGCCTGGATGCTGCCACGGTTACAGACCCACTCAAGTTCACTGCACGTCGAACTCAGGACCTCCGGATACGTTGCACTCTCCTGGGTACTGCCACAGTTATGGACTCACTCAAGTTCACTGCATGTCGACTCAGGCCCTCCAGATACGTTGCTGCTGTCCAAGACTTGAAGGCTGAGTGAAGACTAACTGACTCTCGTCAGCAACTCACGGTGTTATTTATATACCACGAACATCTAGAATGTTCTGCGTCGCGAAGCTTCTAGACCTCCACAACAATCTGCTTCCAGATGCTTCCTTACTTCCGCTCTCTCCGTTCCGGGACCTCAGTTCTTTCCCTCGATCCGTGCCGTGGCTAGTGTTTTTGGGACACTGTGTAAAATAACCCTGTTATATCTTACCCACTTTGTATTTCAATGCTGCCACTGCCACCACCACCACCATTGTCACTGTTACAGTCTTAACCACAGCTACCAACAACCCCACCATGACAATTACTACTGTTGCAAATGTATGTTGCAGATTGAGGGGAGTGCCTTTCAGGGGACTGGAAATACTTCAGAACTCTGATCAGCTTGACAACTTGAGCACATGTAAGCTGAAGGTCCTCTCCTGGCTCTGCAAGTTTGCAATGATACAAGACTTTACAGAGGAGTACTATGTGAAATCTGTTGACCTGGTGAGTGATAGATTATTCTGCTTACAATAAGCTATTTTCGAATACATTTTAAAGCAGATTTAAACAAACCTTTCATTATGTTGGTTATATTATAACAATTATATAAGGATGTATGAAAGTCCAATTGAAAATTAAACTGTTTATTTAATGATGCTCTATAATTTGTGAAAGATTATTGTTTACCTGTTGGGTCTCGATATTCAGTAACTTGAAATTTTATCATAATTAAAGGTTGATATCAAGGGAAGTGCGATTGTTTACATTTCTTACATCCTTCTATTTGTTCTATTGCCTTCCGACAATGAAGAATACCACTTCGAAACTAGTCAGCCAGTTATTTTTATAATATTAACACAGTAAGAAGTTATTGTTAATCACTGGTTATACAAGTGGTAAAAGAGTGTACCAAACAATGAAAGATTGTTCCTATTCTCTTAAAAAAAATAAGGTTCATTCTTGATTTACATACTTTTAATACTTGTATATTAATAATGATTATACGGTACGTTACAACTTAAAATTAACAACTTTTAATTATGTACTATGTTAATTGTTGACTATAGTGCCTGACTATAGTGCCATCATAATTTTCAGTAGTTAACACAGTACATTACAAAAATAATCTATCACTTATGTTTCATAATAACAGGCATTAAATACTTACTTGTATTAGTTTCCATGAATCCTGTATAGATATCACGTGTAGTTTTCACTAAAAAAGCCCAACATATTTTGTGAAGCACTCTACATTTCTGTGAGTGAGCATGTGTGCATGTGTGTGATATAATTTTTTAAATCATTTTTTGGTTTAGGTGCGTGTCCAACTGTTTTTGAGCATCACAATTTTAACAAGAATGTGTTAGTTTATATTTCAGTCATTAAGCAATTATCAAAATTGCAATAAACATTGTCCTATATAACAATATAAAACAATTGATTAAAATTTTACTATTTTGAATTCAAAATAGTAAAATTTTAATCAGTAGTTTTATATTGTAATGTATATAATCCATTTTATAATAATAAATGGATATTTTTAATTCAAAATAGTAAAATTTTAATCAATTGTTTTATATTTTAATGTATAATGTGTTTTATTTGTTATATAGGACAATGTTTATTGCAACAGTATAGAGCAGAACAGGTTTCATGGCTTTTACCCGGCTGGCCGGCTATATGCACAGAGGTGGGGGACTCAAATCCGTGACAAACCGTAGTGTATATTTACTGCGGACTTCCTGTCACACGCCTCCCTGTGCATAGCAAACTGGCCAGCCGGCTAAGAGCCATGAAACCTGTTCTGCTCTATACTGTTCACCCAGTATAACTTATGCTTAAAAACAGTGATATTCAATCTTTTCACACTGTCATTAAGTGTATTGAACAATTTTAATCCAGTAACATTAAAACTATTTTGAGATTTACTTAACCTTAAAAGCGTATATCAAACAATATTATGCATATGATTTCACTTCTATTCATATGATTACAGGTTATGTTTGTATAAAACCTTAGCTAGACCTGTAGTATGTTACGGGAAGTGAAGCATGGACAATGATAAGTATGGATATCAGCAGAATAACGGCTTATGAAATGAAATTTATGACAGCAACACTAGGATATAGTCGCTTGGACCGTGAAAGAAATGAGGATATCATGCAAGAACTTCAATTACAACCAGTCTCACAGTTTATAAAGAAGTACCAGTTACAGTGGAAAAATCATGTCCAATGAATGAATCGTAATAGACTTCCAAAAGCCATGCTTCAATACCGTCCCCAAGGGAAGAGATCTTTAGGCTGCCCAAAAAAAAGGTGGACTGAGAATGACTCACTGAGACCATAACGGGCCTTGGGCCTTATACTTAATAGGACGACGACGATGATGATGATGATGATGATGATGAAATAACACTGTAGAACCAAATGTAACATTGTGCTCTCTGTATAACAAAGGGGTACGGGAGTTCTCGGACATTCTGTAGAAACACGGCCAATTTCACAGTAATTATGTGAGATGTGTAACAGAAAATGCTACTGAATTTGTGGTATGAGGGGAGCATCATATATGGAGGACCATATATAATTTGTGAGAAATTCTGTAATCATAGGTCTAGAAAAAATATGATATGGAAGAGAAGTTTGTTAAATTTTTTTAATGGATTTTTAATTTTCTTCTGGACACTGTTTGTCTCTTTTACTTCAGAATATGTGCTAAATTTTCAAATTCTATTGTTGTGCAACAGAAGGACCGAATTACCAAAATAGAGCAGCTCATTATGAACCGTGCTTTGTGTTCACGGGCCACAGAACTATTGCAGCGGGAGTCACTGACAAGTGAGGAACAACAGAGTTTGGGTCTCATGCTATTCTGGTTGCGGAAAGTGGATACAGGTGGGTAACTAAATTTAAGTTTGTAATCTATTGAATACATGAACTTTGTTAAGGAGCATTTAGTACTATTTACTGTGACAGTTATTACTTTCCTTCATCTGATTGACTATTATAATTCTTTGTGTCATAATGTCTTTTTACAGAAACTACTACAAATAGCCCTACGAAAACTGCAGTGAAAGCTGTGCTCTGTCTTGCTGAAAAATATCCGTCACTTCCCGAAAGAGACTGGTGCTCCATCTGTGGACAAGATATCCTTTAATATTCACTTCAGCATTTCTCAGGAATGCTGTATACTAATCTTATCAGACTTCTGTGCATGTGTAGAAAGTTGCGAGCACAGTAATGCTACCGCTGATACGAGGCGCATCCATAAAGTAACTTTCCAATTCGTCCCACAGCTAGCAAACCATATGTTGCGCAAAGTGACTGCGTGTACATGATAGAATAATGTCCCGACATGGCGCATGCGCTAGCGGAACTTCCCGAGTGCTCTCAGTAGCTTCATTTCATTGGTTGAAGATGGACGTTCCTATTCCAGCTCCCACCGTTTGTGAAGTGCGATCAATGATAAAGTTTTTGAATGCACAGGGCATAGCACTGATTGAAATTTATTGTCAGCTGTGCCAGGTCTATGGGGGCTAATGTCATGAGCAAGCAGATGGTGCGTTGCTCCACAAGGTCGTCTGTGATGATGGTTGGCTTCCCACTGTGCTCCTCGTTATGCACATTTTGGCGTCCTGCTGAAAATTGTCTACAGCAGCAACGCACCATCTGCTTGCTCATGACGTTAGGCCCATAGACCTGGCACAGCTGACGATAAATTTCAATTGGCGCTATGCCCTGTGCATTCAAAAGCTTCATCATTGCGCACTTCACACGCTGCGGGAGCTGGAATAGGAGCGTCCATCTTCAACCAAAGCAACGAAGCTACTGAGAGCACTCGGGAAGTTCCGCTAACGCATGCGCTATGCCAGGACATTACTCTATCACGTACACGCAGTCGCTTCACGCAACATATGGTTTGCTAGCTGTGGGATGAGTAGGAAAGTTACTTTATGGACGCGCCTCATACCTGTTTGATGTAGGAGTGGAGAGCATCCAGTGCGAAGGGATGGGAAGGATAGTACATATCGTAAATATCACTACAAATTACGTATAAATAACTGTAAAATGCTTGGACTAAGGACAAAAATATTTATATTTCTATGTAACTCGTAACATTATCTTCTAAAAAAAAGATACGAATAACAAAGTAAACAGTTTTTGACTTTCGTGCAATAGTTAGGTCCACAGAAATAAATAATTTTAACTTCCCTTTTGAACATTATAATAAAATTGATGATAACATAAACTGACCTTTCTACAGTCATTACACAACTTATTTTAAATTAAAACGTTAATTCTTACGAACTACCATTACTTAAACAGCAAATTTATTTAGGGCACAAATTAAAAAGAAAATAACTTAGGAGTACACTAAATAGTGCTATTTTTGACGTCAGGCAGTAATTGAAGTTGGGTCTAAAACTGCTGTTAGCTATTTATGCCTATTTTCTTTGCTTCCTTGACTCTTCTTCACAGAACAATAGGCTTGAGGATCCTACTGAAGCAAGATGTCCTTCTGGGCATTCCTTGCCTCGATGCTGCTTCTCATTACTTCCTTGCGCAGAAGTTCCTTTCTGGATATGCCAGCTGTGCCATACAGTTGCTCACGCCAGTTCAGGTACAGCATGTGTTTAATGTTACTGTTATTGCGTGTGTTTGCAATAGAAATAGGTATTTTTGTTTTACTTTACTTTCTTATACAATGTATGATTATAATTTATTCATTCATTCATAGTTTTCTGCCCAAGGGCAGGTCTTACTCTGCAAACTCAGCATTCTCCAATCTTTCCTATTTTCTGTCTTCCTCTTTGTCTCCGCATATGATCTATATATCTTAATGTTGTCTATATCTTCTTGTGCTAGAAATTATTGTAGTTGCAAAATGTCGATTTCTAGATTTTTACGAAAATGCAAGTTTTCAGAATCGCTGATACCAAAAAAAAAAAAATATTTTTCAGCATATTGTCTGCCTATTTATCTGTCTGTGTACAGTGATTTCTCCTAAAATGTTGGGCTGATTTTGTTCTTACTTAGTCATTCATCAGGGAATTATGCACATGAAATATAGTAATTTTTAATCAGAAATTGATGACTTTTATTTAAAAAAAATAACACACAATGGCGATTTACTCGAAATGAGCTATAATAATAATAATAATAATAATAATAATAATAATAATAATAATAATAATAATAATAATAATGTGTTGCTTCCTGCATAAGGTAAAGAGATAAATAAAATGGTATAGACTGTGTCTGCCAATATTCGTTTTTGTTGGAGAAATCATTATTTGTATAACTATATCTCCAATTGAAAACTGTTTTACCAGTGATGAGGAGTGAGTGTTTCAGATTTATAAGCAATCACTGAAAGACAGTCTTCTACATAAGGACAATTTACCTATATAGGGTTCGCCTTTTGTTTGTTGTTGGTATGTAGGTAGAAGGGAATGAATTGCTGATTGCTTGATAACTCCAAATAATCTATGACAAAAGGCAAAATGCTAGTATTATACCAGAACAACATTTGTAGCTGTTATTTTGAAAATTTCCATATGATAAATCAGTTAATTAGTATCAAAGTGAAAAAATATGGAATACATAGGCTATATGGAAATAAGACAACGGATAATTAATTAATTAATTTCATCAGTTGACAAAAAAAAAAATTTCCAAACAGATACGTAGTTTTGCTGCACGGGCTGAAATTAGACACTTGTTATGGAAAAAAAAATCCGAAGTTCATGTTATAAACTGCGCTAACTACATTTATAAACCCGCAATATAATTTTGTGTCCCACGCCTTGGCATCGTGGTCTAAGGCATCTTGCCTTGAACTCGTGTTACAGAATGCACGCTGGTTCAAGTCTTAATAGGGGAAGAAATTTTCTCATGCAATTTCTGCCAGTGTTTGGGACCGGTGCCCACTCAGCATCGTGATGCACTTGGTAGCTACGATATGTAGCAAAATTCGGTTATGAAAGCCAGCTATAACGACTGGGGGGATCATTGTGCTAACCACACGATATCTCCATTCTGGTTGGATGATCGTCCACCTTTGCTTCAGCATGTGGACGTGAGGCCAGCAGCTGACTGGTCAGTTAGGGCCCTTAAAAGGGCTGTAGCGTCACAGATTATGTATTAATATAATTTTGTTGTGAAAACATGAAGTATTTCTAAACAAAAAAGTGCCCTGACTCTGGGATTTCTGTAGTACTGGTAGCAGTTGTCGTCGTCATCGTCGTCGTTGTCATCGTCATCGTCATGTCATCATCGTCGTCATCGTCATCATCATCATCATCATCATCATCATAATCATTATCATCATCATCATCATCAACATCATCATCATCATCAGGGAAAGGATTTATATGTAAATACATATTTACTTATAAAGCTAATATAATTTATATTTTGCATTATCTTTATGTTTCACAATGTGTAGGGTTGAAAAATCCTACTTTTATTTTCCATATTTTTCCATATTTTAGAGTTTAGTACATATTTTCGTTAATTTCCATATATTTTCCATATTTCATATAAAACAGTCCATATTATATTAGGTTTAACAATAAAACAAAACAAAATTCCATTAACTTTTAAAAATACATTTCAACAATAGAGATTTAAACACATGTTCAGTAATCCCTTTAACATCAGAGTTATTTGAAAATTAGCAGTCCTATCAACAATGGGAAAGTAAGTTACAAAACTGTATTAATTTAATTTAAAATTTTTAACAGACTTCAGTTGTGCAGCTCAACAGTTAAATGCCAGTCAGAGTACACATAGGTTCAGTTTTGTAAATCATACTATAAAGACGGTAAATATGCCAAAAGTACGTCATTCAGTCAATTTAAAATCAAAACTAACAAGTTACATTTCAGAATTTAAAGAAGATGGTTTATCAACTGACAATAAAATATTATTTTGTAATTTGTGTCAGTGTGCAGTATCATCTACACAAAAGTTCCTGGTGCAACAACACATTACAACTAGTAAACATCAGGCCAACAAACAACTAAATTCCAAGCAGAGACAATTGTTTTTAACACAACCAACAACATCGAATGTAAGATCTGAGTTTAACATCGACCTGTGCCGTTCTCTCATCTCTGCTGATATTCCTCTCTACAAACTAAAGAATAAGGTCTTCAGGGAATTCCTTGAAAAATATACTCAACATACAATCCCGGATGAGTCAACACTTAGGAAGACGTATGCTCCATCCATCTACGATGAGACAATACAGAAGATAAGAGATGAAATTAAAGATAGTTCAATTTGGGTTTCCATTGATGAGACTCCCGACAAAGAAGGTAGACTTGTTGGTAATGTAGTTATCGGTTTGTTAAGTGAACAATATTCTGAACGAATTCTTTTACATTGTGATGTTCTAGAAAAGTGCAATAACAAAACTATAGTTAAACTGTTCAACGAAGCTATGGGTATCCTGTGGCCAAAGGGTATTATGTACGATAATGTGTTATTCTTTATTAGCGATGCTGCCCCTTATATGGTCAAAGCTGGACAAGCATTATCTGTTGTATATCCTAAATTGACTCATTTTACTTGTGTGGCGCATGCATTTCATCGTGTGGCAGAAGTGGTCAGAGACAATTTCCCTAAAGTAGATTTGTTGATTTCATCAGTGAAAAAAGTATTTCTCAAAGCTCCCAGTAGAGTTAACGTGTTGAAAGAAATGTACCCTGAAATTCCATTGCCACCAAAGCCAATTTTAACTAGATGGGGTACATGGCTAGAAGCAGTTGAATATTATGCCGAACATATAGACTCTATTAACAATGTTCTCCTTGCATTGGACTCTGAAGATGCAGTCTCAATTGATACTGCGAAAACAGTTACCTGTGACATAAGTGTGAAGAATGACTTAGCTCACATTCAGCATACATTTTCATGCATCATAAAAACGCTCAAAAGTCTCCAAAATAGGCACCTTTCACTATCTGAAAGTTTTGAAATTATAAATAGTACTGTGGAACAACTGAATCGTGGTAGAGGTAAAGTTGCAGATGCAGTAAGAGCTAAGGTGGACACTGTACTTTCAAAAAACCCTGGATATGAAGAACTACAAAAGGTTGTTGCTGTGATGAGTGGTGAATCAACAGTGAAGATTAACTTGGACTTATCCCCAGCAGACATTGTGAAATTGAATTATGTACCAGTTACTTCTTGTGACGTCGAACGCTCTTTTAGTCAGTATAAATCTATCCTCAGAGACAATAGAAGAAGATTCACTTTTCAGCACTTGAAAGAAATGTTTGTAACCTATTGTTATGGTAACAGACAATAAAAATTGTGTTTTGTTGAAACTACATTGGAAGATAAGGTACGTCCATTATATTTTTTGTTTAGTTTGATTAAAATGTACCAATATTTAACGTACATAGTCATTTTTTTATAATTTTAAGTCCATATTTAATTCCATATTTTGGTAAAAATCCATATTTAATTCCATATTTTGGTAAAAATAACTACATATATATTTACATATTTCATATATTTTTAGTCCATATAAATCCGTTCCCTGATCATCATCATCATCATCATCATCTCCGAAGGAATACTTATTGAATGACAGATGAAAATACATGGATTTGAACGTAGATATAGATGTTGTTAGATCAGTGGAGAAGATCTCAGTATGAAATTATTTAAGTATGAAAAATATGACTTTTTCTAAATTCAAAACTTAACGATAATATGAAAATCGTAAGTGCCCTGGCACTGCCCAGTCTCAAAAAATAGTACCCTGGTGCCGCAAGGGCCCGCCAGGCTGAAATATATCCCTGGAAATAAATACTTAAAAACATTATATGTAATAACTCACCTACAATGATAGAACCTGGAAAGTTTTCTCCTGACAGCTGTTTTACCGATGAACTCATTGACCATTTCATCAATGTTAAGTTTACACCGTCAAAATCGTCACCATATATAGAAGTAACATAATTATTATCTTCTAAGCCTAGTAAAAACTGTTCCATTTTTGCAAGATGTGACATTGTTTTAGGTGGAAATTGGATTTTCAAGCTACCTCACAATATACATCGCGGAACCTTTCCTGAATGTCTGAGAAGTTACATGTCTCACCGTCTCCTACTTTTAATGGAATTTTTCTTGGTCGTGAAAGTTTATGGGGATTTAATTGCAGTGTATGAGATTTTTCATTATCATCTTTTTAAAGAGACAAAAATGCATAATGAATTTAAATACTATTATAGTCACTATCATGCCATAGTATGAAAGAAAAATTTCACAACCTCGAGCGGAAATCGAATCTGCGACTTCCTGTTCTCCGGTCAGGCGCTCTACCACTGAGCTATCGAGTTCGTTTCACGCCAAAGGCTTGGAATTATCCTTTCATACTGGCGACTCTGTTATAGAGTACTGTCCATAGCGTCTGATCTAGTCAGCACTGCTTATGGGTTGAAAGAAACTTTACAAAGGTAATCTACCAAACATCGTAAGATGAAGATTAAAAATGCATAATTATTTCTGGCTCCTTTTATAGAAGACAAGTCCACACCTGTGGAGTAATGGCTAGCACGTCTGGCTGCGAAACCAGGTGGCCTGGGTTCGATTTCCGGTCGGGGCAAGTTACCTGGTTGAGGTTTTTTCCGGGTTTTCCCTCAACCCAACATGAGCAAATGCTGGGTAACTTTCGGTACTGGACCTCGGACTCATTTCACCGGCATTATCATCTTCATCTCATTCAGACGATAAATAACCTGAGATGTTGATAAAGTGTCGTAAAATAACCTACTAAAAATAAAAAAAGAAAAAAAATACTATATAAGACAAAATAGTATCTACAGGAGTACAAGCTAGCCGATAATTTAGCAAAACTTTTGAATAAATATTGTCATAATAAGTAAAGTTAGGTTACAACAATAACAATAATAATAATAATAATAATAATAATAATAATAATAATAATAATAATAATAATAATAATATTCTTTTGAGAAGATTAACTCCATATGTAGATGAAATTATTGGGGATCATCAATGTGGTTTTAGGCATAATAGATCAACTATTGACCAGATATTTTGTATTCGACAGATAATGGAGAAAAAATGGGAGTATAAGGGTACAGTGCATCAGTTATTCATAGATTTCAAAAAAGGCATATGACTCGTTAAGAGAGACGTTTTATATGATATTCTTATTGAATTTGGTATTCCCGAGAAACTAGTTCGATTAATTAAAATGTGTCTCAGTGAAACATACAGCAGAGTTCGTATAGGTCAGTTTCTGTCAGATGCGTTTCCAATTCACTGTGGACTAAAGCAAGGAGATGCACTATCACCTTTACTTTTTAACTTAGCTCTAGAGTATCCCATTAGGAAAGTCCAGGATAACAGAAAGGGTTTGGAATTGAACGGGTTACATCAGCTGCTTGTCTATGCGGATGACGTGAATATGTTAGGAGAAAATCCACAAACGATTAGGGAAAACACGGGAATTTTACTGGAAGCAAATAAAGAGATAGGTTTGGAAGTAAATTCCGAAAAGATAAAGTATATGATTATGTACGAAATGGAAATATAAAAATTGGAAATTTATCTTTTGAAGAGGTGGAGAAGTTCAAATATCTGGGAGCAACAGTAACAAATATAAATGATACTCGGGAGGAAATTAAACACAGAATAAATATGGGAAATGCCTGTTATTATTCGGTTGAGAAACTTTTACCATCCAGTCTGCTGTCGAAAAATCTGAAAGTTAGAATTTATAAAACAGTTATATCACCGGTTGTTCTGTATGGTTGTGAAACTTGGACTCTCACTTTGAGAGAGGAACAGAGATTAAGGGTGTTTGAGAATAAGGTGCTTAGGAAAGTATTTGAAGCTAAGAGGGATGAAGTTACAGGAGAATGGAGAAAGTTACACAACACAGAACTGCACGCATTGTATTCTTCATCTGACATAATTAGGAACATTAAATCGAGACATTTGAGATGGGCAGAGCATGTAGCACGTAGAAGATAATATTGAAATGGATTTGAGCGAGGTGGGATATGATGATAGAGAATGGATTAATCTTGCTAAGGATAGGGACCAATGGCAGGCTTATGTGAGGGTGGCAATGAACCTCCGGGTTCCTTAAAAGCCAGGAAGTAAGTAAGTAAGTAAGTAATAATAATAATAATAATAATAATAATAAATCACAAGAGTGTGTATGCTGAACATGCCCACTTTCTTTCCAGGGTATGCCCGAGCAACCGAGCATGTCTATAGTCAGTGCCTTTGGTATGCACAATGCAGTATTGGTAATAATTTGACACACTGAAAACTATGAAGTATTACTAAATAAATCTAACCAGTTAAAACATCGCTTACAAACAGTAAGAAAGGAGGTGCTGAAACTGTCTGCCTTCTTGTTCCAAGCATTAAGTTTGTTGTGCCTACTGTATTTAAGAAGTGACACATTACTTACTGCATCTCGTATTGACAAATGGAGGTGAAGCTTTTCCATATACTTTTTTTCATTTCTTCCAGGGTATGTGGATTTTTTTGTACACTCTATCTTTTAGAATTCCCCAGAGATAAAAGTCACAAGGGGTTAGGTTCAGCTGTCGAAGGAGCCACACATTCATTAATAATTGAGGCAGTAGCCAGAAATAGGGCCCATAAGCAAAAGTCATGTTTCGAGAAAACAAAGATTGAAAGATTTATTTTTATGTAATTGCGATTTGAAGGCACTTTTATCAAAATAACAATTTGCTTACTGTTACAATAAATACTTGTCTATAAATTTTTGTTAAATAATACATTCCAACTTTAATAGTGCTATGTGTATTATTGGAATATTTTATAGGCCCTTTTTCCAGAGAACAAGTTTATTTTATCAAAATAATTTCAATATGATTATATTTTAGCAGAAATTAAACATCAGCATTGAACAGCGCACATTACAGAGGTTTACAAGTTCATAATCATTTTAGTAAAATTATATTTCTTACATATATCTTATAATTACGTCATAAATTGTACTGAATACTTGAAAATAAAGAATATCTGTTCGGTACAGAATACAGATTACAGGTTGTTTAGTATTAATCTAGAATTGATTCACACTCACTTCAAAGTTTAACTTCAGAGTGCAGTTTACACTTTAGTGCACATCCTGGATGGACTCTCACTCACTTTGAGGTCACCTTCACCGATTTTTGCTGAATTCCACAACTACACAAGAGTGCATGTGTTCATTCAATTAGCTACCCTGCCCTCTGTTTACAAGATATTGAAACGAAACACGTAAGCAAGTAGATTTTAAAACGGAGAATCGAATTAAACATTCTCCCGAAAAAGGGCCTATAGATCTATGAGCCCATTTTCTGGCTGCCGCCTCAATTTTTTACTCATATACTCTCTGACAGTCGTCCATTGAATAGTTAGCTGTATGTGCTGTTGCAGAAACCTGTTTAAGAGAGAGTGTGCCTTAACATTTTTTGACAGGTTTCTGCGACTATTCTATGGACGAACTTAAAAGAATATTTGAGGATAGAATTATCAGCAGGAATATCAATTCCCTCGATCCTTCAACCTAATAGTCCCTGTAACTTTTATCCTTGGAGAACTCTAAAGACAGAGTGTACAAAAGTAATCCACATATCCTTACAACTTCTTACAAGGTACGACAAATGTTAAACTAACGTAGCTCAGGCAGTAATGTGTTTTATCTACTAATCCAAAGCTGCGCTTGGGAGTGGGTTCAATTCCTACTTGGGTATATTACCTGGTTGGGTTTTATCCGAGGTTTTCCTCGACTGTAAGACGAATACCACGTAATTCGAGGGCAAAACCTAGGCCTTATCTCGTCAAATACCATCTTGCTATTCTTCTTCTTTATGTACTACCACTTGTAGAAGTTTTGACTTTCTCAACTATTTTCTGCCATTCATTCCTGTTTTGGATACTATACTGGCTTTCTTTCGTTAAGATATTGTAGCAATAGATGTTTCTATGCTGTGCGGGAAGCTGGCCCACAGCAGCAACCATTGCTGAGTTCGGGTAGTTTCCTGTCAGGGTTATCTCGCTATTACTAATTCCATCAATGATAAATAACCTAATAGTTGATATAGCATCGTGAAATAACCGACTGGAAAAACAACAACAAATATTTGAAACAAGAAGTCAGAGAATTTCAGCATCTCTTCTCTTAATTTGAATGAGTAAATTATGTTTTAAAGCATATATGTATTTAGTAATACACAGTGGTTACAAATTAATTATTGAACGATTTCAGAAGGCTATATTTTCACCAATATTGAACATAAATACGATCTTACCACCATTTGAAGGAAGGAAGTTTGAAGTTTTATACTGACCTTAGATACACTTGATGTGAACGCCATGTGTAATACGGCAGATGTTCAGGTGGTGATCCCATTCTTACCAAGCCCTCTCAAGCATGTCTTGTGTGATGTTCCTAATTGCTGTGTTAATGCACCTTCTCAATTCGGCCAATGTCGCTGGAAGTGAGGTATGTAAACAAACATTGCCCTTGACGAAACCCCACAGAAAGAAATCATACACTGTGAAATCCGTTGAACGGGGTGGCCATGTGCAGAAGATGCTGTCTGCATCCGTTGCACGACTAATCCATCGACCTGGTAGGTATTGATTTAGGTACCTCCGAACCTCCATATGCCAATGTGGAGGGGCTCCGTCTTGTTGGAAAATGAACCCCTGTTCCTCCTCGTCAGTGAGTTGTGGCATTAACCAATTTTCTTAAATCAACAAATCAACTTCCCTCTTTCAAATGGTGATAAGATCATGTATTTATGTTCAGTATTGGTGAAAATATAGCCTTCTGAAATCGTCCAACAATTTGTAGCCACAGTGTATTTTATTTTAATAGTTTGTGTTGTGTCTAACTACCAGTACTGCACTGCATATCATCAATAGCAAGCTGTCTGAGATTCTGCAAGCAGCTTAGCCGGAAGGTAGTTCACTGTGTTGCAGTTTCTCTACGGTCTATTCACCTAGTAATGTCACACACAAACTCAAGTGCCAGTATGTTTTATTCTCATATGGGTAAAACATAAAATGAAATAATTATATGTTATTTAATCTACACTTTCGCCGAACTGTCCATTTTTTATATTTTATATTTTGCTTACAGCCACTGGCATGGCTCAGTTGGTTAAGGCGCTTGCATGCCGGTCTGAAGTTGCGCTTGGGCATGGGTTCGATCCCTGCTTGGGCTGATTACCTGGTTGGGTTTTTTTCCGAGGTTTCCCCCAACCGTAAGGTGAATGCCAGGTAATCTATGACGAATCCTCGGCCTCATCTCGCCAAATACCATCTCGCTATCACCAATCTCATCGATGCTAAATAACCTAGTAGTTGATACAGCGTCATTAAATAACCAACTAAAAAAAACTATTTTGCTGACTTCTGATAAATCTAAATGATGTTTTCTGTTTATAGGTTTGAAGAAAGCACCAGTCTGCCCTTACTGTGATAGAATACTTTACTTAGATGATAATTTTCTGCTACCAGAAGAAATGCCAGATATTGAACTGATACCAGAAGAGGAAGTGGTGTGTAAAAAACTTTCAGAAGAAAATAATGATGTACAGGACTCTGGAAGTTAAAGAACAGTTTATAGGCACTCCATTTACTCATGTAATACACCAGTGAACAAGGACTAATAATAAATACTCTTAAATTGACATGTATTTTCTATGAAATATGTCTTGAGTATTGTTGCAGTTGGTGCACAATACAAAGTTTTTAGTAAAATCAATGACAATATTTTAGACTTGTCATATTTTGCCCACACCTGTGGAGTAACGGTCAGCACGTCTGGCTGCGAAACCAGGTAGCCCGGGTTCGAATTCCGGTCGGGGCAAGTTTTTTCCGGGGTTTTCCCTCAACCCAATATGAGCAAATGCTGGGTAACTTTAGGTGCTGGACCCCGGACTCATTTCACCGGCATTATCACTTTCATATCATTCAGACGCTAAATAACCTAGATGTTGATACAGCGTCGTAAAATAACCCAATAAAATAAAAAGTCATATTTCAATTTTCTTTGGATTGAAACTAAATGATACATTTATGCATTACATATTCGTATAAGTGGTTCGTCATTTTAAAGTGAACATGCCACATCATAGCGACCGGAAAGCTTAGTTGTTAGAGCAACTGACTATGGTATGGAAGATCCTAGTCTCAATTCTGGGAGGCGGTAGGATTTTTGTCATTGCTGCAACTTTCAGAACGACCCTGGGGTTCACTTAACTTCCTGTCAAATTGCATAGGTACCAGACTTTCCCAGGTCAGTGAGACGATCTTTTTTTAATGTATTGCATTGTGACCTTGACTGCACATACTGTTTTGGAACTGTCGAAGGGGTATTCCTTATTTATGAAATGACTGCTGACGCAAAGCATTTGACTCGAATATTCTCCAATCATATATATCTGATTCATCCAGACCGTTTGTGAAGTGATTGGTGATATAAAGCCGAAAGCAAAATCAAGTGTTCATTCCCACTTGCAGCAACATGTTGCTGAATTTAAATTCAAATATCTTGAAGCAACAGTAACAAATGAGTCGTTCAGAGCAGAAGTGATGTAAGTCAAGAATGGGTAATGAGGGTTAAAGTATACATTCTGTAAAATACAGCGCAAAGTAGCGATTAATATTCAGTTTATTTAAACTATTAGTAGTCAGTGGATAGCAAGAACGACATATTAATTGGTACTTTGCACTGTATTTTACAGAATTTTTACTTTAAACCTCATTACCCAATTTTGACTTACATCACTTTTGTTCTGAATGGCTCAAATATAAATGACACTTGGGAAGAAATTAAACGCAGAATAAATATGGGAAATGCATGTTGTTATTTGGTTGAGAAGCTTTTGTTGTCCATTCTGCTCTCAAAAAAGCTAAAAGTTAGAATTTATAAGACAGTTATATTACCAGTTGTTATGTAGGGTTGTGAAACTTGGAACTCTCACTTTGAGAGAGGAACAGACATTAAGAGTGTTTGAGAATGAAGTGCTTAGAAAAATATTTGGACCTAAGAGGGATGAAGTTACAGGAGAATGGAGAAAGTTACACAATGCAGATCTGCACACATCATTGTATTCTTCACGTGACATAATTAGGAACATTAAATCCAGATGTTTGAGATAGACAGGGCATGTAGCACATATGGGTAAATCCAGATGTTTGAGATAGACAGGGCATGTAGCACATATGGGTAAATCCAGATGTTTGAGATAGACAGGGCATGTAGCACATATGGGTATATTCAGAAATGCGTATAGAGTGTTAGTTGGGAGGCTGGAAGGAAAAATGCCTTTGGGGAGGCCGAGACGTAGATGGGAGGATAATATTAAAATGGATTTGAGGGAGATGGGACATGATGGTAGAGACTGGATTAGTCTTGCTCAGGATAGAGACTGATGGTAGGCTTATGTGAAGGTGGCAATGAACTTCCGGGTTCTTTGAAAGCCTTAAGTATGTTGCTGAATTTAGTGGAATTTTTAAAAGTGTTCGTGAAAGCTTAAACAAGAATTGACTTGTTCAAAGCCAAAAATCCAGATTTTCTACTTCCACCTAAACCCATAGTTACACGTTGGAGGGACATTGTTAGAAGCAGTAGTGTAGTCTGCAGACAATTTTGAAAATTTGAAATCAGTGATAGATGACCTAAATAAGGATGATGCTTCATCAATTGAAATTCTTGAGAACTTACTTATGGATAGTACTTTATAAAATTAATTATCCTACATATCTGAAAATTTGAGTTTTATGTCACACTATAAAGAAATGAAAACATCAACCAACTTGTTGACTGAGACAATTGAAGCGTTGGCTGGAACAACATTATAAGTTACATTAGGTAAAATTTACAGGAGCTGCAAAAATGTGTACACGTACAATGTTGTTCTTATAGGGTAGCAAACTTTTGAGTGGACAAATTTCAGGTACTGCATTGATGGACAGTTGCAAGCCAAAGAGTATAGCAAGGTAACATGACATACAACATTATTACATGGAAACACGCCGAATGAAAATTTTGTAACTTACAACATTGTTCCAGCTGACACTTCAATTAATGAGGTGCATGGCATTGAGAATAAAATTCATTCACTCAAAGTTCGCAAAGTAGAACCTATTAAACAGAAATGTAAGCTAATTGAAAAATAATCATGGATATCATACTAAGTGTAAATTTGCCAAAGTTTTGGAAGGGCAGGAAGACGTTGGAGAAATTGATTGATAGTTTGTGTGCCAGTGACATTCCTTTGATGAAATATGTAAGACTAACTTCTTGTGATGTTGAATGATTCTCCTCCCGGTATCGTGCATTGTCCCATGACAACCGACATTGGTTTGTGATTGAAAACTTTGAGAAAGTCTTCATTGTTCACTGCAACAGCGAGTTATTTGAACCCGCCACTGTCTCAACGTGATTGGTGAGTTTTTTTTATAATATTTAAAATTTTGTAATATTGAAACAAAATATTTTTTAGCAAAACACCTGAAGATACTCAAGATTGGAGGAAGAAGACTGCCATTCTTAAAAAGCAATCATAACAGCAAAAAAGAACAGTTTCAATAAATTTATTGAAAATATTAATTACAGAGCCGATAGCGCTAAAACATATAAATTTCTGAAGAATATTTCCAATACACAGGAAAATACTAGCCAACCTATTATTCATAATAACAAAACACTAACAGATAATAGAAATATAGCAAACACATTTAATAAACACTACTCAAACTCTCACAGATTACATTCCAATATCAAAAAAACTGAAAAATTTATCAAAAGAGAATTACATAAAAATAATAAAAACAATATTACTAGTACAAAACCTGAAATATTTCATCAAAATTTTACTTCCAAAGAATTAACTCTAGCTATACAAAATTTAAAAACCAAGAAATCTCCTGGCCCCGACAACATTCATTTCGAATTTTTGAAACGTCTGGGGGAAAAAGCCAAGTCTATACTTTTATCCATTTTCAATTTATCATGGAACACCTCAATTCCTGCAGCTTGGAAAAAAGCAATCATTGTACCAATTCACAAAAAAGGGAAACCTGCTCATGATGTTAATAGTTATCGACCAATAGCACTATTAAGCATGATAGCAAAAACCATGGAGTCCATGATCTCCAACAGATTAACTTGGTATTTAGAATCCCAAAATCTTTTATCACCAAGACAAGCCGGTTTTCGACAACTACACTCTACCAATGAACAAGTCATACGCCTCGGCCAAGAAATAAAAGACAGTTTTAACAAGAAGGAAGATACCTTGGCAATATTTATTGACTTTCAGTTAGCATATGACTCTGTTTGGAGAAATAAATTATTACTAAAACTCCAGAAATTAGGTATCTTCAGCAATATGTTCAGATGGATATCAGAATTCCTTAGCCAAAGATTCATTGCCACTAAATTCAATAACTCACTTTCTAGTTACAGACAAACATATCGAGGTCTACCTCAGGGTGCTGTCCTCAGCACAACTTTATTCAATATTTATATAAATGATTTACCCTCCCTATTAGAGGAATCAAACATGAAAACAGCACTATTTGCAGATGATATAGTTTTGTGGACTTCCGGATCTTACAGACATAGAGACAAAATTCAAAATTCTGCTCTTAAAGCTCTAAATCAACTACATGAATGGAATACATCAAATTTGATGACACTCAATTTAAGCAAAAGTAACTACCAAATATTTTCACTCTGTAAAAAAGAAAGAGAATTCAATATCCAATACAATGGCCAGCACCTTCCTAGGACTTATGAATCCAAATATCTTGGAGTTATTTTCGATAGTAAGTTAACATGGAGCAACCATTTGAAATACATTTCCGAAAAAGCTCGTAAAAGATTCTCCCTTCTAAAAAGACTAGCAGGAAAGAAATGGGGATGCTCTAGGAATACTTTGAACACTACATACAATATGTTTATAGAGCCGGTGCTGACATACTGCGGAGAAATTTTAATTACTTCACCTTTCATAAACGACATAGAATATGTTCAAAACCAAGCTCTCAGACTCATTACTGGTGGAATCAAAACAACGCCAATAGATTCTATGAGATTCCTCACTAATATTAACAGCATCAAAATGACAATAGAAGGAAAAGCACTGATTCAATATGAAAAACTTATTAGATTACCAGGAAACAATTGGCATTCTTACAGTCCTCTCTGTAGATTGAAAACTCAAAAAAGTTTCATATCCATTGTTCAAGAATTAAAACAGAAAATCAATATCCCGAATTTAAAAGAAAACTTACAAATTAAACCAAACCCTTTAACTCTATTAAATATAGAATATAATCTAAATTTAACAGAAGAAATACTAAAATCAGAAGTAAACACTGAAATACTGAAACAATTGTCTTTAGAGACAATTAATATTAGGTACCCTCCACAAAACTGGCTTCATTTGTACACCGACGGATCCTTGATCTCCAGAGAACAAGGTGCCGGTGCAGGTGTTACGTGCTGTCTCTTCTCACTTTATAGATCTCTTGGATATGGAACAACAAGTTTTGATGGTGAAATCATTGCAATAAGTGAATGTCTCAGGAATCTTCTATGCCACATCAATAAATTTAGAAATGCAGTTATATTGTCAGACTTCAAAGCAGCTATTCTATCAATCGCCTCTAAACACACACCTTCATCTCAAACAGCAGAAATAACTAAAATGCTCTCTCAATTAATATCACTCAATAAAAGAATTGTATTCCAATGGATACCATCCCATTGAGGAATCCTGGGAAACGAGAATGCGGATGCTTTAGCAAAGAAGGGCAGCACTGCTACTTACAGACCTGTTACTAAATCTACATATTACTCTGTGAAAAGATTTATTAAATCTACATACTTAGACTTCAACAAACAAAATTTAATAACTCAATCCCAAGGGAAAAAATGGAACTCTCTGCATCAAAATCCACAGTTAATTCCCGATTTACCACGAAAATCGTCTGTAGCTGCATTTAGATTTGCAACAGGCCTTGATTTTTTGGCCAAACACCTGCATAGAATTGGAATATATCAGTCCCCTAACTGCCCATTGTGCAACTCAAACCAAGAAATGGATTCGGAACACCTCAAAATCTGTGCTTCAGTGGCTAGTCATGATAATATCCTTGAAAAATATTTGAGTGCAAGAGGTCAAATGACTTTATTGTCAAACGCCTGGCATTAGAAAACAACAACAAATATTTTTGTAAGTTTCATAATATATTTTCCATGTTTTTACTACATAATAAAATAAACATTTTCGAGTTTTTTTGCACATAATACTCCGTTCCCTAGTGATTCTTGTAGCACTGGTGATGTCTTTTATTGTGCGCCATGTAAATTGTTTGGAGGCAAGACCATGATCATACTTTTGACATTTCAAGTTGGAAAAATATTTCTAGTATTATATCTCATGAAAGTTCACTTGAACACGAAAATTGTGAACTGTCGCTTTTAACAAGAAAATAATCTCTTGGAACTATAGAAAATCATTTCTAGTCGTATGTTGAGGCAGAAAAAATGTACTGGCGCAACTTACTAAAAAGGGATTTGCATTAGTGCTGCATATGATTAGATAGTCTCTAGAGCAGTTGTTTGCATGCTTTGAATCGGAGACCTCCAATTACCTCCAAATCCAATTGATGCTGCAACAACTTTTCTATGAACAAGACTGCATATTATATATGTACTGTGTCGCAGACATACACTTTCCACTGAGCATTCCTGTAATCGGATCATGTAGTGGTTCGAATCCGAGTATTTTTTTTAATAAGTGAGTAATTTTTTGTTTATTCTCTCATTCCTTTGGTTCTCTTTTCTTGCTTGGAGTGCTATTTTAGTCGACAGATTTTTTTTTCTACATTTGAAATTTATAGCATTTGTGGAAGAGCATTTTAGTTTTATGTTATTGATCAAATTAATGTCATTAAATTCAATTATTGCGAAATCTACAGCAAAAGTAAAGTTTTTCAGTAGATAAATTATAGTTCTCCTAGAAACATTCGTTTATTCGCAAATAGTTACTGCCAATTAGTCCAATTGATTTAATATTATAGGAGAAAAATTCGCTTCGGTTCTGGGGATCGAACCTGGATCCTTGGTTCTACGTACCAAGCGCTCTAATTATTGAGTTATGCCGAAATTCAATCCACAGCACTGGACCGAATCCCTCTCCTCCGTGTTTTCCCTTTGTGACCTGACTCCAAGTTCGACACGTATGTTGACATTTTTATATTAAGTCAATTTGCCATTATACAAGGAGCGCACTGGGCGCGCTTCCGAACAGGGGCAGCAGCATTTCCCCTAAGTTTAGAGTCCAGTTTAGGTGTGTGTGTATTAATCGAAAAAATGTCATATAAACATGCGTCCTATTCTCAATATTTTCTGGCCCCTAATTTTCGATTAATACACAAACATCTAAACTGGGCTCTAACCTTAGAGGAAATACCTCCGCTCCTGTTCGGAAGCGCGCCCGATTAATTTTTGGTCCTACAGAATACGTCTGTTACGGTAACAATATTAGAAGAGAAAAATTCAGAGTCCGGGCAGTAGTCAAAATTACTTTTTGGGAGGGGATGATAAAAGATGTTATGTAATGTTATGCACTTTTCCAATATGGTATACAAAAGAAAAATAGTATATTACGACACAGGGTTGGGGATTTTGTAATGCACTTCATAAACGTGTATTGTACAACATTTTTTGCACGATCATATTTTAAAATTCCAAATACAATTATTTTGCATTGAAAATTTAGAGCAATATTATTCCAAAGCCTTCGCAAAACTATGCTGTAATGGTAACTAAGTAACAATAAATGCACTGTAAGGGTCTATTTCAGTATAGTTTGTAAAGAATGATTTCCCTAGCAACAGTTTCTGTTTGGGAATTGTAACTTTCAGGATCTATCAACAATAACTTTAAGTACAACAAAAAAACACGATCGTGCAAAAATCAACTTTTAATTGCCATTCGAGAACAACAACATATTACAAGAAATAACAAAAGATGGCAGTACATATGTTATAACAGAATATTATAATATCACAGTCTAGTATATACAGTCACGAAGCTTGAGTTGACGAGGGTACTAGTCTATTGACTGTCAGTACTGTTTCACATTGTATGTGATGAGGCGATAGTGGCGATCCTAGTAGTTAGCTACTATCTATGCATGCATATTCCCTACGTATTGACCTTCGTGGCTGTATATACGAGACTGTGATAACATAAATTTATGAACAATGTGCTGTACTCAGGGTTGCCATACGTATATAGTCGTACGCATACGACTATTTTAACTAATTGTATGAGGTGCGACCGCACTCCATGTCGTACGCAATTTTGTACGACTATTTCGCTGAAGATACAAAATTATTATGAGCTCGCAAGGCCACCGGCCGCAATTATTATTAAATTTGACCCTTATCTAAGCAAGAAATGAAGAAAGCAGAAAGCTCATGCAAGCAAATTATTTTGGAACTTATAATATTGGTATATAATTAAAATAAAATTAATGTTTACTTCGTCCTTTTCAGACAAGCTTTCTTCATTCAGTATGTGCTTCACTAATGCAAAAGGAACATATTTTAAGAGTGGGGAAAATACTTTGAAAATCGATATGGTGACTACGCTTGTCATTCAAGTCATAATTTGCCATCTTGAGCTCTAGGTTTCATGTGTACCAAAGTAATACCAGTTTAAATTAACTTCCCTTGTATGTTCGATAAAGGAAGTATTTTATGAATGAAATAGTACCGCAATAGGATTAAGAAGTCTTAACGCGTGACATTATAGCAGTGTCGGTTTTGAGTCCACTGTAATGTGAATTAATTTTATATAATTTATCAGCTGTCGTATTGATTGATACTAAATAACAAAGATCAAATTTCTTCTGATTAAAATATAACAATGTTGTTTCTGAACAACGTCATCGTGCACGCTTTACGGCGATGACATTTTTGATGATGAAGAAATTGGTGGTGAATGTCGAATGTCATTATGGATGTGAATAATATTTACAGTAATTATTAGTAGTATTCTTAACTGAGACTGAAATTTTGCGGTAGAATTATATGATTTTACGACGCTTATCAACTGCGATAGTTATCTAGCGTCTGATTGAGATTAAGATGGTAAAGCCAGCGAAATAAATCCACGGTCCAGCGCCGAAGTTGCTCCGCATTTTCTCTTAATGGTTGAGAGAAAATCCCATAAAATACTTTAACCAGCTAACTTGTCCCAATCAGGATTTGAACTCCGGTTAACTAATAATCTACAGCGAAGTGAGAGATGTACGACAATTTTATGTTGAAGTACGACAATTTTCATGAGTTGGTACGACGATTTTGTTTCCTTTATCTGGCAACCCTGGCTGTACTCTGGTTTAAAATGAGTAAAACAAGATTCTAGAGAAAGAGCGGTAAGAAAAGAGAAGTAGATATTTTAAAGTTTTGTTGTTAGTGCGTTATGTATTTTGAAACATTAAAATCATTTATTACGTATTTCGGGAAGTGAACATTAATTTTACACAGTGAAATGATGTGCTGTGAGATACTTGTAAAACTTTCATCAATGTTCTGAAATCGGACACTATGTAGCCCTGAGCAAAGTGGTAGATCGACAGCTTGAGGAAAAGGTAATGTAATGCTTGTTTTTTATTTAGTAACTTGAGCTCACATATTTAGTTGGTAAACAACGCCTTACTAATGTATACAGAGACACAATAAGTACGCATTACGGTGTAGGAGGTGTTTTACAAATTTCATGTAACTCAGTATTCGCCTATGTTTGACATACCTACAGATAATAGTTTTAACATTTTTTTTTTTTGTACTTGTATACCGGTAACTTAATGTTCTATGAATGAGGTTAGGGAAAGAATTTTATGTTACGGATTGAATTACGATATTTGTGACTAATGCACAGAAGAATCTATCTAATTTGTCTGTTTGTCGACAGGCTGGCCTGTCCATCCATCTTCTTAACTACGGTACTCTATATCTGTGCGCCTGCTCGCCTGTCTGTGTTTTTACCTGTAGATAGATACAGTACCTACTTTCCTTCCTTCCTTCCTTTCTTGTCTCCGTTCATGTGAAAAATATGTATCCTACCGTGCATACAGTATGGCCAGTCAAATACGTAAGAGAGCTGTCTTTGAAACTAGACGCACGTTCTTAAAAATTGTTTTTTACTCTCTCGATTTTCGCCTCCGGAGATTAATTTAAGCTTCTTAAAATTTGTTCACTTAAGTTACCGTAACTCTTCATCATCTTTCATCATATGATGACGCAGAATATCTGCACGGAAATATATGTACTTCGGTATATCATAATAATATCTGAGTAACAAGCTTATTCTCTGATCATGCCGTTGAGAATGTAACGGTATTGAGACATGCTGTGCTGTTCTTGGACGAAGTGGAGCTGTAGACCAACATGAAGCTTGGGAACGTTAAGTTCTAGCTCAGATCACATATGTATATTATATAACAGATTGCTCAGCCTTGTAGGCTTTGACGGTAACAACTTTTATAAATTTCACTATGCTGCCATCTATCTACTGCATAAGAAATCACGTTATAACTCAAATTTAAATTGCATGGAGCAACTGTACTTCCATCTAGAAGTCATGCTCAATCGACGGTGGCGATCCTGACGGGTGTTCTCTTCCACATGTTACCGATTGTAACATGGGGATGGCCAGTCTATTATATATGTGATCAGGGATTCTAGGAATTTGACCAATTTCTCATATAATATATTTTGAATTATTTCTATTGAAACATTTAAGTTATTAAATTTCTTCAACAAAATACGTTGTGAAATATCACCCTACTAAATCAAGCCGACCTTTGTTGACGTTTTAGTGTCGCTGCCATGGAATTAAAGGGTTGAAATTTAACGCACTATATGCCATTCGTTATCTCGTGAAACTTACCTGCGAATCGGGGAAAGAAGAAAGTGGACTGAGAAGCTTAGCTCCATCGCTACGCCCCACGTACCCCCATCATAAGGTTCTTACTACATACAACGACGCACGCAAGTACAGGGACATCATTTTATTTTTACTAACATTTTTAATATTAACCTGTCTATACCTTTAGAGAACCGGAAACACCGCTTGCTCCCCCCTCCAAGACTGGAGTTCGATGATACTGGCGTAAAACACAAATCACTCTACTAGGTATAGGAAGGAAGAAAAGTAGTTCATCCATTTACGTAAACTAGGAAATATCGCGATTTTGAGTTTGATAATTTTCATTAGGTTTTTCTTTAATCAAAGTACAGTACTGTATTAAGAATAAGTATTTTTACTCACGAAGTGAGTTATCCATGCGAACGTATTCATTATGCAGTGTATATTATACTGTCTACAGCACATTAGCGTACAATATAGAGAAAGAAGTTAAATTGAAAAATAATCATAATATGAATATTTAAACACAATTTTGAAAATGGTGGCCGTTCATTTCGATACAGGCTTCAGTTCTTTTGTGCATATTATCGCACTATAGACTATTGCATCTAATTCCAATTGCCAGTTTCGTCCTTCGTACTAGTAACTCATGTTGAAATAATTCTGTACCTACTCTACGTACTGTAAATTCAATCTTCACTTCTGCCCGACCCGAAAATATAAAATTACTCAGACATGCTGTCTACTGTCCGTCCAAGTGGTTATGCCGCAGGATTGTAGAAAGGGAGGAAATCACGTGACAGTTAATTACTTAACGAGGCCCTTTTATTTAAGTTAAATCAAACAGCTGTATAATATTACGTAAACGTCCAATTCCTAAGAGAAATTAATGTTTTCAGAAAAGAGCTAAGACAGCCCAGCTATTACAGAGGGGCGAGCAGAAGCAGGTGGGGGAAATCGGGATGCTACGTAGGCAAACGGACAGTACCTGTGCGAAAATATGATTCAATATTGAAAGCTCTTTCGTCACTGGAAAACGCGAACATATTTCTGGAACGTACTATACTCAGTAACTCAGTACTGCTTACTATCTGCGGTCTTGGTTCTGTGTGGAGTTGGAACTTCCTTAGTAGAAGGGGTGGGAGTGAAGTACATTAAAAAACTCAGGTACAATAAAAATTGAAGTAAAAATAAAATGATGTCCCTGTATTTGGTTTCACGAGATAACGAATGACCTATATACTACATACCAAAGCTTGAGAGAAGAATTACGTTTGCAATTTATTTAGTCTGTGTTCTTAACTTATAGGTTTAACAAAACTTAATGAATTATTGTTCAGTTATGTTCTTATCATAAATCTATTAATATGTAAGTTAATGAACGCAGCATAACTGTTGCAGATATGGCAGCAAAGAGAACATATGATTTTAGGGCACTTTCACAGAAACAGGCGACGTTTATGTTTTCTTCATTGTAGTTGTTCGTAGCTCGTCAACTTTATAATCAGCAATAAAGTATTTTTTTATTTTCGTTTATAGGTCTATACCAGATGCAGAAAAAATTAACAAGGCGAACCCTGGTTCCCGGTTTATCGTTTTAATGTAATGTAATGTATTTGGTATACAGTATATAGCCCTCTAAGTATCATCAGCTTATGAAATTTATTACATTTCATGTTTGAATTTTAAAAAGTTTCAAGACAATATGACAATTGACGACTTCAATCTGTTTTCTTCCCTCAGCGCTCAACGTCTGTAGAATTGGACTCGTCCAGTCCACGCGAAGTAGAGTCGACGGCAATTCGGAAGGCGGTAGTCTGCTAGCGTTTGCGTCGAGAGAGACAGATAGAGAGAGCAAGTAGGCGTACAACATTGTCACATCGTACTTCACGCGCACGTGCAATACAAATAGCGGAGAGAATTTAAATTATCAAAAGACAATAATGACCTTAGCCGTTGATTACTGTAAGCATGACACCAAACAAACCCTCTTTCCTTCACTAACAATATTCTTTGGACTGTTCTCAATCCTACACCACATGCTTCTGCTGTCGTTACTTGCGCCAGTCAGCATCAAGATGGCCGGCAGTGTTCTGCTCTTCAATGTTTTTAAAGTAATTATACACCTTAAACACTATTTTCCGCGCCTGCCTCTGCAATATTTGTCGTTTTACAGTCTCTTATTCCATTTATCTTACACACAGTAAATGTTAATTTTACTCATTCAATGTATTGAAACACTCACACGTGAACAAACGAATTCGGGAAGTACTTGTTATAGACTGATTCCGATTGGTTCTACTGTACAAGCTTGTGACGTCACATACCAGAAATGCTACGGCGCATATAGCAGCTGACCGTCTTCCGAAATGCCATCTAGTCTAGTCAGCTCGGACTGGACTATAGCAGGTTTAAAGCTGTTCCCTTGCCTACGTGAATAGTAAATAGGCCTACGGTTGGGCGATCCCTGGTAAACAATTTTCGTGTCTCCATTCTTGTTAGAAAGAATATATTAATACGTTTATTGTTTTTGTGCATTATCAGTTAAGTATTGAAAGTGTGTCTGTGAAGTGTAACATGGAATAAAACAATATTGTGTGTTTTACGCTGTTTAGTAAACATGGAAAGGGAGAGGGACTCGTTTCGAAATGCAAGTCCATTGCAGCTCTTACCAACTGCATCGTCTGAATCGTCGCCATCCAGCAGTGGTACCAATCACGACTGCCAACAGTCACAATGTTGTATTTTGGACCGTTTGTTAAGCATCGGTACTCGTTTGGAAGTTTTTGTTTTAATCCTGTTGTTTAAATGAGTTAGTGGCTGTTAAAGGTTGTCAGACTTTTCAGACAGGACAGTGACTGAGATAACAAAGTTTTTGAAAGACACCGAGTTAGGAGAAGAGGCATTTCCAGAAGTTTATAAATTATGCTACCTAATAGCCTAGATCATAATTATATACCCAGATAGCTCTGCGTTATAGGCTTTGACGGTAACAACTTTTGTCATGTTTACTATGCTGCCATCTAGTTGTTACGTAAGGAGTCACATCATAACTTCTATTTTAATTGCATTAGCGACTGTACTACCATCTCGTGTTCGTTTACGGCGGACAGTGGCAATCCTGGCGGTTTTTCTCTTCAAAGTGCAACCGATTTTAATATAGGAGCGAGCAATCTATATTATGTGATCTGTGCTAATAGCTACAATTCTAGTGAGCACCTCCAGAGTGGAACGTACTTCTTCCTGTTTAAAACGCGTAAAGAGTTACGTACGGAACACTCAGTGCGAAGACAGACTTTCGCGACTTTTACTGTTATCGATAGAAAAGGCTCTATTGAATAAAATTCAAAGCCAAAGACATTTTTACGATCACGTCATAGAAAAATTTGCCCGAAAAGGAGAGAGGAGGACTCCGTTGATGTACACATGAAGGTGATAACTGGTAAGTCTTATTTTCGTTGTAATACGTATTACCCTAGATCATATATGTAACAGATAAATCATCGCTATGTTAAAATCGGCAGCACTTTGAAGAGAACAGCCGCCAGGATCGCCACCCGTCCGCCGTAAACGAACACGAGATGGCAGTACAGTCGCTAATGCAATTCAAATGGGAATTATGACGTGACTCCTTATGTAACAACTAGATGGCAGCGTAGTAAACCTGACAAAAGTAGTTAACGTCAAAGCCTATAAGGCTGACCTATCTGAATATATATGGTCTAGGGTATTACCTAACATATTTTTATATTTTTTTCTGTTCATTATTAAATAGTGTCATGACAGTTCTATTACTGCTGGTCCCCTCTGAAAAATGTCTCCGCTCGCCACTAGGTTTTGAATTTTATTTAATATAACAATATATTCGCGCATTTGTTTAGCATGCATTCTTCTCGCCGAAATACCTGTAGATGACGTGAATGTAATCTATAGACCTAACAATCTTCTTCACCACAACAAGCTTTATTTACAAATTGCACCAAAATTCGTAAACCATAAAAAAAATAGCTAAAATCTGAATAGATTTGAAAAACTCGTGTTTACTTACTGTAGTATTACTGCATAATTTAAGTACTGTAGTTGCGGTATTATTTACAAAAGAGAGATTTTGGCAGATTTAATTTTTTTGTTTTCAAAATCAACGATTTCGACCATATATTTTTTAAAACAAAGTAAAAAACCTGGTGTAAACTTAAGAAAAAAATTTTATGACTATCACTGCAAAATTAGACATTTTTTTAAAACTTCGATCCCGCCACACAACTATGGGAAAAAATTATAAATAAATAATTTAAAATAACCTTGAAATTGTAGTACACTACTCTCTGAGACACGATGTTATCACTGCGAAAGCTATAAACCGGCCCAACTTGCCCCAAATACCTTCGTTTCTTATATCTACCTGACCGATGATTTTCTCCGACATTTTCACATGAAATCATCACATAACCCAATGGTATCACCATGATGATCCACTACGCGTGAAAGGACTCCTTTTTTAGGTTCAGGGTAAATCTATGTGTGTATCTCTACCAAACAGAGTATATGCAAGGCATACGAAAATTCCGAATAACGAAACCTAATCTGTCACTGATCCTTTCGAAAACTCGCTTTCTATCTACCTATGATTTATCAAAAACCATATGTGCACGACATAGCAAAAGCTTGAACAAACCAAACTTAACAAGTCACTTATCCTCACCTTAAGAAAACTCGCATTCTATCTACCATAAAACGTGTATGCAATGTTTACCAAAAGCCTGAACAAATGAAACCTAACCTGTCACTGATCCTCGACCTTGAAACTCGCTTTCTATTTATCTACTTATCTACCAAAAAACGTACATGCAAGGCATACCTTATGCTGTATTCACAGTATTTTCTCGAGACGCCGCACATTCTATTTATAATGTTTGTTTCCGCCGCTGTGGAATAACGGTTAACATTCTGACCGTGAAGCGATGCGGGCCAGGGTTCAAGTCCTGGTTGGTACAAGTTATCTGATTGAGATTTTTCCCAAGGTTTTTTCTCAACCAATTGAGAGAAAATGATAGGTAACTTTCGGGGCTGGACTCTGGACTCATTTTCATGTCATTATCACCATTTCAGATACTAGATAACCATCGCAGTTGGTAAAACGTCGTCAAATAAATAAAATATGTATATATACAGGGTGTTTAAAAAATACGGGGCATAATTTCAGGTATGTATTTCCCACATGTAGACAATCAAAATAGTTCATTACAACATGTGTCCGGAAATGCTTTATTTCCGAGTTATGGCCTTCACAACATTGAAATTCACCGGAACGTTTTGCTTTCCGCAGGTCGTTGCCGTCAAAGGAGACATTAAGAGGGCACTCTGACAGTTCATTCCGAGGCAAAGGTTACATTCAGTGTTGTGTAGGCGTTAGACTGTGCGACATGTATTCAAATCAAGAGCTGGCAGAGATACACTTCATGTACGGTAAGGCGGACGGCAATGCTGCGCTGGCTCGTCGTTTGTACCAGGAGAGGTACCCACAGCGACAATGTCCAGATCGGAAGATATTTGTACGTCTCCATTACCGTCTGTGCGAGAATGGAAAATTTAACTCTCCTGGTTTGGGAAGGGGACGACCAAGATCTACAACTCCAGAAGTGCAGGAGGAGATTCTGGAGGCTGTGAACATGACTCCTTCTATCAGCACACGAAGGGTAGCGTTGCAAGTCAATGTTCCTCATACGACTGTCTGGAGAGGAGACTGTTGAAAGAGTATCAATTGTATCCTTATCATTTGCAACGTGTACAGGCCCTGTCACTAGCAGATTACCCTGCACGAGTTAGGTTCTGTCAGTGGTTCTTGCAGCAGTGTGGTGTAAATCCGAACTTTCCTGCCTTAGTATTATTTACAGATGAAGCACAGTTCACACGAGATGGCATAACAAATTTCCACAATCAGTTGATGGGCGTATGAAAACCCACTGCAACTGTTCCATCTCATCATCAGGTGCGGTTCTTCCTCAACATGTGGGCCGGTATTATTGGTGATCGATTAGTTGGACCCCATGCCTACTTGTAAACAGACTTACGGGGCAGTCGTACACAAACTTCCTGGAAAACACCATACTTCATGTTTTAGAAGACACTCCACTGATCAATCGTCAACACATTCACTTCTTGCATGATGGCGCTCCTGCACACTTCAGTCGTACGGCTCGCCGGTACTTGGATCGAAGGTTTCCTGATCGATGGATAGGTAGAGGTGGCCAATTGCTTGGCCTCCACGCTCACCTGATCTGAAGCCTCTCGATTTCTACTTGTGGGGCCATTTAAAATCATTGGTTTATTCGTCTCCGGTGCCTGATTTGGAATCCCTTCGGAATCGAATTGTGGCATGTTCTGAGGACATACGCAATACTCCTGGAGTTTGGGATCATGTTCGCAGGTCAATGAGACATGGATGTGAGGTCTGTATTCAAGCAGGAGGTGGACATTTTGAACATCTTCTGTAATGACAACGACCTGCGGAAAGAAAAACGTTCCGGTGAATTTCAATGTTGTGAAGGCCATAACTCGGAAATGAAGCATTTCCGGACACATGTTGTAATGAACTATTTTGATTGTCTATATGTGGGAAATACATACCTGAAATTATGCCCCGTATTTTTGAAACACCCTGTATATACCAGGTGTTTCAGACCACCCGTATCAGCCTTTTTCTCGAAAACTATATGATACTGGTCGTTCATAAAAAAATTTGATAACCAAAACCTATGTAAAGAATAGATTGGTGGCAGTACCATTTTCCGTAACAAACCTGAAGTAGGTGTACCTGTGGTCAACTTCGAAATTTCAAATGAGAACATGGATCATTGAATGTGCCATTGGAAACTACTTTTAAAAAGAAACAACTTTTACTGAAACTTTTTTTTCTAACTTTTATTGTTTACTCACAAAGCAACAAAAATTGCATTTTCACGGATGTTAGGAGGAGATCAGAACATTGTTTAGTACAGGGTGGCGTACATTTCGAAAACTTACTATGAAAAGTGTACATACATTTCTCAGAAAATGCCAGAAAATGGCCAATCTGTTATACAGGATGATTCACGAGGATTTATCATACCTTGCGGTACTTATTTTCGAAGACATACTGAGCAAAAAAAGTCATATAAACATTTGTCCTAATTTCAATATTTTCAGAATTAGCCTACACTAATTTGAAGTTGTTTGTAAAATACCATTATTCTTGAGTTTTAAGGATAAAAGAATATTACAGATAAAGAATGTACTATTCAGGAGTATCATTTCTTCAATTGGTAGTATTCCGAAGCTAAAAATGTGTTGTGAATTCCATAGTTGCTTCGTACAGATTTTTATTTTTTTCGATCTTTAACTACAAAATTACATTTTCTTACTTACTTATCACAACAATTGTTATAAATCACCCCACTCCTGTAAAGTCTTTAAGACTGTACATTAGGATGCATAATTAAACTGTAAAGAATAAAGTTCCTAAAGTCGTATGATTTGTAACAATTTTTGTGATAAGTGCGTAAGAATGATGTAATTTTTAGTTAAAAATTGAAAAACAAAATCTGTACAAAGCAATTAACAACACATTTTTAGCTTCAGAACACTAGCCATTAAAGAAATGACACTTCTGAATAGATCATTCCCTATTTGCAATATTTTTTTGTCCTTTAAAGCTAAATAAAAAAGGTATTTTACTAACAACTTCAGAGTAGTGTAATTCTGAAAATATTGAGATTAGGACAAATGTTTATATGATTTTTTTGCTCACAATGTCTTCGGAAATAAGCTCCGTAAGTGACGGTAAATCCCCGTGAATCACCTTGTATATGTGATTAGGGCTGGAACAAACCTATACTCTGCTCTATTCGTTGGTCGCTGGCTACCTCGGTCGCCTATACTATTGGTCGCCTCGTGTCATACATGAGCGGATAAGTAGCCACCACGTGATACACAAAAATGTCGAAAGAACTTGTGAATGCGAGTCTTTTGTTACTAGCGGCAATTCTAAAGCCTCGTTCACACTTTTCAAGTAACTTGAAATCAAGTCGCAGTTCAGACATATTCAAGTTATTTTGTTTTCAAATAGGATAAAATGACGTCGATGGATGTTGTGCAATTAGGAATTTCTGTAGTAGTAAACCTCCGTGCCAAGGAAATGATAAATATATTGAAGAAATGGAAGACGCGTTGTTCACTATGGGTAAGGAATTAGATTAATAAGAGAATTACACGACCATTGACCATTAAAAATAGAATGAGTGAAATCTTCAAGCAGATTTAATTTTAATATCGCAAATGTAATAAAATATAAGCAAGTCTGATTTACGATAATTGAACATGTTTATCTTGAAACTGTTATAGTTCCCAAAAAAATCTATCAGCCACATTGAACCATGCCAGTTTCGGCGATAAATGTCATCCCTTCAAGCAACACACTTCTTAATCCCTCTTATCTTCCTCACTTCTTCTCTATCTACAGTTTAATGGTTTTTAATTGTCTTTCATATCTCATCTGTGTCCACATAAAAATCTCTGCTGTTCAGTTCTTCAATGAACTCTTCCTTTCTTGACAGCTTCCTTTGCATATTTGTTACGAAACTTTGCAGCTTCTGTAATCCACAGGCCTTCGTGATTTTTATACAGCTTCGGAAACTCAAATATTTGGTCATTATTTCACTTACTGTTGTTTCCTATTATTTTTACGTTCTCAGTAGAACCGAAAAGCAATCAGTTGTAATTTAACGCTCTTAAATAGCTGTTAATTTGAATTCCCGCGCTTTTCTCCTTGAATTCAAGTTATCAAGTGACGTTCACACTCTCCAAGTTGTTTCAAGTGTCCTTTCAAGTCAAATAAAAAGTAGAAAGGGAATCAACTTCACTTGAAACTTGAATTCAAACCGCTACTTGACTTAAAGTCAACTTGAAACATATAGTTCACACTTTGAAGTTCGTCGAATCAAGTGACTTGAATTCAAGTTACTTGAAAAGTGTGAACGAGGCTTAAGAGAACAAATAACTCAACAATGTAGAAGAGTTGAGAAAAAGAAAAGAAAATGGGTAAAGAAATGGATTGTTTCTTTAGATAAGTCGCTAGCTCAAGAGTCGTCACGTGTCATTACAACAGCGACTTCATCCGCTACTCTCTTATTCGTCGAGTTTCCAAACATGCTACAATGCAGCGAACGAATACACTCTGTAGATATGGCCTTGAGAGAGTTTTTTTACTTCTCGTATCATTCAGTTATTGTATCCTTTAGACCCGTTATGTCCTGACTTCAGCGAGACTGCATATTTCCCACAGTTAAGAATAAAATTGTGGATTTTATTTCCCTATCATATACTGTACTCTAAATATCAAAAGTACTTCGGTTGAAATAAACTACAACTAAAAGAAAAGAGACCGTATTATTGCTCCATGAACTTGAACAGTCAATAATATCGTCTGTGTCCACCATGGTCAGGGTGCAGGGCGATTTCTTGGAGGAATTCGCAACGGGGCACATACTTCTTTTACTGTGCAGATCCTATCACATTTCTTAATAGGACGTTTGATTGTGGCAAAGTTCCGATTCCAAGGATTGTACGAATATCTCCTTACAGAGAAAAATTGCTTGATCACTTTAAAGCGTCCTGTGTCAGTAAGTGCTAGGCAAATTATTGAAACCATGTGGTTCTTGTTTTGGCTAGGGAGTTTTCGGCGTAAAGATGGACAAAAATTACTAATCTACTTGAGATAAAATGAAGTATTGGTAGTCTATGAAAGAAAAATAATGAGTACTGTTAAGCTATTTTACAAATAAAAAACAAAGCAGATTTCATGAATGTTAAGTTTTAAGATAGCTATGATCGTATTATAAATTAATGTTCTGTAAAAATGGCCATGCTACGATATTGTGGCACCCGTCTGGAACGTTCTGGCCGTGTCTGGTTGCCTCGGGAGTGTATGCGCGCGTCCAGCGGAAAGGAAGGCGCGGAGAGGCGAGGCTCGAGCTTCAGTGGGCGCTGGGGCGCGGCGCGGAGCGGAGCGAGGGGAAGGAAGGCTACGGGACAGCGCGGCGGAGAGAGCAGGAGAAACGTCTTGAAACATATTGTTGTGGAAGTCCAGATGCTTCGCGACGCAGAACATTCTAGACGATCGTGGTAAATAAATAACACCGCGAATGCCGACGGAAGCCAGTTACTGAGTAGCAAGAGAGTGAGCTGTCCTTCAGCCAGCCTTCAAGTCTTGAGTTCGATGTGCAGTGAACTTGAGTGAGTTCAGAAGTCAGTCTACACGTGAGTCTTCGAGCGAGCAAGGAAGCCAGCCTTCGAGACCGGGGTTCGACGTGCCGTGGACCGTAGCCGGAAGACCGGGATTCGATGTGCAGTGAAGTTGAGTGAGTCGGTAACTGTGGCAGTATCCACGCGAGTGCGAAGTATCCGGAGGCTTGGGTTCGATGTGTAGTGAACTGTATCTGGAAGGTTGAGTTCGACGTACCGTGAACTTGAGTGAGTGAGCTAGAAGAACTAGCCAAGGCGAACGAACTGTGAACTGAGAACTGACAGTTTTGTTCTGCACGTAGTGCTTTGTGAACATTAGTTGAAATTAGGAGTACATTGTTGTTCTTCTCAATAAATCACGTGTATTGTCATTGTCGCTGTGTGGAGAGCAATAACGACTACTGTGTTGCTGTGTTAAGTAGAATACACATTGTTAACGAGTGTGTGGTTAAATGTAGAAATAAAAGTCACCTTGTTGTAATAAAAGTTACAATATTATTATTCTGGGGTTTTTATTTATATCTCAATAGAATTTTCCTAATTATTTACTATAGCGTTAGTTATTACGTTTAACACAAATATTACAATGAGAATACACCGTGTTAATACAATTGTATAACTTACTTGCAAGAAGAACGTGAAGTGTGAGACTACGTTGAAGCTTTCTTCTATGCTCAACATATTCTTCACCACATAATTTTGCCTTTTTAATCACATTTCTCTTTAGGATTCATCATGTCTTATCCTTCCCTTCTTTTTAGGAGATTGAAGTACATTAGAGTCTTCATTAACATTCATTTTTCTTATGTGACTACAATACTTTCCACTGTATTTTCACACTCCGTAAATAAAGAATAAAACAGCTAATTTCTAGTGCTGCCAATGTATGGAAATTTCCAGTGAGGCCACTATGGAGTGTAAAACAGTACCCAAGTCATTGAATCAGGCCCCTTCTTACACACAACGTGATTCACGTAGCATGCATTTCACTATAACGGAAGTGCCGACAAGTCCATTTTAACATCGAAACATAGAGTTATGCTTAAGGATTACGAAAATGTAATTAACCAAAATTACCGAAATGGTGACTTAGATCCCTTTTTACAATACCCGATTCATATGTAAAAGCGCTTTCACTATCGCAAATTCAGTATATGGATCAACATTTTTTTTTTTTCCGTTGTGAAAGGATTCCATGGATTATACGATGTTTTAAATAAAAATTCAATTTTTTCTCTACTTTTCCAGTGGATATTGCTAGCCGTAAAATTCTGTTTACATAAATAGTTTTGTTGATGCTGTGAATAGCCGTCAATAGCGGTTCAAAGGAAGTTTCGATCTAACAAACCTGATCATTTCACTCGAACTTGAATCATAGCTTATAGATCGCTTTCATAGAGGTTGTGTATAGTTGTTATGGACCGCATTTTAAGAGCAACTGGCATGTATTGATGTAAAAGGATACCCGGCGCTTTCAATACATGTTCAGAGCAGATCCTATTTTGGTGGCATTCAAGTCTGCTATCAATGCTTCGGTCGAGTGGGAAAGGGTGGCGTGTACATTCTGGTTGTTGTTCAAATGTCACAACACTATTACCGAGTTCTATATTTACACACGGAGTGGAAATCAATGTATGAAAATAGAGGATTAATTATATCTGCACTCACGATTAATTTACAAATAGAATAAACATTGTGCACAGATTATTACTATTTGCAAACACAACTTGATTAGTTAGGCTATATTTATATTGATAATTGCTTACAAAATATACTTCCGTCTCTTGCGGAAATTTCATAAATCAAATCTCAATATTGGTAATAACTTATTTTATTTCAAATGAAATTAGAGACGTTTTCGTTTCTTAACGAACAATTATCACGCTGTATATTATACATATAACGAGTTCTTTTATGATAAAGGTGAAATTTATAAATATGAATGAGGGTAAGAGAGACGACTATGGCACGGGAAGAATATGACACTACAAATAAAATGTAGATTATCTTTAAATGTAAGCTACTGAAGTTAATCAAATACATTTTAAAGTAATGCGAATAATTATATTTATGTTAAGTTTTTAACTTAAATAGCTTAGAAGAAAAACTCGCAGAGAAGTTCCGAAAGTTATGTAGGTGTCTTATGGGCTGAGCTATCGTAACTAGTTGATGTTAAACTTCGAGAACAGACAAACTAGTCTTTGCGCCTTTATGTAGTTTATTATAGGCTGACCAGATTTTTTATGCTCCAGTAGGGGACATGGGCAATTAAAAAAACACAAACGCTTATCTAATCACTATCCGTTGAAATGTTGCAGAAGTTACATGTAACAGTAGATACAATGACAGAACTTTGCACACTAAATTTGTAGACTATCCTAATTTTATCTTTTTGAACTAAATACATAAACACACGTAACTCCTATACATAATTATAGTCACTAAGAATTAAATTTCAGTACTGACGTATGCATGGACGTCTTTCACATAATATTGTACACACTGAACTCTAACAGACATTTTACAAGTACTTGTCTGAAGAATGTACCTTTTTAAGGATCTGTTCATTCCTATATAGCTTCACACTAAGTTCTTCACATGAGAAATGAAAGTTTGTTTTCACTTGTAACAAAGATGTTTCAATTTCCTTTCTTGACTTGTAATCAGTCCAAATGAGTTCAATGTGGAGAAAAGTCATTCAACTGACGAATTACTGACTGAAAGACACATGATTCATGACACTATTTTGAGAAGATTTTCAAATGTAATGGATTTTTTTTGAAATGTTGAAAAATATCATACCACTTTTCACCTGTTGATTTGTCACAAAACTCCTCATTTCTTTACTTAGAAATGGACGTTGCTGCAGTTGTAACGCTTTCGCGCAATGCGCAGAATATCTCATATTGTGTTCGCTGGTTCTTCTGTCTCATACTGACAACCGTTCAGAAATGTGCATGAATCGCAGCAGTTTCATCACGATACTTAAATATTCATAAATGTAATTGAAACAAAATCAAAACTTCTGGGAACAAAATTAATTTGCAAGGGACAAAAACGGGGACATTTACTCCCCGCGGACAGCAACTCAAACCGGGGACTGTCCCCGGAAATCGGGAACGTCTGGTCAGCCTAGTTTATTATGTGCAATCCAGAAAACGAAAATGTACCTTTTTACTGTGTGCATTAAATGACTTCATTGCTGTACACGTGCAGTATATCTTTTATATGCTAATTCATGAAAATAAACTATAGACAGTAATATCATTAACAACATAATTTATTTTATTTTTTTATTTAGTATTATTTATTAATAGTTCAAAAGTACATAAACTTAATAATGCATTCACAACATAATAAAGGAATTGAATTGTCGTTAAACACGTGAAACGTATGAAATATGTGTCATGTTCATGACACACATTTGCTGTTATCTGACAGATCATGGGTCATTCGCTGACAAACGCTGTGGTGTTAAATGATGTCATGAGTAATGTAGTACACCCTGCTAATGAACTATTTACAGTAACAGCTATCTGACGAACGATCAAAAGTCGATCTTTCCTCATCAAGCCGCCAACGTGCGCCTTCTTGACGGTCTGCCATAGCATTCGTCCAACAATGAAGTCCTGCCCCAAATCTTTAAGTGCCATTTCGAAATGCTACGAACACTCATAGTCATAACGGAAATAGGAAAGATAGGAGAATGCTGCCCTTGAACAGAACAATATGAATGTATGAACTGGTTTCATATGGATGAATGACGAACAGTCAAATACCCGTCATTATAAAAAAAATAAATAAATTCTATCTTGTTTCAGAAATAGGCCTCTTTTGAGCCGTTTTTGTTCACTTAAGTGGGAAATATAAGCCTATGTTTAAAAATAACGTACTTTTATGTAGAACTATCGCATAGCCTAAAGCTTGGTTCAGACGGTGCTAGTTTCTGTGATGGATTCCAAGGTGGCTGCGCTGATGACTGCTCAGCGTGCTCACTTGCTGGCTCCCGTGTTGCCTACGGTGATGGTAGTTGTTCACACGGAGCTGGCTCTTTTCACAGTTCAAATTGGAAAATCATCTGCTATTTCATCTGTTGCCAACACTCACGGTCAAAAAGAAACTAAACCGTGAGTGGAAAACAACTAAAGTCCTACATTAACAATAGTAAATGTCGTAATAAAGTAATTAAGTCATAAGTGCAAAGCAGCTTACTTACTTACTTACTGGCTTTTAAGGAACCCGGAGGTTCATTGCCGCCCTCACATAAGCCCGCCATTGGTCCCTATCCTGAGCAAGATTAATCCAGTCCCTACCATCATATCCCACCTCCCTCAAATCCATTTTAATATTATCTTCCCATGTACGTCTCGGCCTCCCCAAAGGTCTTTTCCCCTCTGGCCTCCCAACTAACTAACTAACTAACTAACTAACTAACTAACTAACTAACTAACTAACTAACTAACTAACTAACTAACTAACTAACTAACTAACTAACTAACTAACTAACTAACTAACTAACATCTATATGCATTTCTGGATTTGCCCATACGTGCAACATGCCCTGCCCATCTCAAACGTCTGGATTTTATGTTCCTAATTATATCAGGTGAAGAATACAATGCGTGCAGCTCTGCGTTGTGTAAAGCAAAGCAGCTAAAGTCCGATATTTAATTGTTGTTTACTGAAGAAAATTACAGCTTCTGAGAACATCACATGTAGCAAGGCAGCAACAAGGCAGATGGGCGCGAGAAACCACCATGTGAGACCCGTACATAGGAAGGAGAACACAGGGCAGGCCAAGAAGAAGATGGGCAGATACATTCAAGTAGCAGCTGTGAGGGAACTGGTCAACCATCGCCCGCAACAGAACGAGTGGAGACAGATAGTGAACAAACTCATATAGAACTAAAATTTGACAAACTCTAGTGTATCTCACATAGTGAATGTGAATGTAAATATTGTTCACGTGAAATAGCTCATCATGTGAACCACACCAACCGAGCTTCCCCTTCTGTAGGAGGCCCTAGCCCTTCATGGGACACAGTGGCTTCATTCATTCATTCATTCTTAGAAACTAAAGAATGTAGAAAAAACAGGTTTAGTTGGAAAACAACGAACTTGGCGACATGGTTTCAGTGGTAATATTATATGATAATTTTTGGATCCAGCCTGCAAACCATCACGAAAAATAGCAAGGAACCTACCCTCGAAATCCAGCAAGCTAGCCATCCACGGAGCCACCAGAGCGCATTACTTCCTGCAAGTGAGCACGCAGGCTACCCATCCGCGCAGCCACCTTGGAATCCATCACAGAAACACGCACCGTCTGAACCGGGCTTAAGTCTATTAAGAAACAGACTAGAACATAAGGGAAGATAAATGCATGCAAGAAACCACAGTCTGACATGTTGTTATGACAGACTTATTGTTTAGTCAACTGTCTGAAGACCGGTCTGAACCCTACAGGTGATACCAAGAAGGCACCACTTATGAGGCAACTAGGCCAGGAGATAATAGGGTAGAGTGGCCAGTTCCTTTCCCCCTCCATTCCATACATCGTCGACTAGTTACATATTACACTAGTCAGAATAGCTAAAAATGAACTGCAGAAAAAACTCAAGATTTATAACTAAACAGAAGCTGTATTTTTAAGTTCACAGAAGTAGGTATTGTGTCATGAAATATGTTCCATATTGTGATAGCTTGTGCATTTGTGCAAGAATATTAGTATATTTAAAGTTTAAAAAATACACTGTAATTAACGAGGCTTCTTTATTATATAATCAGCGTAATGAAGTTCAATAATAATAATAATAATAATAATAATAATAATAATAATAATAATAATAATAATAATAATTTATATTGCTTTAGAAATACGGTTCTTCTTGAGGCATTCACTTAAGTGGGAAATGTATTATTTCAAAACTGGACACTGCTTAACGAGACTTCTTGATTATGCAATCACCTTAGTGAAGTTCAGTAATATAATATTGGTAATAATAACCACAATAATAATACGTTATTAAAATTACTTCGATGACTAATGCCTCTTATATGAATGCTGCCTTCAACAAAATCCGAAGCGACAATACCCAGCCTTTGGATCGAAATAGGTGAACCAGTGACACTGTCTTCTCTTCATGGTGAAATATGCGCCGTATTTGAGACACATGATGTATTTAGTGCAGTCACTGTAATCCGGCATGGCTCCTTCACTGGTGCACTGCAGCCCTTGCTGCTGCGGCGTTACCGGTCCCACGCTGCCTACAGTCGACGTAGTAGTGGGAGTGGTCGTTGTCACAACTGGTGTTGTAGTTTCCTCTGTAGGTTTGGGCTTCCGACAATTCGGTACCATTGATTCTGGGAGACACGCTTTCCTATCAGGGTCGAAGCCATAACCCTCAGGGCAAGTCTTCTTAGTTCCAGCACCGGTAGTTCCGGCCACACATTCTATGTAGGAATTACAATTATTGTCTGGGTCTAGAAAGCGGCCTCGTTTTTCGGTACAACTGAACTCGCACGATTGTGTTTTGTCGTTGAACGTTAGAGGGTCGGGACACTTCAGAACGGTTATTACATAGTACATCTTGCCATTCTTGGGTTTCTTGGGAAGGCAGATCACATAATAGTTTGATCTTCCCGGTAAAGATAACGGCGCGTTGTTGGTTGCAGTGCAGGGGTTTGCGAGGGGCGTGCATGTTGGAGTCTTTTCTTGCGTACCCGCAGCCTGCGTTTTGTCTTTCTGATCTGGATCCACAGCAGTACACGATTCAGTTTTGACATTGTATTGTTCATCACAGTCCACTGTAATTAAAATGATTAAAAAACGTTAAATACAAGTGATAATAATAATAATACTTACTTACTTACTGGCTTTTAAGGAACCCGGAGGTTCATTGCCGCCCTCACATAAACCCGACATCGGTCCCTATCCTGAGCAAGATTAATCCATTCTCTATCATCATATCCCGCCTCCCTCAAATTCATTTTAATATTTTCCCATCTACGTCTCGGCCTCCCCAAAGGTCTTTTTCCCTCCGGCCTCCCAACTAACACCCTATATGCATTTCTGGATTCGTCCATACGTGCTACATGCCCTGCCCATCTCAAACGTCTGGATTTAATGTTCCTAATTATGTCAGGTGAAGAATACAATGCGTGCAGTTCTGCGTTGTGTAACTTTCTCCATTCTCCTGAAACTTCATCCCTCTTAGCCCCAAATATTTTCCTAAGCACCTTACTCTCAAACACCCTTAACCTATGTTCCTCTCTCAAAGTGAGAATCCAAGTTTCACAACCATAAAGAACAATCGGTAATATAACTGTTTTAATAATAATAATAATAATAATAATAATAATAATAATAATAATAATAATAATAATAATAATTCTTTATTTATACTGGCAGAGTTAAGGCCATAGGGCTTTCTCTTACACTCTACAGGTCACAAAGTATACAAGTAGTTAAAATTTAAGAAAAAGTTAAAAATCTGAATATTGACATATTACAAAAAATAATAATAATAGCATAATAAAATCGACACTAAACAACATGAAAATAATACCATAATAGAAAAAAAGAAAGTAAAATACATTGGAATATAGTAAAAGCAACTCTTTTAGAACAAATGGTTAATATGGGAAACGCTAGGAAGAATATAACAAAATGGAATGTAATAAAATAATAATAAAAAAGAAAAGAAATACGAAAATTAAATAAAATTCACAATAAAAAGGCTATGATAAATTCATTGGCTGATAAAGGGAACAAAAAGGGGAAAGGAAGCCTATATTTTTACAAAACTATCACAGAGAAAAGGGCTTATAACTGAAAGGAATCTGAATTGAAAAAGTGCAATTTTAATAATAGTCTTATTTTAATGAAATTAAGCAGTAGCCTATATGGTCTGATCTGGTCTAATCGTAGTATTGTTGATCGGTCAGTTGGCCAGCCAGTCCAGTCTAATTTAATCCTATTTGGTCCTGTATAGTCCATTCAGTCAGTTCAATTAGGCTTTAAACAGTAGTAAATTTCGTTCTCACAGCAAGTTTTCGTCAGGTTAGTGATGGGCAATGTGGATTTATTATAAAAGTACTGTAGTGTGCTCATATGCACGCCATTGACATAAAAATGAAATAAGGAAGTAGAGCTCTCATTATTTTTTAACTTCGGTAATAGAAGGTGATATAAGTTAACAACTGCCAAAACTCCGCTGTAGGAGGTTACTAAACCTTACCGCTGCGCTGTAGGCGGAGTCGGAGTTTTCCTCCATTAATCTGAACCACTGTCGCTACTGATTGACAATTCATCTGATGCATCACTGCTATCAGTTAAACATTCTCCTAACGAAATTATTTTGTCAGTTTCACTGTCTATTGCATTAGCACTAGAAAAATATTGTTCTTTGTTATTTTTAACGTAATCAACACATTTCTTACACTTGTCTTTTTCATATTATGTGAAAAGGCGGTGACACAGTCGTTCCTTTACGTTAAGTGGGACCCAATTTCTGTTACAAAAATCCAACTGAAAAAAACTGGGGACAACTGACTAACCATTTTAGTCTGTCCCTTTAAGTAAATGAAACCAATCAAAACAATAAATGTTCGCTTTTAAAGCACGAAGGTAAATAATGTTTATGTACGCGCTACTTGACGGACCGCGAGCAGTCAGACATAAACTTAGTGATAAAATGTTGTTGACTCATTCTATTAACATGTTTTTTTTTCAACATAAAGTAGAATCTATTTCGACGATTTCATACACTGCAACTACTCACTTATCTCTTCAAGAAAGAAATTTTATCACTGATTGATTTTCTACTTCAAAACATATTTTCCCACACTACAGTAGTATAAAAGAAACCTCAATTAAGAATATTAAAGATATATTTTTTTATTAATTTGTCCTACAAAATAATATATGTAATGTTGACAATTAATATTTGAGGAGAAAAATTCGCTCCGGCGCCGGGGATCGAACCCAGGTCTTTGGTTCTACGTACTAAGCGCTCTGACCACTGAGCTACACCGAATTCAATCCACAGCACCGGACCGAACCCTCCTCCTTGAATGTTTCCCTTTTGGCTTGACTCCAAATTAGGCATATATGTTGACGTTTTATGTTCAAGTCAACTGCCATTATGCAAGAGGTGCACTCAGCTGAGTGACTTGGCCGGGATTCCGCAGTTATGTGCACAGTAATCTGTACAGAAATATGCACTGCTAGCTATGGGCCTATTAAAATATTTTTTTTATTAATTTGTCCTACAGAATAATATCTGTAATATTGACAATATTAATTGTCAATATTAGAGATAATATTCTGTAGGTCTGTAGGACTGCTGCGAAGGCAAGCGAGTGACTAACCCAAACACCCCTTGGCATAACTAAACGGACTCGCCTGATCCAGGCGCACATATCCGGCGACTGCCAGGACTATATAATCGTATTGTAGTCTATACACAAGACAAGTAATACTCACTCGAATAGTGGATTAAGTTCTTGTCGCACATATGGAAGCGCTTGCAGTCGCTGGGATCTGGGAAGAACCCGGGCGTCAGACAGAGAAAACTTCCTTGCTTGTCGGAACCCTCGCAGACCTGAGGGTCTGTATTGCAGGAGGCCTTGCTGCAGCTCATGTCTCCGTCGATATCGGAACAGGTCACGTTGGCCACAGCGACGAGGCCCTTTCCTTCCATCCTCGAGCACACTACCATGTGGTTGCAGTCCTCGCAGTAGGGTCCAGACATCTTGCACTGTCCGGTGGGCGTCGTGGCGCGCGCTGTGCGCACAGGCAGCGGCTTGCACTGCAGAGTGAGAACAGCGGGGCGGTGGGTCACACTAACACTGTCATCAATTTTTGTTAACAAGTTTCTTCAAAAAGTGTAGTATAATGCATATATTTTATCTTTCCACTCTCGTGGATGTGGAGTTGACGCCGTAGTGCATAAAGCAGCTGCACACACGCAGATAAAATGTATGCACTGAATATTGCGTATTCCATAGATGTCGAATACTGCCACCAAGCTGTAAACTTTAACGGATTGTTTGCCTCCGCAATTACTCCCTTCTCTTGTAAGGATTCAACATAAATTTTACGACTAGTGGAGTGAATATAATTAAGTGCCGTATTACCACAGTCTAGTATATACAGTCACGAAGCTTTAGTTTTGAGGGTACTAGGAACAAAAGACTGTGCAGGTACTATTTCGCATTGTCTGCAATGAGGAGATAGTAGCGATCCTAGTGGTTAGCAACTATCTATGGATGCATATTTACTACGTATTGAGCTTCGTGACTGTATATACTAGACTGTGGTACTACTTTCTTCTCCATTTTATAATTATTATTGTGTGCTGTATGATAATTTTAGAAATTGGAGAGCCTATGAAGAACCTGTCAGTTTACTTACTATCGATGAGAAAAACATTTGTTAAAGAGAAATTATGTACACACTTATTTCTACATTTCGCTGCTATTTAAAATTTTTGGAAGCCCGAGATTACAGCACACCAGGAAGGGTACGAGTATACCAAAGAAGAAGTAGAGAGACATACTCCCTTGCAAACATGAGATCTGTTATAGTCTACCAGACTGAATCTCTGAATCAATGTCTTGAAGATTAAAAGAAAAGTGAGTTTAAATATACAGTGTATAAGGTGGAGTGAAATAGCTTTGCAGATTTTCAGAGCGAATAGTTCATGTTGTGTATAACAAAAACTATAATATTATTTTGGCGGTCAGTTCATAGCTTTTTCAGAAAAAAAATGTTTCCCACCCAAATGTTTAACAACCTATTATTCAGTAACTATTGCCAGTAGGATCGTATTTTTGTCCATATCGATAGGAAATATAATAAAATTAATTTATCCCTCTGGCGTATTTCAATAGTGTGAATGGTTTTCGTGTAAATTTAATTTTAAAAATCTCTAATTTCAAGCCACTGCACATCTGTATCACGAGCAGGGTGTGTTAGGGGGTGGTGTTGCCTGACTGCTGAAACTGAAACTTAATTTTCTAATTATTAACCATGAATTTAGTCACAAAACGTAATATAGATTTTATATTAATTTTAAGTGTACCCTATCGTTCCTTTCAATCTGGAAGCACAGTCTACTATATACAGTCACGAAGCTTGAGTTTTGAGGGTGCTAGAAACAATAGACTGCGACGGTACTATTTTGAATTGCCTGTAATGAGGCGATATTAGCGATCCTAGTGGTGAGCAGCTATCTAATGTTTGCATATTTACTACGTATTGAGCTTCGCGATTGTATATACTAGACTGTGCTACAAGGTTATTTCACTTCCACTCTGTATATTACTAATACTTACTTACTTACTGGCTTTTAAGGAACCCGAAGGTTCATTGCCGCCCTCACATGAGCCCGCCATAGGTCCCTATCCTGAGCAAGATCAATCCAGTCTCTATCATCATATCCCATCTCCCTCAAATCCATTTTAATATTATCTTCCCATCTACGCCTCGGCCTCCCCAAAGGTATTTTTCCCTCCGGCCTCCCAACTAACACTCTATATGCATTTCTGGATTCGCCCATACGTGCTACATGTCCTGCCCATCTAAAACGTCTGGATTTAATGTTCCTAATTACGTCAGGTGAAGAATACAATGCGTGCAATTCTGTGTTGTGTAACTTTCTCCATTCTCCTGTAACTTCATCCCTTTTAGCCCCAAATATTTTCCTAAGCACCTTATTCTCAAATACCCTTAACCTATGTTCCTCTCTCAAAGTGAGAGTCCAAGTTTCACAACCAAAAGAACAACCGGTAATATAACTGTTTTATAAATTTTAACTTTCACATTTTCTGACAGCAGACTAGATGATAAAAGTTTCTCAACCAAATAATAAGAGGCATTTCCCATATTTATTCTGTGTTTAATTTCCTCCCGAGTATCATTTATATTTGTTACTGTTGCTCCCAGGTATTTGAATTTTTCCACATGTTCAAAGGATAAATTTCCAATTTTTATATTTCCATTTCGTACAATATTCTCGTCACGAGACATAATCATATACTTCGTCTTTTCGGGATTTACTTCCAAACTTATCTCTTTACTTGCTTCAAGTAAAATTCTCGTGTTTTCCCTAATCGTTTGTGGATTTTCTCGTAACATTCAAGTCATCCGCATAGACTAGCAGCTGATGTAACCAGTTTAATTCCAAACCCTGTTATCAATCAGAACTATCGATACTATTATAGTCATTACAAAGTGTAATGGAAGCTGTGGTTTTGGTAGGAAGAAAAGAAATGTGTCCCATATGAAGCTGACGTAACATTATCTTTGTCTACGAGGGACCTGAACCTGCGTCTCAAATGTGGGCAGCCGACTGTACTCCTCTTGCAAATTAAGCTTTCGGGAATAACTCCCTGTAAAGTTAATTTTAGTATTATTTTCTTTTGGTTGTGGTCCTCTTATTTCGTCGCCAAAAGTTGTTACGTGACTGGAAACACATTTGTAAATGCGAGTTGAAGAGCAAAACTGTATATTAATAATATAATTTAATATCCATATCTCTTTTAAATGCCGATTTATGTTAAAATATACCAGTAGGAATGATTACAATGTACATCCTATACCTACCTATGTCATGTAATTTTATGGAAACTAATTAGGGCTACATACAGAGTGAAAAACATTTATAACTGTGCAAATTTTAATAGCTTATTTTTTAGTTAGAATATAACAAAAGTTCTAATATCATATTAGTCCCAAATGAATATTTTCTCAGAAAAAAAAATCCTCCTGAATATTAACATTTTTTTTTTCGCTGTTATTTATATTCGCTTTAACATCTTTGGTCATATCGCGAGTTAATCTTTTAGATGAAATCCGAAGGCCTGTATACTATTGTTGAGACTAGTTCTATTGTTGTGAACTAGATGGCGACTGTATATGTAGTACTGATTTCTTGTGAATATGATTTCGGTGATGAATGAGGCCGGTGATATTCAGGGATGTTATGGCCCGAATTTCCTGGCATTTGGCTTACGGTTGAGGGAAAACCCTGAAAAACCTCAACCAGGAAATTCAACCCGACCGGGAATCGAACCCGGGTCCCCTGCGTAAAAGACCAGCATGCTGACCCTTTCACCACAGAGTGGTCAATATTAACATTGTTTTACTCGATAAGTATTATCCGTACGGCTCTAATTTTTACTCTTTTAATTAGAGAAACTGATGTGAAATGTTTATGGGAGGAGACCTGTTGGAAGATCTAAAGATAGGTGGATTGATGCGGTTACGACTGACTCCAGACTCTTCGTCGGAAGCGCGACATGGAAAAGGATGGCGATGGATAGGGAAAAATGGAGGAAGTAGCTAGAGGAGGCTATGGCTCAACATTGGGCTGTTAGGCCATAGATGTAGTAGTAGATGTGAAATGATTAATCACTTTGCAGTTTTAAAATAAAATGGACGGTTTTCTTGCAAATTAAATAAAGATGAACACGTATCGTTATTTCCTGTCATTAGGAAGTCTGACAACCCTACTGTAGTGACTAAGAGACAGAATGCTGCTATTCAGATCTGAGTCCGTGTGTGTAATCATAGGTGAAGTTGCGACGCGCTGTTGCCAAACTACGCAGAATTTTATCCTAATTTTCTAATTAACCATACACGTAATTACAAAACGCGTAATAGGTTTTCTTTTATTTATTTTAATGTATTTTATTGATCCTTCAATCTGCACAGTTATATAACAGTCTAGTATATACAGTCACGAAGCTCAATACGTAGTAAATATGCATCCATAGATAGTTGCTGATCACTAGGATAGCTACTATCGCCTCATCACAGACAATGCGAAATAGTACCTGCACAATCTATTGTTTCTAGTACTCTCACAATTCAAGCTTCGTGACTGTATATACTAGACTGTGCTTATATCATTTACACTCTGTATAACATCCAACTTCGTGCTCAGGATATTTAAATGGAATGGGAAAGATAACAAAGGTCGTTGAAAATTTCAATTGTGACATTACTCATTGAATATAGTTAGGTATCCATTATGCTGTTGGCGTAATATAACATAGATCTCTCAGCTTTATTTCGTTTATGGTGAAAGTCACGCTTAAAATTTTTCGTCCGAGAAATAATTATTCCTTTGCCGAATCCCAAATTGGTTTGATCCCGAGATATTTGGATTCAGAAACAAGCACGGTAACAACTAAATCTTCTAACGAGAACGAATGTAATTTTACACGTGTGGTCGAGAATACGTAATTCTGGAAACGCAGGCGTCATGTTTTGTATTAAACAAGGTCGTGCAGTCTTTCGAAGATTTACTCTAGGTAAGCTGTCTGTTTGAAGATGAGACAGTTTCTAGCAAAATTCCAAGGATGTTTCTATAGTTTGTTTGAAGAAGATAATGAGTTTTTATTGCATGGTTCAAATTATTGCGTTTTTTGTTTGCAGAAAACCTTCATTTCATATCTCAAATAGTTAACTCACAAGAAATCATGTAGGCCTAGTGTAAAGATTGGTGTCATTAAATGACACAAACATTCTTATTGCATGTACCAAGCAGGAATTAAAATAAATATCTAGCCTGTATTTTTAAATCGGTTGTTTAGCAACTCCATATAAACCAACGAGATGTAGGCCTTATTTCGAGAGATGAGTTACAGGACTAGCCATGAATTACCTGACATTCGCTTTACAATTATATTGAACAGATCTCGAAGAATTCAACCAGTTAATCATTGCAAGCATCCACACTCGTATGCAGCTCGGATTAGCATACAAACGCACTACCGTCTTAGCTATGCTGGTGGCATAAATAACTATTATGCAGGGTTTACCAAATTTTTGACATAGACGTTATCATCAGTATCTTTCTTCCTCCAAGTTATAAAATTCTCATTTGCCTGATTGTTAGGGGGCCTACTCTAACTTCCTACCTTTCAGATATATATGACACAATGTAACAATTAAGTGTCTTTGAATTCCTATCCAACATCAAAGGCAACTAGCGCCATCAGTCGAGGCTTAATATATAACTATTTATTAACTATCTTGAGGAATGCAAAATGGTAGAGCTATACATAGGGTATCCCAACAAGAACGCCGGATTTAATAATATGAATAAATGTAATAAAACAGACAACAGCGTCGCCAAATCAACAAGACAAAAGCGCAATGTCTCAACAATGTCTTGTTATTGAGTTGGCGGCACTGCTATCTGTTTTTGTTGCATTTATTCACATTATGAAATCCGGCGTTCTTGTTGGGACACCCTTTATAATAAAGTACAAAAATATACCCGAAAATATATGCCACTTATTTTTCTATTTCCTTAATGGTTATAATTTATTTCTTTTCTGAATATTTTATGTATGTGTCTGTAAGTTCTAGGGCCTCCAGATATGGAGGGTAGCTGCGAATATATTGAATAAGCAGTCGTGGACAGCCGATAAGGGGTGGTCCTCCAGCTTGGGGATTGGGCGAAGGGCTAACAACTCATCACCGTAAAAAAGAGCTTGTTACGAATCCATACAATACCTTTAGGGAGGCCGAGACGTAGATGGGAGGATAATATTAAAATGGATTTGAGGGAGGTGGGAAATGATGATAGAGACTGGATTAATCTTGAACAGCATAGGGACCGATGGCGGGCTTGTGTGAGGGCGGCAATGAACCTGCTGGTTCCTTAAAAGACATTTGTAAGTAAGTAGATAACAATAATTTCCGATGTTATTGTGTGGTTCTGGATTCTGAACTTTAACAAAAAAAGGAAGAAATTATGGCAGAAACGGCTGAAATGAGATTTATAAGAAGTATCGTTGGATACAGGGGCGTACGCGAGGGGGGGGGTTACCGAGTTTGAACGCTCCACCTTAAACTTTTTTTAAAGTTACATATTTAGATTTCAATATATTTTTTAAACCGATAATCGTTTTTCCTTCTTTAATTTTTCACTGTCAGAGTGACAAAATCTACATCGACATAAGGCATAGTCCTCCTACTCCACCTTCAATATAATCCCTGTGCTTGGTGCTGCGACATAAAAAAAATATTATTTTACATGACAAGTTTTGATCCCATTACATTTTAAATACATTAGAAATAGGTATTTTACAAACTTTTTACATTAGATTTCTCAGTCTCAACAAATATTTTACATAATATTTCTGTTACGTCTAAAGTTTAACAGTATTTTAATACCTACTTTAATTATTAAATCACTTCAAGTAATAGATGTATCGCAACGCTGTTACCGAATGTAGAAGCGTGCTTCACTCGTAAGGCCTGAGTTCCGCAGAACGTATATTTTACTACTTGTAACTTAAAGCGTTTTACTGGAGGCAGCGTGCAGTAAGCAGTGGCTGCGTTCAGCCGGGACAGCGCTGAGGTAGCGTTGAAATAGCGATAGCATTGAACACCTTGCTGACCGACAGCGCTGAAATAGCGGCCTCCATTTTTGGTAGCAAAATTCTTTTCGCTGCAAGCCAGCGAAAGTGAAGAGGGCAGACACCAACCAATGGTGTCTTATATTCCAGAGTAGAGGGAATAATGTCGAGTTTCTTTGTAAACACAGCGGACATTTTGCAATCTGGTCGTTCAGCAACTCACACTGCTGTAACTCAGCGAAAATGAATAGCTGAATTAGTGCTGTCCCGGCTGAACGCCACCAATGTTTCTTTACACCTATTACCCTTAGTGCTGCGGAAAATGGTTACAAGTGCTACTGAATTTACTGCGATTCTGTATTTTTTAAAAAAAAAAGTAAGTCGATTTTCTACTAAATGAAAAGAAATAATACAAAATGCCCAAGGAAAATTCTGTTACTTTTTTGTTAAGGATTCACTCCAGAGTGACATTACCTTCGACCTTGTATTACAAATATTTAGTTGCATAGTGGTTATTTAATTTTTTGTAATATGTCTGATGTGGAAGCATATCATGTAATGACACCAATATTTGGTAATTGCGTGTTTATGATGTGCTAAATAGAAGAAGAACAAAAGAACAGAAAGTATACAGTAGAAGTTATTTGGCCTACTTAGCCTACTATATGGTATGTTCAGTGCTGTACTTGGGCCAGTATGGGCCGGTACGCTGTACCGTCTAAAATAAGAACTCGCTGTTACCGTACCGGAAAAAAAATATAGACTCGAAAATATATGAATTATGTTTAAATAGTCTTTAATAAACTTTGAAATAGAGGATGTCAGCTATTTTAAAAACAATTCGATTTTGATATCTGGCATGAAAGTAGCGGCTGACATCTCATATATTTTGCTTAGACGCTTGTCCATTCGTTGTTTTATCGAAAACCATGGTCTGGCACTTCAGGAGTAGTTGTGATTTGTTAATTTCGAGCTTGCATACCACTGTGGTATTTCTATAAGTAATTAACACTAACTTTATGGCATGGCTCCTCAAGAAATCTGCTACACTCATTCGCTAATTTCAAAAATTGCGTAGATGCCTTCGCATAACACTAATTTAATGATGTGGCGTCTCAAGAATTCTGCTGCACTGATTCATTAATTTTAACACTCGTTCAAACGTAATGCTAGCAGTTTGCTAGAGGAGGGAAATATTGTTACTTTTCGTTTGTTCATGAATCTTGAGTCCAGTTACAGATTATAGATTCTATTTCAATTTCAACTAAAGAATGTGAATGAGAATTACTGTAATAACGATATCAGCATTAAGAAAATAAATACCTACTCTTCCAGTAAAAGAGTTCCTAGGCTTTTGTTCCTAAAAAGTGTTGGGTCACCAGTGTCAACATTTAATTTCTTGCCTTATATGCAATTGAATCGGTTATTGTTGAAAGAAACTAAGTCCACTTTTTAAAATTTTGAGATAATCGAAAAGAACTGTTTTGTGGATAATCTATCGAAGATTAAACCAACATATTATCTCAAAACTTAAAAAAATGGACTTAGTTCCTTTCAACAATAACCGATTCAATTGTGGCTGCGATTTGGAAGGAGGTCTGCAGAGGCGACTGAATGACGAACAAGTATCAACAGTACCCCCTAAAATTTGTTTCCAACTACAGCACTGGGTATATATAGAATCGTCCCAGTCTTGATATCGACCCCTCCCCCCGCCAGATATTATAAATGTATTGTAAAACTAACACGAGCTTTGCTCATACGAATATTCCTGTTTTTTATGTTTTATACACTTAATTTAATATAAATAAATATCAAATATACATATATTTGAGATAAAGACGAAAAAAGACAGCTTTTTGGGTTTCATCTATCATTTTAAATTACTTGTTTGCTTCGGACGCATGTTTTGTCTTCCTTGGCGAAGCTGTAGCCCTCTGGACACGGAACAGTCTCTGCCAAGTAAAATGTACCGTTGTCTTCTGCGCAGATGAGAAACTGGGTGCAGTCGTCTGGGTGGGGTACCACTCCGGCCTCCGTGCAGCTTCTATTGATATCAAATTTGATGTTATTTTTATTCAAGAACTACATATATATATATATTTATATATATATATATATATATATATATATATATATTATTTTACTCGGAGAAATGATATGATGTCAGTATATTTGTGAATGAAAATAATTATGATCTGTTTGGAGTTTTGTTAATTGATTTATTCAATTAAATGATATACGCCAAGTAAAATATCAAGGGACTAAGAACATTAAGTAACTTTAAGGACATTAAAACGTCATGGAAACAAGAAGAATATGTAAGAATAAATAATAGGGAAGTGAGGATTGGCTTGGTGGAGGCTAGGAATATGGAAATTCAAAAACCGGAGGGGTACCTACCGTAGAGAAGGATATCTGCCCCTTTGCGGCATGGGAAAAGACGCGTTCCATATAGTATTAGAATGTCAAGAAACAGACAATACAAGGAAAAAGTGGTTAGATAAAATTTTTTTTGTGTATGAATAGATATTGCAGCATATAAGAAAATATGCAGTACAACTAATATAAGAGAGTTGAAAAAATTAGGCAAATTTTTAATGATAGTGAAGCTGAAATGGGAAGAGAAAGTTATAATTAATGGGGTATTAAATTGATCTTGTAGCGTGTGTGTTTGTTTTTATCCTGCTTACAGAATAGCGTGTGGTAATATAGATAAGTTTAGGAGAGGGACTGTGTTTTGATAGCAGCTAATTGAATGTGTTATGTTTAAAAAAAATATACTGAACTAGTTTTTTTAAGGTAAATTCGATATAGGTGAATAAAATTGTGAAGTAAGGTAGATGTGGGGTAGTATAGAATTGTGACAGGTCTGTCTTACAGATATATGGTGGATGAATAAATATATCATATCATATCATATCATATCATATCATATCATATCATATCATATCATATCATATCATATCATATCATACCATACCATACCATACCATATCATATCATATATCATATCATATCATATCATATCATATCATATCATATCATATCATATCATATCATATCATATCATATCATATCATATCATATCATATCATATCATGTCATGTCATGTCATGTCATGTCATGTCATGTCATATCATATCATATCATATCATATCATATCATATCATATCATATCATATCATATCATATCATATCATATCATATCATATCATATCATATCATATCATACACTTTCAAAGTAGAGAAGGTATTATGATTGGTTTAAATCATATGTCCCGTTAGCCTAAGCTGGAATGTTTACTTTCAACTCTGAAGTTAAAGTTAAAATCCTAGTGAAATGGGTGAAATTTCTTGTGAAAAAATCGGTGTTGTGGTTTACTTTCTCATAGTAGTCTACTTTCAATAAACTATCATCATATTGACATTCTGCAGTATTCTCTCTGCTGCATTGCTACCTGGAATCGAATTGTGGTGCTTTGGTGAAATCCCTAATAAAAAGTATGATAGGAATATTTTGCATGGGGATTTAATTATTTTATAGGCCTACAAGTCTCAGTCAAAATTGCTATCTTTGAGAGTAGAATCTTGAACTTCAAAGACAAGAAATTATAGTGCTGCTAACGAGTTTGTTATTGATATGAGAAAATTTGTATGTACAATGAGATAAGATCAGAATAACTATTTTAGAGTAGGCTATATCACAACATGGAAAAATAAAACAATGCAATATCTACACAAATGTATCCCCATTACGGACGTGAATTGTTATCTTGAATAGGAAGCTGTATAGATAAAGTTACGAATTTCAGTTAATGAACTTCGAAGCGTTAATGTTTTGTAATTTGGGTTATCTCGACGTAATTAACTTAAAAAAATACAATTGAAGCGTTGGGCCAAATAACGGTCTATGTTACAATTTTTCAAAATCGATTTTTTAATGGAATAATACTCTATATAATCTTACGCAGCTGTCACAAAAATTGTTTTTCAATATCTGTACCAGAGACGCTTCTACACGTGTTATAACCATGAATTTCTTGGTTGGAGCAACGGTCTACGATGTAACATTTTTATTCCTCCTGCACAGTTAGCAGATTGTAACGTAGACCGTTATTCGATCCAACGCTTCAATTATATGAAATGTCTTTATCATTTATTTCTGAGTGCATGAACCGGTCGGTCTATCTATCGTCGGTCAAGTAATTCAGTCAGCTTTTCTCTTGATATATTTTAAATATATTGTAATATGAAATGTGCATATCACTGCAAATATGTCAACTGCAGCTGGTTTGTAAAACATGTCTATAGAAATAAACTGAATTACCTGTCAAGTACAGACTCTGAGCTCGTTGCATGTAGCTGCAGCTGAAATAAAGAAATAATAATAATTTATCATAAAGAACTGAGCCTTCAGGGCCGTTTTCATCTTGTAAGGATATTTAACAATATTAGAAACTCAAAAAGAGCGGTACTCCCTGTGATCAGCATAGGACAGAACCTCTGCTTAAGACAACACAAGAAAATACAGCAAGATTTATTTTTCTGTGCATGTTAAGCTAAGTTTAAGATAGCTGTTTCAGAGTTTCATATACGTACGGCAACAAAAATCTCCATTTAATTTCCGGGCGTCGAATGCAAATTCGCTAGACGAGTATTTAATTGGGAACACTAATAATTCTACCATAGTGCAAAATCGTTCGTTTACAAAATAAAACATCTGTAAAGTCTAAATTCTGTTTACTTTGCAATAATTTATAGGCCTATGTATAAATTAAGTTCATCTTTTACACACTTTTTGAAAATTGTACGCATTACTTAATATTGTTTAACCTTATTTAATATAGCAGTCAGATATCTATCTGTAGAGTATTTTTGTTTATTTATCATGTAGTGAACAGTGTAATGAAAGTAACAACACTGTAATTATGACTTGCAGAAATTGGTTTAATAAACCTTAACATTTAGGCAAGCTTACAACAGCTGTGTGCCTGGAAAAAGGTTAGTACAGCCGTACATATTCAGAAAATTTAATATAGGTCTATTGGTACTGTCACGGAATAACTTCGTAGAATTACGATGGGTCATTAGGGTATTGAAGAGATTGAAGAAGCTGACGAACTGGCCAAGAAAGGTGGAAATAGCCCCTATACTGGGCCAGAAACAATCTGCGGAATCAGCAAATCAAGAGTAACAACCGCAGTAAGGACATGGGCCAGAAAGGAAATGGTTAGCTTATCCTTGTTGATCTCTTGGCAAAGATTTGATCAAGAGTCCCAGTCAGCTCTAACTAGATCTCTCATACGTTTAAATAGGAAGGAACTGAAAAGAGCGGTCACATCCATCACTGGACATGGATATTTCAGGAAACATCTACAAACTGTGGGACTCTTTCGTGAAGACCCCATTTATAGACTATGTGGGCAGCATACTGAAACTGCAAGACACATAATCTACTGCTCGAGTGTGAGGCTCTGGAAAGGAGACCAACATATAGATAATTATACAGTATGGACACTTCGCGTCGGTACCTTTGATGTATTTTTTATTTTAGTAGGTTATTTTACGACGCTTTATCGACAACTTAGGTTATTTAGCGTCTGAATGAGATGAAGGTGATAATGCCGGTGAAATGAGTCCGAGGTCCAACACCTAAAGTTACCCAGCATTTGCTCATATTGGGTTGAGGGAAAACCCAGGAAAAAAACCTCAACTAGGTAACTTGCCCCGACCGGGAGTCGAACCCGGGGCACCTGGTTTCGCGGCCAGACGCGCTAACCGTTACTCCACAGGTGTGGACTCCTTTGATGTACCAGGACTGATTTCAATGACCTTCAAACCAGTTTGAGCGTGAGGTTCTGCTTTCTCCCTGGTGTTGGCACTGGCATCACACCAGCTAGCAGTCGACACAGCGGAAATATAACTCATACAATTAATACATCTAGGCACATTATGTACTCAAATAAAATAAATTGGATCAATGAAATAATAAATCCGTCATTAACTGTAGTTACTGGATTATGCAATAAGGTAGGCGATGTTTGGATCCTGTGTCTCACTGCCTGCTGGGTCGCATCCTATAGCTGCGTAGGGTGTGATCCAGCAGGCAGTGCCGTGTCTCAACTCTATTCTCAGTTATTATCTTAGCGTGTGCTCGATTACACTAACCTCTAGCGCTTGAAAGTGGAACTAAACGCCGGCGCACAGAGACACAAAACACAGGAAAATCCGCTCAGTGTCCATTCTTTGTAATCCCTATTCGCTGGGGAGACTCCAGATATTTGGAGCGCTCTCTCGCACAATACGGAAGATCCTTACATAGGAGTGAAAGTCCTGGAGATTATTAAAAATCTCTGTGGAAGATTAATGGGATAGCACAATAACTCTTGAGTCTGACGTGTGAGAGTCAATTAACTCTTTAATACTCCTCATTTATTACTACTACTACTGCAGAAAATTTATCACAAATATGACTAATATATACAAAGACACAGACCTGTGTGTACTGCGTCACGTTAAATACAAAGTTACAAATTTTTAGTCTCTATTTCCAAAATAGTATAGTCACTCTCAAGACTGTGTTATTGATATCCTAAGAACTGTGAATTTTAAATGTGACGGAGCTCATCTTACCAGAATAGAGATAGAGAAGGCTGACAGCAATAACATTTCGGTGCACTTTATAAATTACTTCGGTGACAACTAATCTCTCGCAATGCTATCATCGAAGCACATTAGTTCCCTTATATGCTTCATTATTTCCCTGTACCCAATTGATCAAACAGTATAAAGTCAATAAGGATATGGTAGCAGTTCCCAGTGCAAGCTGCGTTTTACGTTGGCACAGCTGTGTGCAGTACGCGAGGACGAATTTCTACGCCAAGCACTGTAACTGTATTACTGATTTTGCGTTATCCTTTAATTCCTAACGGAAACTTACTGTTCAGGTAACGTGTAGTTAATGAAAATTTTTAAGTCTGGGAATTTTGCAACATGAATTAAATTTCTAAAATTATTACACATATAAGGGAATCACTAGATGTGATTTGCTAGAATGAATGATAGACTAGAATAATGTATAAAAATGTAGACATGACTATGAAATTTTAGTTATAATACTGTTTTAAAAGCTGAATTGTTTTATATACACACACGCACACACGCACACACACACACACACACACAGAACTACGGTTTTTATTTGCTTTCAAAAGGAAATCTTATCGAGTATTTTAAAATATAATCTAATGGTCGACATAATAAACAATCGATCGATTGATCGCCAAGAATGAGTATTTTTCTACAAATATACAGTATTATTAATTAATTTACGGATGATTTTAACTCAGAGATAGCTAAGACTTCTTATAACTTAGTGCTTGTGTTCTATTCTCGATATGTTCTGTAAACATTCTGACAAACATTATTATTCATGATATATAGTATTAACAAATGTGTATATTTTTTACCTTTTATTTCTGTCGACTACATTTATGTTTTTATTGAATATTACTGGCTTCTGTCTGATTGTCAGTTTATATTAAATGTGTTTTTTCTCTTTTTCTCTTTCTTATTTTTTTGCTCTTGTGTGTTATTTATCGGTTTGAATTAAGTTAATTACTGTATTTAGTAAACTGTCCTTGTAAATTTTATATTACATTATTGGCTAAGAACACACCGTACACGAGCCTGGTTCTTACGATAGTGACTAGAAACATTTTTATTTTATAATTATTAATTTATTAAATAAATAAATAAATAAATTCAGAACACACACTCTTTGATTCCACATTACACTACAAAAACATACCACCACAGGAAACAAAACAAAAGGCGCCAAGACCAGCAACAACCAATTCTGAAGAAGGCCAATAGCAGGCCGAAACATATTAACCAGATACGGTAAAAATTTAACATGAGAAAGACATTTAGTACATATTCCGAAGTGATATAGTGTTGAAAGTTGTGTAATCAAGATGTATAAATAAATAAATTAATGTTCGCTGTAAAAAAAAATAAAAAAAACAGATTGGTTATGGAGAGGTTTCTTAAAGGATTTCAGTTTTTGATGAAAATTGCTTTCCTTACGGAGGAACCCAGACTAAGGTTATAATCGCCTCTTAAAGGTCTTTCGATCTCGGCTAAATTTAAATCCTCGAACCTCATGTTCAGTGACCAAAACTGTAACCTTCAAACCTTTGAGTGTGGATGCTTAAGACTTATCCACTGACAAATATTGTTTAATGATGAAAAGATGATGCAACGAGAATTCAGCAACACGAATTTATTGTTCGTCTTGTTGAATCAAGTGGAGCATTAGTGGTCAGTGGTTCATTTGGTTCTTTGTTTGTCTGTTTCCGTGTACATTGATGTAGTATAATTGAGCAAATGGTCAGTGCCATTCTCTTCCTAAACCCCAATCCTCTTCGAAGCAGATGTTCTCCTCACCTATTAGGTCACATTAATGCCTCACAATTAGAGGAAGCCTTCGTAGAAGTATTTATGCTAACTCTCTCGAAATAAGCTGAACCTTTCAGCGATTTCCTTCATATTTAGAAAATAGATATCAAAAAGTCCAAATTGACAATTATAATAGCAATTATAAATTGATCGATATTGGAATTCTACAAGGTACAGTATTAGGACCAATCTTATTTATAATATATATTAATAATTTGTTGAAAATTGATCTAAAGAAATATAGTGATAATATATTTTCTTTTGCAGATGATACTGTACTAACATTTAATGGGGAAAATTGGGATAATACTTATTTATATGCTAGCAATGGAATTAAAGTAGTGAAAAATTGGCTTGACTCTAATATCCTCTTCTTAAATAGCCTACTAATAAAACCACCTACATTCCATTTTCTTTAACAACGAAAGGTTTACCTCCACCTATGAATAATTATCACTTAGTAAGACATAATATTTCATGTAATGAATGAATAAATAATTGTTGTAATTGCCTACTTCTAACACCTTCCACACAAGTCAAATATTTAGGAATTATTATAGATCAGCATTTACGTTGGAGTAAACAAATTGATTTTGTGTGTACAAGTATAAGAAAGACAATTTATAAATTCATAATACTTCGAAATTTTATCACTAAGGAGCCATTGAAAATAATATTTTTAGTTTTAGCACAATCATTAATACAATATGGTATAATAAATTGTGGTGGAGTAGCACCATCTGTACTTAATGCATAAATTTTATTACACAGAAGATTCATAAAAATTTGTCTAACCAAAAATATGGATTACCAACAAATTTAATTTATACAGATTTTAAAGTATTAACTATTGAAGAAATTTATAAATATAGTTTACTAACTTACTACCACAGAAATCAAATACAACATATTTAATCGACATGAATATCGTACTCGAAGACGAAAGTCTACTTTCACATTAATTGAGCCTAAATGTCATACAAGTGCAGCTCTTAAACCTGGTGCTGGTTCCGGCCTAAGACTTTATAACAAAATTACAAACATTTTCCAAATTTGAAATATTTTAAAATTAAAGCTTTTAAAAAGAAATTTATAAAATTATTCGTGATATATAATATTAACAAATGTATGTATTTTTTATATTTCATTTCTGTCGACTATATTCGTGTTTTTATTCAATATCATTGACTTCTGTCTGATTGTCAATTTATATTAAATGTGTTCTTTTCTCTCTTTTCTCTTTCTTCTTTTTGCTCTTATGTATTATTTATTGGTTTGAATTAAGTTATTTACTGTATTTAATAAACTGTCCTTGTAAATTTTATGTTATATTATTGGCTAAGACCACACCGTACACGAGCGTGGCTCTTACCGTAGTAGTTAGAAACATTTTTGTTTTATAATTTTAATTTGTACTCACTAGCTAGCTAGCTATTAAATAAAAATAAAATAAATTATCTAGTTGAGTGTTACATTGACAGTGATAAAATGTTCCTCTCGATAGTATGGGCGTCAGAATTTTTGTCTTTGGAAATAAACAAAAGCTTGTGAAGCATTTATTGGCCAGTTTAAAAATAATTTCACTAGCTCTCACCCACATATTTTTATTTTTAGAAATGTTGAAAGGCCTCCAGACTGAAATACGTATACAGAAGAACAAGTGATTA